>NC_141874.1:726694783-726998533 GCF_056163025.1 Triticum urartu
AATGGCCCACAAAAAAGAAGAATCCTAGAACAAAATGAGAAGTTGATAACCAACTTCTAGGAGAGACATAATTAACTGCATTGATCTCGGTAGCTACGCCACCCACGGAATTTAAAGAGCCTAAAGGAGCGTGGGTCATATATTCTGCTGAGCGTCGTTCTTGCCAAGGTTGTATGTCTTTTTTCAACCTACTCAAGTCCAAACTGTTGGGGCCCCTTAGAGGTTCTAACCATGGAGCACGAAGGTCCCAAAAACGCATAGTTTACCCTCCAAAGATAACCTCCCCAGTTGGGGAACGCATTAGATATTTACCTAAACCTGTGGGTCCTTGAGCGGATCCCACATTAGCTCCAAGACGCTGGTCTCTAACTAGAAAAGTAAATGCTTGAGCTTGAGAAGCTTCTGGCCCGGTGGGTCCATAAAACTCACTCGGATAAGCTGTATTATTGAACCATACAAAACAACAAGCGATAAAACCAAAGACAGATAAAGCAGCTAAACTATAAGACAAGTAAGCTTCTCCAGACCATACAAATGCACGGCGAGCCCATGCGAAGGGTTTGGTTAAAATATGCCAAATTCTGCCAAATACACAAATAAAACCCAACCATACATGCCCACCAATTATATCTTCTAAATCATCTACACTAACAATCCACCCTTCTCCACCAAAAGGAGATTTTAGTAAATAACCAAATATAACACTGGGACTAAGGGTCAAATTGGTAATTTTTCTTACATCTTCCCCCAGGGACCCAGGTATCATATACACCGCCAAAATAAAGAGCCTTGAGTACTAGAAGAAAAGCACCTAGACCTAACAAAATTAAGTGAATACCCAAAATTGTAGTCATTTTATTTCTATCTTTCCAGACATAACCAAAGAATGGAAAAGATTCCTCAAGAGTCTCGGGTCCCAGAAGCGCGTGATAAATGCCACCGAAGCCTAAGACTGCGGAGGAAATTAGGTGAAGTACGCCATATACAAAGTACGGAAAAGTATCTAGAACTTCCCCCCTGGCCCTACTCCCCAACCTAGAGTAGCTAAGTGTGGAAGTAAAATCAACCCTTGTTCATACATGGGCTTTTCTGGTACGAAATGGGCCACTTCAAATAGGTTCATTGCTCTGGCGCAGAATACGATTAATCCGGCATGAGCTACATGAGCTTCAAGCAGTTTACCGGACAAATTGATAAGTCTGGCATTCCCAGCCCACCAAGCAAAGCCGGTGGTTTCTTGGTCACGACCAGCTAAAACGAAAGTTCTATTAAAGAGCGTTTCCACGTGGTAGAACCTCCTAAGGGAATATAAGATTTTCATGAGGTTGATCCTGAGCTGCCATCCAGGCACGAATACCCTCGTTTAAAAGAATATTTTTGGTGTAGAATGTCTCAAATTCAGGATCTTCCGCTGCACGGATTTCCTGGGAAACAAAGTCATAGGCACGTAAGTTCAGAGCCAAGCTAACTACGCCAATAGCACTCATCCATAAACCGGTGACGGGTACAAATAGCATAACGAAATGTAACCAACGTTTATTGGAAAAAGCAACACCAAAGATTTGGGACCAAAAGCGGTTAGCAATGACCATTGAATAAGTTTCTTCAGCTTGAGTTGGGTTAAAAGCACGGAAGGTATTTGCACCATCACCGTCCTCAAATAGAGTGTTTTCTACGGTCGCTCCATGATTAGCGCATAGCAGAGTCGCACCTAATACTCCGGCAACTCCCATCATATGAAATGGGTTCAACGTCCAATTATGAAATCCTTGGAAGAAAAGGATGAATCGAAATATCGCTGCTACGCCAAAACTCGGCGCAAAGAACCAACCAGATTGCCCCAGTGGATAAAGAAGGAATACAGAAACAAAAACAGCAATTGGACCAGAGAATGAGATTGCATTATAAGGCCGCAATTGAACAGACCGAGCAAGTTCAAATTGGCGTAACATGAAACCTATTAGTGCAAAAGCCCCGTGGAGAGCTACAAAAGTCCATAGACCGCCTAATTGACACCAACGAGTAAAGTCTCCTTGTGCTTCGGGCCCCCATAGTAGCAACAAAGAGTGTGCTAAACTATTGGCAGGGGTAGAAACTGCTGCGGTTAAGAAATTACAACCTTCCAAATAGGAACTAGCCAATCCATGGGTATACCAAGAAGTTACAAAGTTGTCCCTGTAAACCAACCCCGTAAAGCGAAATAAGCACAAGGAAAGAGCAATAGGCCAGGCCATCCTACAAAAACGAAACGGTCCCATCGTAACCAGTCATCCATAGTATCAAATAGATCATTTTCTTCTTTAGGAATTCTACCAAGGGCTATAGTCATAGTGATCCTCCTATTCAATTACTTCAACCATTTCCAAGCACCTCATATCACTTTCCAAGGCATATGATAGTTTTATTATCTGTGGACGATTTCTTTCTCGTTCAATGCCCTTTTCAATGGTCTCGAAGAGAGAAATTTCCCATTTTTATCTATGGAGTCACAGTCACAACCGAGGTCGTGGTAAATCCATGAATTTGATTCGATTTGTTTTTCTTATACTATTTGTTTTTCTTATACTATAGAAATATAAATAAATTGTTTTTCTTATACTATAGAAAGAAAGAAACCTTTGAATTCAGCATTATTCCAAGACTCCTATTTCATTGTCTATCTTTTAAGGGGAAAATGCAAATAAAAGTAACCCTTCTTTTCCCATTCCCTCTCTGTTGCATGGGTGGAAGAACTAAAATAATAGAGGATTCTGAAGAAAAAAATGGACCTTCAAAATCCAATTTTATGTGTAGCGCAAAGGAGTTGCGATTTCTTCTTATTCCTATAGAACATCTAGTAACAGGAATATGAAATCGTAAATAGCGTAACATTCTTGTCTTGCGCGGTCTAAGTCTAAGGAAATAAAAAAAATTCGCTTATACAATTTCATCTACATCAAATTTATATATCGGAATAGCGGATAGAGGCATCATTAAAGGAGTCAGGTCTACTTACTTTATGCTTCTTTCCAATTTTATGGTGGATTTGATAAGAACCATTTTTGCTTTCTTGATAAATAATCGACAAAAAAGCGTTTTTTATATAACCTGCTTGTTTTATTATAATTATAACAAGTCCTATATGGAAATGCCCGCTAAAGAGAAAATCTATTTGATTGTCTCTCGGCCAATATCGATTTTTAGAAAGAAAAAACAAGAATTTTCTTCTTTTTTTATTAACATTAAGAAAAAAGAATATAATTAAAATGGAATTGGCAATATAATTTTTATAGACTTTTGAAAGAAAAAAAGGGGGTTTTTTGCAACCGTTATTTCTTATTTCTTGCCTATATCATATCACGGAAACCTTTCGCTTTGGAACGTGGAGAGATGGCTGAGTGGACTAAAGCGGCGGATTGCTAATCCGTTGTACAATTTTTTTGTACCGAGGGTTCGAATCCCTCTCTTTCCGCTCCCTTGGATCATTTGGGACTTTCGTATTGGAAAGAATTCTAACCCCCGGATTTTCTCATAGATAAATGTACGAAACAAACCCAATAAGAAAAAAAACTGAATTTTTACTCCTCGCGTCCAGGATTCTGTCCTGGGTCATTAGATAAGAATCCAAAGATAAAGAGTGAAACAAAGAATATCACTACTGTATAAACAAAAAGTTTGAGAGTAAGCATTACATAATCTCCAAGAATTTTTTTTAAGGAATAGATTACCAGTTTTTCCTTACCACACGGATCCACTAGGATGGTTTTTTTATACCTAAAAATGCAAAAAAGAATTCTAGAAAAAAATTGCAAGAATTCTTTTATAATAAGCACTCTTATCAATAGCAAAAATAGGGTTAGGTGGTTAGGTATTGTGTTGGTACCTTTAGGTACCTGCTCAACCTAGGTGCAGGGGAGTAGAAAGGCTGATCCAAATTTATTGCTGTAGCTACCCATTCAATGTAGAAGAATTTAAATTTTAGAATCGAAGGTTCATAATATAAAAATATAAAACTTCTCGGCTTTTACCCATTTTAATTTTTTTTGGAATGAACACATCATTCAATTTGGCATACAGACTACTAAAGATTTCATCGAAAACTTACAGCAGCTTGCCAAACAAAGGCTAATAGAAAAAAAAGAATAGAGGTATAACAGGCGTAATATCCATGATTGGATTGAAAATTGCATAAGCTTCGGGTAATTTGGCAAAGAAAAAACTAGTAGGATAAAGAACAGAATTAAAACAGATACAGGTTAAACTAAGTATATTAGGCATAACAAGCATTTCATTCTTGTAGAGTAAATAATTGGATTTTTCTTGAGTTATTTTTTTAAGGGAAAGAAGGAAAAGGCAGATTCAAAATCTTTTTTCTTCGGACTTTCCCAAACACAAAATACCTCCTTGTATTCGCACTCTCAAATGAGAGTGGAATAAATTCGACTTCCATATAATTTCTTAATAGAATTCCATGTAATGATCAATGCATTTTTTGATTCTATATTATCCGCATGTGTAGAATACTAGCAAGAGAATATCCCTCCTTTTTTATGTAATTGAAATGGTATTGAAGAATAACAAATAAACATACTAGTGTTTATTAGTGTCACATAAAACCCGAAATGGGGCATGGCCAAGTGGTAAGGCAGCGGGTTTTGGTCCCGTTATGCGAAAATACTAGCTATATACAATTTCTCCTAATTGGTGCTTTCGGAGCCAGTGTCATTAGCCTAATTGGTGCCTTCGGAGCACGATGACAATTGGAAGTGGTTCATGGGGGCGGTAGCAGGTAATAGTATTCTCCTTTGGGATCTATGACCTGGTCGAGCAAAAATCCCGCTATTTCCTCTTGAATTGCTTCTATGCGCTCCTCTGGTAGGAGCTGCTCCCGCACCTCTCTGAACTGTTAAGAAGGAGATCAATATGCATGTGTATTAGTTGTGTGACTAGATATCGATAATGGTGTAAAAATTGTGAATAGTGTTCTGACAAATGTACCCAGTCCTGTCTTTAAGATCTGCTCCTTTCGGATGCCATCATGTGAATGTTCTCGCAAACGTAGTATGCACACAGATTATTCCCCAACACCTGCTTCAGGGCCTTTACAATAATGGAATTTGATCAGATAATAATTAATCAAGCATGATAATTAAAGAGATGGCAGCTAGCTAGCTAGTACTACTTAATTACTTACCTTGGGTCGATACCATTTCAGCTTTCGTTTCCATTGGCCTGGAGTGACGCTGATGAACTTTGCCCAAGCCCGACCCGCCGACAAAGAAAATGAATAAAGGGGTTATTAAATAGTTCATATCAGGAAATGACGAACTAAATAGGCCGAGATATAGTTAATAATGATTGAAATTACCTGTTGACTATCCCAAACAAGATGGTGTAGTCACTTTCTTTTTTAAGTAGTGAGTCCAGTATTTCAATTGTTCCTTCATCAACTTTAATGATTGACAAGATCCAGTGAAATCTGCATGCACACATGTTTGTATGTCTTAATTAAGCAGGCATATGTAAGCAAAAACATGTAGCTAGCTAGTAGGCAAAAACAGAATTTGTAGTACAAGACAGTGTGACTCACTCGAAGTTGTAAGGAAGTAGTATATCTTCATTGGTATTGAGGCGCTTGAAGAACTCTAGCATGCTTTCCTCTACACTTTTTTCATAATATGCATCTAATTTCCATGTGTATTCATTAATGGTATTTGGGTCAATGAACCCAATGCCATAGCGTCCACCTTTTTTCATTTTATACATCTTCATCCTGCATAATACCACAGAAAAGAATATAGTGAGGATAATTACAGGTAATGATTGATCAAAATGATCACTACAGCTAGCTTGAGACTTAAATTACATAAATAAATCACTTACAGACAATAGCAACTGACGATAGATTTGTCGAGTGCGTCTTGATTGTATAACTGAAATAGTTCTGAATACTCAATGGACACAGCTTT
Organism: Triticum urartu; assembly: GCF_056163025.1. NCBI lineage: Eukaryota > Viridiplantae > Streptophyta > Magnoliopsida > Poales > Poaceae > Triticum > Triticum urartu. The sequence goes on from NC_141874.1 coordinate 726,700,732, forward strand.
CTCATGGAAGTAATGATCCTTCTTGACATTCACCATGAGGGACTCTCGATTGGAAATCTTGGTAATGTTCGTGTACCATTGATGCAATTCATACATTCTCGTTGGGAGCTTCTTGACCTCGTCTGGCTTGACCAAAGGTTGGCCTCGGACATATTTCCGTTTTATTTCCTCCTCTCTAAGCAGAGACATGGCCTCGATATCGAGGAGTTGTCCAACAGTGATCTTGAGCATTTCAGCCTGCCTTATATGCTCCTTGGTTATTACCACACTGCCCAGCTCAGGAACATAAATGGTTTGTCCACAATAATGTTGGGCGCGCCTACTCTCATATGTTGTTGGCACAACAAGCGGGGGGATTGATTGCGCCGCCTGTTCTCCCAGCTGGGGAACGGTTTTACCGCATTTTTTGCCAGCTGATTTGCTCGAGCTTGAGCTCGCCTCTTTCTGTAGACGTTCTCGATTTAACTTCTTGAGGTGGCGCTCATAGTCTGTGTCAACAGGCTTGGGAGCTGGTGGTCTAGCCATACGAATGAAGTGGTCAATCTTTTCCTCAGGCACTTTCTCCCTTGGCGGCGGTGGCAGTTTCGGTGCAAAATGGGCTTCCACCCTGGCCTTCAATATTGCTGCGTTTTTCTCCTCGGACTTGTCGTAAGGCCTCTGCGGAAGAGGCGCGAGGCTGCTTGGACCATATTGAAATCGCTTGCCTCCGCCTGTACCTCCCGTCCTACCTCGACTTGTACCGCTATGCACCATAGCTGTGGTGGCTCTATTCCATGATTGATGAGGCGGCGGAGACGGCTGACGTGGCTGAGGTGGACGAGGAGGAGTGGCCTGAAGCTGTGCCGGACTTGGAGGAGGAGTGGCCTGAAGTTGTGCCGGACTTGGAGGAGGAGTGGCCTGAAGTTGTGCCGGACTTGGCGGAGGAGTGGTCTGACGCTGTGTCGGACTTGGAGGAGGAGTGGCCTGACGCTTTGCCGGACTTGGAGGAGGAGGAGTGGCCTGACGCATTGGTGGACTTGGAGGAGCGGGAGTCTACTGACTCGGTGGCGGACTTCAACGAGGAGTCGGCTGACGCGGTGTCGGCGGCCTTCGAAAGATGATGCAATCCTTTCTCCATAGGATGATACGATGTTTGGCCTCTCCCAGTGTGTGCTCCTCGTCACCTCCAGGAATGTCAAACTCTAGCCCCGAATATTGGTCCACCACCTCATCAACCAAGACACGAGCATAGCCCGCTGGAATCGGGTTGCAATGGAAGGTTGCCTCGGGGGGATTTGTAAAAGCAACGGCGTCCGCCACCTTCATGGATATGTTCTTCATTTTGAAGTGTAGCTCGCAGTTAGTGTTCTCCATGATGTCATCCATGGGGTATCTATCCAGCATTGCGTCGCCCGGGGCGGAACCCACGCTGCTTCTCGGCATGGATGGGACGGTGCTATCCAATGCTGGATCATCCGCTAGCTGCTGCAGCTGCTGAGACCCCCTTTGCTAGCTAAGTGAGTCGATCTGCTCCTGCTGCCGCTGGAATTTGACTGCCAAGTACGCGTGCGCTGATTCTAGGCCTTGAAGGCGTTCATAGTCCAGCTTCCTCTGCTCCTCCTCCATCTTCCTCTTCTTCTCCTTCGCAATCTTCTTTCTCGCACGGGTTCTATAGTCGGCGTTCCAGTCCGAAAACCCCTCATACCACGGAATAGCGCCCTTGCCTCGTGTTCTTCCTGGGTGTTCAGGATTTCCCAGGGCATGCGTAAGCTCATCATTCTCTCTGTTGGGCTGGAACACCCCCGATCGAGCCTCTTCTATTGCAACAAGTAGCTTATCTTCGGCTCTGTTGAGACATGCCTTCTTCGAAACTTTGCCTGTCTTCGGGTCCAACTACCCCCCATGCGCATAGAACCAAGTCCTGCACCTAGGGGGGCAGCTCAATGTTTCTGGAGTGACACCTGCATCCTCCATCTCTTTCTCAGACTTAGCCCACTTAGGCATTGCCACCGCGTAGCCACCTGGCCCCAGCTTATGGAACTTATCCGTTTTTCGGCATTGGCCTTGTTTATTCTCGGCCGTTCCTTAGATAATTCTGAATCCTTGAATTTCATGAAATCGTCCCAATGAGCACTTTGCTTCTCTAGTGTTCCCTCGAATACTGGAGTCTTCCTTCCTCCCTTGACGTACTTGTCCCATACACGATTCTTGTGGTTGTTGAATGCAACCGCCATCTTCCTAAGAGCAGCGTCCTTGACTTTCTCCACATCCGCATCTGTGAAATGATCTGGTAGGGTGAAATGTTCCATGAGAGTTTCCCAAAGCAGAACTTTTTATCTGTCGTCGACAAAAGTAAGATCTGGACGTGGCTTTGATGGCTCTCTCCATTCTTGAAGGGAGATCGGGAGTTGGTCCTTCACAAGAACTCTGCACTGACGAATGAACTTGTCCGCAATCTTCTTAGGCGCTAATGGTTCGCCATTAGGTTTGATGGCCTTGATATTGTACTTTACTCCCTCCTTCAACTTTTTGTTCGGGCCTCGTTTCCTGCTGCCTAAAGATTTGCTCGATCCGGATGGCTGAAAGAAGAAAGATCGATTAGTTAATATATCTTCAAGTCATTTAAAACATGTGATGATCACCAGATGCTTGCTTATATAAATATACCTCGCTGGTCTTTGTTGTTTCAAGATCAATATTTTCTTCGTCATCAATACCATAATCATAGTTCATGACTTCATCAATTCGGTCATCGCGATCGAATATCATATCACCCTCCCCGGTGTTGTTTAGATATCCGGGGCCGTCATAATATTCTTCATTTTGATCATCATCTGGCCCGCAAGGATGGCGTATGATATCGAACAGGGTCTCTTCTCCCTCTCTGCCGGTATTGTCCGCCATAGCTTTTATTTAACTAATCCAAAAGAAATATAAAACAATTTAGTATTCAAATTACAATGCATGGATGCAATCAAATAATAAGGAAAAACTGAATCAATCATAGTACATAATAAGCATCATCGAATATAATATCGAATACATCGTCTCGAATAATAGATATAATCTCGAATACATCGTCTCGAATAATATATATTGAATACATCACTAGCTAGCTAGCTAGCTAATAAAGATTGAATACTAAAGAGTAATCTAGGCCACTCGCGGTTCCTGAGGCGCGGACGGTGGACAACCAAAGTGAAGGAACCATCACTGGATCTTAGCTCGGGTGATCTCCCCAAAGAACCTGCCAGGTATTGGAGAACCTAACGTCCATAGCAGCCATGTAGCGATGGACGTGCTCGTCCTCCTCCCTGACACGGCGACGTACCACCTCCGGCGGGGCCGGCTCCCTCCGCACCGAAAGTGGCCCACGCGAACGCCACCAAAGGAGATCAGGGTCTACCACGGGACCCGGGGCCGGGTTCCTCACCAAGCGTCGCGCCCCTGAAGGTAGCACCTCCCAGTGCCAGCCCGGCGGAGCCCAGTCCCGGACATGGGTCCTCTGAAGCAGGACATCGTCGCAAACGGGTCGACGGCGAGGATGCGGGCCGGGCATCGTCGACAGCAAATACTATATGCCGCAAAAGTGAAGTAACATTTTTAAATGATGGATTGTGATTTCATATATGCAAATTCTAAATTTTATAACTAAAAATATAAGAAACTAAAAAAAACATCGATCATCGTCTAACAATTTGAAATTAATCTAATTCATCTAGCTAAAACTAACATTTCCAAAATTTCTAACATTTCTATAACATTTGTATAAAAAACATAAAAAACCTTTGACATTATATATATTATAACTAACATTTCTATATACTATTTGACATTAATCTAATCTAATTAATTAATTCATCTGAAACTTTGTATGAAAAACAGAAAAACTAAAAAAACTAAAAACTAAAAATAGAAAAAGTGTGTGTGTGTGTGTGCGCGCGCGCGTGTAGTGTGTGTGTGTGTGCGCGCGCGCGCGTGTGTGCAGTAGCTACGGCCGGCACCGGCGGCGCGGTGGCTTTGATCGATTGGAGGGAGTAGAGGGGCCGGGGGAGGGGCTCACAGCGCGCGCGGGCGAGGTCGAGGCGACGGCGACGGCGAGGCGACGGCGACAGCGAGGCGAGGTCGATCCAAGGCGACGACGACGGCGAGGTGAGGGGACGACGACGGGCCGGTGCGGCCACATGGACGGGCCGGCGACGGGGACGGCGTGGAGTCGACGGGGACGACGCGACGAGGACGGGGGCGTCACGGAGTCGACGGGGACGACGCGACAGGGGCGGCGATGGCGCGGGACGGGGCGGTGGCAAAGAGAAGTGGGAGATGAGAAACTGAAATTTTTCGAACTGTTTGTTATATAGGGGACACCTTTAGTACCGGTTGGTGCCACCACCCGCTACTAAAGGCCTGTTTTGGCCAAGCCAAGCGGCAAGAAGAGCACACCTTTAGTACCGGGTGGTGACTGGAACCGGTACTAAAGACCCACCCTTTAGTACCGGTTCCAGCCACCAACCGGTACTAAAGGTGGTGCGCTGGCGCAGGTGCGGTGCGGCAAGTTTAGTCCCACCTCGCTAGCCGAGGGGCGCCCGCACTGGTTTATAAGCCCCAGTGCGGTAGCTCTCTCGAGCTCCTCTCATAAGCAGGCCGTCCGGGCCTACGTCTGCTGCTATGCCCTGATGGGCCTGTTGGGCTAGCGGGCCTGCATCCTGGCCCAATTAGAATTTGGGTTTCTAATCGTATGCAGGCCGTTGTGGCCCAGTAGGTGGGCTTTTTTCATTTAGTTATTTCTTTTCTGCTTTATTTATTTTTGTTTTATTTATTTTTAATTTTTTTGCTGTATTTAGAGTTTCTTTGTGAATATTTTTGCTTTGGGTACAAAAAATTAGAAACTTTCTATTAGTGCCGGTAGTTTTCAAATTTGAATAGTTAAATTTTGAATTATTTGAAATTTATGTGAATCACTAATTTGTGAATAACTTAACTTTAAAAATACATTTTCCAGTGATTCTTTTTATTATGTTTAATATTAGTGTGTTTTATCATTATATTCAATTTGATAATACTTAGGTTATTTAAAAAATGAAATGCCTTTGTAACAGATGAGTTTTCGTCCGAAACCCTGATAGTTCGAAAGAGATTGTGCATTTTGTACACGAAGTGCATCCAATTTTCGCCGTAACCCTATCTACTTTTTTGCACATGCTATGTGGGTGAAATTATGATACCATGCCAACTTTCAACCTTTTTGGAGTTCATTTGAAGTGTTTTTCAATTTAGCTGAAAAAATCAGTAAATGCATGAAAGAATTTGTTTGCACATAAAATTTCTTCGCGTTTCAAATGCCAAAACACAGAACTACCCCTAACTATTACAAAGATTCCCTCCTGGGTGTGAAACATAGAAGAAAGTGATAATATATAGTGAAGCCAATCACATCCCAGATCTTTGGGTGTGAAACTTTTTCTTCGCGTGTGTCCCTTTGCGCCGTAACCATGGAAAATCTTCATCATTTAACGGGATGCTCGGGTCAATATTCACTGTGAATGGAGCAATTTCATCAAACTTTTCATAATCTCCTGACATGTCTGTCTTGTCATCCACTCCCACGATGTTCTCTTACGAGAAAGAACTATGTGCCGCTTTGGCTCATCGTATGATGCATTCGCTTCCTTATCTTTTCTTTTTCTCGGCTTGGTAGACATGTCCTTCACATAGAAAACCTGTGCCACATCATTGGCTAGGACAAATAGTTCATCTTCATACGCAAGATTGTTGAGATCCACTGTTGTCATTCCATACTGCGGGTCTTCCGTTACCCCGCCTCGTGTCATATTGACCCATTTGCACCGAAACAAAGGGACCTTCAAACCACGTCTATAGTCAAGTTCCCATATGTCCTGTATATAACCATAATATGTTTCCTTTCCCGTCTTGGTTTCTGCATCAAAGCGGACAACACTATTTTGGTTGGTGCTCTTCTTATCTTGGGCGATCGTGTAAAATGTATTACCATTTATCTCGTACCCTTTGAAAGTCATTATATTCGAAGATGGTAACTGGGACAGCAAGTACAGGTCATCTTCAATAGAGGCGTCATGCATGGTACGTGTCTGCAACCAGCTGGCGAAACTCCTAGTTTGTTCACGTGTAATCTAGTCATCAGACCGCTCCGGGTGTTTGGAGCGTAGCAAATTCTTGTGTTCTTTCATATACGGAGCCACCAAGGTGGAATTCTGTAGAACTGCGTAGTGTGCTTCAGTAAGAGAATGTATGTCCATACATATTATTTGATCCCCTCCTAGCATGCCTTTTCCATCCAGTCTGCCCTTATGCCGCGATTCAGGAACACCAATCGGCTTAAGGTCAGGAATAAAGTCAATACAAAACTCAATGACCTCCTCATTTTCATGGCCCTTGGAGATGCTTCCTTCTGGCCTAGCACGGTTATGAACATATTTCTTTAAGACTCCCATGAACCTCTCAAAGGGGAACATATTGTGTAGAAATACAGGACCCAAAACGTTAATGTCTTCGCATAGGTGAACTAGGACGTGCGTCATGATGTTGAAGAAGGATGGTGGGAACACCAACTCGAAACTGACAAGACATTGCACCAAAACATTCTCTAACCTTGGTATGATTTCTGGATCGATTACCTTCTGAGAGATTGCATTGAGAAATGCACATAGCTTCACAATGGCTAATCGAACGTTTTCCGGTAGAAACCCCCCCAATGCAATCGGAAGCAGTTGCATCATAATCACGTGGCAGTCATGAGACTTTAGGTTCTGGAAGTTTTTCTCTATCATGTTTATGATTCCTTTTATATTCGACGAGAAGCCAGACGGTACCTTAATACTGAGCAGGCATTCAAAGAAGATTTTCTTCTCTTCTTTGGTAAGAGTGTAGCTTGCATGACCCTGATGTATGTCGTCTTTTCCGTGCATACGTTGCTGGTCCTCCCGTGCCTTCGGTGTATTTTTTGTCTTCCCATACACGCCCAAGAAGCCAAGCAGGGTCACACAAAGATTCTTCGTCACATGCATCACGTCGATTGCGGAGCGGACCTCTAGGTCTTTCCAATAGGGCAGGTCCCAAAATATAGATTTCTTCTTCCACATGGGTGCGCGTCCGTCAGCGTCATTCGGAACAGGTTGTCCACCAGGACCCTTTCCAAAGACCACCTTCAAATCCTTGACCATATCATGTACATCAGCACCAGTATGGTGGCGAGGCTTTGTCCGGTGATCCGCCTCACCTTTGAAATGCTTGCCTTTCTTTCTTACGGGATGACTGCTCAGAAGAAATCGACGATGTCCCAGGTACACATTCTTCTTACAATTAGCCAAATATATACTGTCGGTATCGTCCAAACAGTGTGTGCATGCGTGGTATCCCTTGTTTGTCTGTCCTGAAAGGTTACTGAGAGCAGGCCAATCATTGATGGTCACGAACAGCAGCGCCTTTAGGTCAAATTCTTCCCCCATGTGTTCATCCCACGCACGTGCACCTGTTCCATTCCACAGTCGTAAGAGTTCTTCAATTAATGGCCTTAGGTACACATCAATGTCATTGTTGGGTTGCTTAGGGCCTTGGATGAGCACTGGCATCATAATGAACTTCCGCTTCATGTGCAACCAAGGAGGAAGGTTGTACAAACATAGAGTCACAGGCTAGGTGCTATGGTTGCTGCTCTGCTCCCCAAAAGGATTAATGCCATCTGTGCTTAGAACAAACCATACATTCCTTGCGTCATCTGCAAACTCCTTCCCGTACTTTCTTTTGATTTTTCTCCACTGCGACCCGTCAGCGGGTACTCTCAACTTTCCGTCTTTCTTACGGTCTTCTTTGTGCCATCGCATCGCCTTGGCATGCTCTTTGTTTTGGAACAAACGTTTCATCCGTGGTATTATAGGAGCATACCACATCACCTTGGCAGGAATCTTCTTCCTGGGGCGCTCGCCCTCGACATCACCAGGGTCATCGCGGCTGATCTTATAGCGCCATGCGCCGCATACCGGGTAAGCGTTCAAATCCTCGTACTCACCGCGGTAGAGGATGCAATCATTAGGGCATGCATGTATCTTCTGCACCTCTAACCCTAGAGGGCAGATAGCCTTCTTTGCTTCGTACGTACTCTCGGGCAATTCGTTGTCCTTTGGAAGCATATTCTTTATCATTACCAACAACTTTCCAAATCCCTTGTCAGATACACCATTCGCTGCCTTCCATTGCAGCAATTTCAGTGTGGTGCCCAGTTTTTTCTTGTCACCTACGCAATTCGGGTACAAATTTTTTTTGTGATCCTCTAACATGCGCTGCAACTTCTTCTTCTCCAAATCACTTACGCAGTTTCTCTTTGCATCGGCAATGGCCCGACCTAGATCATCAACGGGCTCATCCGATGCCTCTTCTTCAGCTTCTTCCCGCATTGATGGCTCAGCTTCTTCCCGCATTTCCGGCTCAGCTTCTTCCCTCATTGTTGTATCATCGTATTCAGGGAACCCATGGCCAGGATAGCTGTCATCGTCCTCTTCTTCTTCATTGTCTTCCATCATAACCCCTCTTTCTCCGTGCTTGGTCCAAACATTATAGTGGGGCATGAAATCGGACTCAAACAGGTGGACGTGAATGGTTCTTGACGTAGAGTAATTATGACCATTCTTACAGCCAGCACATGGACAAGGCATAAAACCATCCGCCCGCTTGTTTGCCTCAGCCGCAAGCAGAAAAGTATGCATGCCATTAATGAACTCGGGAGAGCATCGGTCATCGTACATCCATTGCCGGCTCATCTTCAATACACAGCACCGAAAACACCAAATTAATACAATACATAAAGTTCATACATAAAGTTCATACAACACTTAAATGCAACAAACAAATAACTCTCTAGCTAAAGAATTTAAATGCAACAACAAATGCGATCAAGATCGCAACTAAGGTAACAATTGATCCAACAGCATAATGATACCAAGCCTCACTATGAATGGCATATTTTCTAATCTTTCTAATCTTCAAGCGCATTTTCTCCATCTTAATCTTGTGATCATCGACGACATCGACAACATGCAACTCCAATTCCATCTTCTCCCCCTCAATTCTTTTCAATTTTTCCTTCAAATCCTCGTTTTCTCTTTCAACTAAATTTAACCTCTCGACAATAGGGTCGGTTGGAATTTCCGGTTCAACTACCTCCTACATAAACACGAAATATCTATGTCAGCTTGATGGGCATAATTTTTCATAAACACGAATTACAAAAAAATAGTTTTAAAAGAGAATATACCACATCCGAATCATAACAAGGATGAGGGCCGACGGAGATGAATATCAAAACCATGGCACTATGTATAACAAACAACGTACGGCTAAGATAATTATACGAGTAACTATATATCCAAATCACACAAACATCGATTTTTTTATATAAAATTTCATGAACAAGAGGCTCACCACAAGGTGGTGCCGGCGACGGGACGGTGCGGGCGATCGACGGTGGTTACGACGGAGATTTAGAAAGCACTAAGTAAACCACACACCTACATATGCAAACTAAGTGTTATTTTGACCTCAATTTGCATATAAATCAAATACTACCACATATAATTCCTATGAAATTACGAAAACCCACAGTTAATCACTATATAAACCAATGCAAGAGCTAATCTAGCAATGAGAGATGAAAGGACAAAGTTGCTAACCTTTGTGATCATTTGAATGGATAGGGGCCTGCAAATCTTGACAAATTTGGGCAAATTTTGTGATGAACTCGAGAGGAAGAAGGGAAGAACAGAGGAGAGGGAGAGGGGAAAGGGGGAAGAACAGAGTGCTGGTGGAAGAAGGGTTTATATAGGATGACCTTTAGTACCGGTTCGTGGCACGAACCGGTACTAAAGGTGCTGGAGGGGCCCCACTCTGACAACATCCTGTCACCACTCTCATTAGTACCGGTTCGTGGCACGAACCGGTGCTAAAGGTTCACCACGAATCGGTACTAAAAATCTCCTCCCGCCTAGCCGTTGGAACAGGCACTAATGGACACATTAGTGTCGGTTCTGTTACAAACCGGGACTAGTGTGTCTCACATTTTGACCCTTTTTCTATTAGTGTAAGTGGATGCATGGATTGAGGCACTGGGCAGTGCCCCAAAGGGCTCCAAAAATTCAAAGTGGCGGAGGCACTCGAGTTGATCGAGCTTCCATACAACTTCAGTAAAGACTAGCACGATGACTTCATCAAAGATATTGATGGGAGGCTTGTCGAGGGGAATGGGATTACCTCACTTTCATGTACCACGGTTGTCCTATTTGGACCTCTTAGGTCCAGATACCATGACAAGAGGGCCCACATCCGAAGCGGAGACCTCCGTGGATGTGCCACCACCAGTTTCCATACAAGAACGATCTCAAGACTAAAAGGACACCAAAGGATGATACAAAAGAAGAGACTAAGACGAGGCCAAACCGAGGCAACCGGCCAAGGAACCAATAAATAGGTGCTCCCCCAAGAGGAACACCTAGATCCGTCATATTAGCCTAGTCGATTAGATCTGATTTAGACACCCCATATGGATCGTCCACCCTCAACTCGACGAGATCACCCCAGACTAGTTGAATACATCATGTACCCGATCATTGTAATCTCTCTGTGACGTAATTCCAAACTGGATTAGACTTATTACTCATCAGATGAGGGCCCAAACCTATCTAAAACCTATTACCCGTGTCCATCTGGTAACCTAAGGTTACAACCCACTGTCGTACAAACATGGTGTGTCCCCGCATAGTTGTTAGGTACTTGATGAAAACCACCTGAATGAAGACCTTCCCTAAGTCTTTCAAAATATCAAAACAGTCGAGTTAGATGGTTGAAGGCGGCAAAATGCCTTGAGTCATCGCATAAACAAGACCGCGTGTCTGGAAAATATTCATGTATCAAAAATTCACATATTATAAAATTATGTATTTTAAAAATTGTATATTAAAAAAACTCCCATGCTCGTAAGAATGTGTACATGTACTGGGAAAAAATATTAATTTTTAAAAATATAAAAATATTGCAAAATTCAGTAAAACAGTAAGGGGTGGGGAGGGGGCAGAATATCACTATTATAAAGGGAAGTTGGTCACATTTGCCAAATCAAACAATTCTTACCAAAATCTAAAATATGATGGGTGTGGGATATGGAGTATTTCGAACACGATTGGAGTTGAACACCTAAAACGCACAGGCAGATAGAGCATCTCCAACAGCCGCGCTATATAAGCGACGCGCTGAAAAATTAGTGCTTTTTGTGCGCGCTACCACTTCGGACGCTCCAGCGAAGACGCAAAAACCGTGCGCGCGGCATATCTAGTTCAGTGCGTAGGCCGAAACGCCATCACGCGCCGCTTATTTGTTGCGCCCACTCTCGCGCACTGGACTCTCGAGCGCTCCCTCGTAACTCCACCTACCCCATCCAGCCACAGCGTCGTCACCGCCCGCGCCACCCCATTTATTCCGGCGACCGTTCTGGCGCTTTCCCTGCCTATCCCCGCGCCTCGGCGGCTTCCTCCGTCTTCCTCTAGTCATCGCCGCGCCTCGCGCGCGGCCGTCCTCCGACGAACAGCGTCCGGCCGCTCACTGCCGCTCGGCGCCCACAAGGTGTTCGACAAAACACCCGCAAGGTATGTATTGCTCGAACTTCATGAATTTGGTGCATGTTGATTGTAGTTTTTAAAACCCAGTATTGAACATTATATATGAGTTTGTCGTATGATTCTTCCGATGTCCCGTTTTGTTGCCCATTTTGGTGCATGAAAGGATGGCCCATTTTGTTGCCTCCTATCATGCCATTCGACGTCCCATAGCGCATGATAATCTTCAGAAAGATCTTATTGATGAGTGGTGGGCTTGGAATGGCCGACAAAGAGCATCATGATTTGTGCGTTCGATGTTGTATTGTTGAGATTATTTGTTGTATTGTTGAACTATTTGTTGTCACTAGTAGAAAAAGGGTCAAACGTGAAGCACATTAGTGCCGGTTTGTATTTGAGCCGGCACTAATGTATACATTAGTGCCGGTTCCAACGGCTAGCCGGGCCGCTTTCATTAGTACCGGTTTGTGGCGAACCTTTAGCACCGGTTCGTGCCACGAACCGGTACTAATGAGAGTGGTGGCAGGATGTTGTCAGACTGGGGCCCCTCCAGCCCCTTTAGTACCGGTTCTTGGCACGAACCGGTACTAAAGGTCGTCCTACATAAACCCTTCGTCCACCCGAGCTCGCTCTGTTCTTCCCTTTTCCCCTGTCCTCTCTATTCTTCCCCTCTTCCTCTCGAGCTCATCACACATTTTGCCCAAATTTTTTCAAGATTTGAAGGCCCCCATCCATTCAAATGATCACAAAGGTTAGCAACTTTGTCCTTTCATCTCTCATTGCTAGATTAGCTCTTGCAATTCTTTATATAGTGATTAATTTGTGAGTTTAGTAATTTGGGAGGATATATATATATATATATATGCTAGTATTTGATTTATATGCAATTTGAGGTCAAAAATAACACTTAGTTTGCATATGTAGGTGTGGTTTACTTAGTGCCTTCTAAACCTCCGTCGTAACCACCGTCGATCGCCCGCACCGTCCCATCGCCGGCACCACCTTGTGGTGAGCCTCTTGTTCATGAAATTTTATATAAAAATTGATGTTTGTGTGATTTGGATATATAGTTACTCGTATAATTATCTTACCCGTACATTGTTTGTTATACATATAGTCCCATGGTTTTGATATCTGTCCCCGTCGGCCCTCGTCCTTGTTATGATTCGGATGTGGTATATATATTCTCTTTTAAAACTAGTTGCATTTCTTGTTTATGACAAATTATGCCCATCAAGTTGACATAGAAATTTTTTCTAGGAGGTATGTGAACCGGAAATTCCAACCGACCCTATTGTCGAGAGGTTAAATTTAGTTGAAAGAGAAAACGAGTACTTGAAAGAAAAATTGAAAAGAATTTAGGGGGAGAAGATGGAATTGGAGTTGCATGTTGCCGATGTCGTCGATGATCACAAGATCAAGATGGAGAAAATGCGCTTGAAGATTAGAAAGATTAGAAAATATGCCATCGATAGTGAGGCTTGGTATCATTATGTTGTTGGATCCATTGTTACCTTAGTTGCGATCTTGATCGTATTTGTTGTTGCATTTAAATGCTTTAGCTAGAGAGTTATTTGTTTGTTGCATTTAAGTGTTGTATGAACTTTATGTATGAACTTGTATTAATTTGGTCTATTCGGTGTTGTGTAATGAAGATGAGCCGGCAATAGATGTATGATGACCGATGCTCTCCCCAGTTCGTTGAGGGCGTGCATACTTTTCTGCTTGCGGCTGAGGCAAACAAGTGGGAGGATGGTTTTATGCCTTGTCCATGTGCTCGCTGTAAGAATGGTCACAATTACTCTACGTCAAGAACCATTCACGTCCACCTGTTTAAGTCCGGTTTCATGCCCCACTATAATGTTTGGACCAAGCATGGAGAAAGAGGGGTTATGATGGAAGACAATGAAGAAGAGGACGACGATAGCTATCCTGGCCATGGGTTCCCTGAATACGATGATACAACAATGGGGAAAGAAGCTGAGCCGGTAATGCGGGAAGAAGCAGAGTCGGCAATGCGGGAAGAAGCTGAAGAAGAGGCATCAGATGAGCCCGTTGATGATCTAGGTCGGGCCATTGCCGATGCAAAGAGAAACTGCGCAAGTGATTTGGAGAAGAAGAAGTTGCAGCGCATGTTATAGGATCACAAAAAATTGTTGTACCCGAATTGCGTAGGTGACAAGAAAAAGCTGGGCACCACACTGGAATTGCTGCAATGGAAGGCAGAGAATGGTGTATCTGACACGGGATTTGGAAAGTTGCTGGTAATGATAAAGGATATGCTTCCAAAGGACAACGAATTGCCCGAGAGTACGTACGAAGCAAAGAAGGCTGTCTGCCCTCTAGGGTTAGAGGTCCAGAAGATACATGCATGCCCTAATGATTGCATCCTCTACCGTGGTGAGTACGAGGATTTGAACGCTTGCCCGGTATGTGGTGCATTGTGCTATAAGATCAGCCGCGATGACCTTGGTGATGTCGAGGGCGAGCGCCCCAGGAAGAAGATTCCTGCCAAGGTGATGTCGTATGCTCCTATAATACCACGGTTGAAACGTTTGTTCCAAAACAAAGAGCATGCCAAGGCGATGCGATGGCACAGAGAAGACCGTAAGAAATACGGAAAGTTGAGAGTACCCGCTGACGGGTCGCAGTGGAGAAAAATCGAAAGAAAGTACGGGAAGGAGTTTGCAGATGACGCAAGGAGCGTATGGTTTGGTCTAAGCGTAGATGGCATTAATCCTTTTGGGGAGCAGAGAAGCAACCATAGCACCTGGCCTGTGACTCTATGTTTGTATAACCTTCCTCCTTGGTTGTGCATGAAGCGGAAGTTCATTATGATGCCAATGCTCATCCAAGGCCCTAAGCAACCCGGCAACGACATTGATGTGTACCTAAGGCCATTAGTTGAAGAACTCTTACAACTGCGGAATCGAACAGGTGTACGTGCGTGGGATGAGCACATGGGGGAAGAATTTGACCTAAAGGCATTGCTGTTCGTGACCATCAATGATTGGCCTGCTCTCAGTAACCTTTCAGGACAGACAAACAAGGGATACCGCGCATGCACGCACTGTTTGGACGATACCGACAGTATATATTTGGCTAATTGTAAGAAGAATGTGTACCTGGGACATCGTCGATTTCTTCCGAGCAGGCATCCCATAAGAAAGAAAGGCAAGCATTTCAAAGGTGAGGCGGATCACCGGACGAAGCCTCGCCACCATACTGCTGCTGATGTACATGATATGGTCAAGGATTTGAAGGTGGTCTTTGGAAAGGGTCCTGGTGGAAAACCTGTTCCGAATGACGCTGACGGACGCGCACCCATGTGGAAGAAGAAATCTATATTTTGGGACCTGCCCTATTGGAAAGACCTAGAGGTCCGCTCCGCAATCGACGTGATGCACGTGACGAAGAATCTTTGTGTGACCCTGCTTGGCTTCTTGGGCGTGTATGGGAAGACAAAAGATACACCTGAGGCACGAGAGGACCAGCAACGTATGCACGGAAAAGACGACATCCATCAGGGTCATGCAAGCTACGCTCTTACCAAAGAAGAGAAGGAAATCTTCTTTGAATGCCTGCTCAGTATTAAGGTACCGTCTGGCTTCTCGTCGAATATAAAGGGAATAATAAACATGGCAGAGAAAAAATTCCAGAACCTAAAGTCTCATGACTGCCACGTGATTATGACGCAACTGCTTCCGGTTGCATTGAGGGGGCTTCTACCGGAAAACGTTTGATTAGCCATTGTGAAGCTATGTGCATTTCTCAATGCAATCTCTCAGAAGGTAATCGATCCAGAAATCATACCAAGGTTAGAGAATGATTTGGTGCAATGTCTTGTCAGTTTCGAGTTGGTGTTCCCACCATCCTTCTTCAACATCATGACGCACGTCCTAGTTCACCTATGCGAAGAGATTAACGTTTTGGGTCCTGTATTTGTACACAATATGTTCCCCTTTGAGAGGTTCATGGGAGTCTTAAAGAAATATGTTCATAACCGTGCTAGGCCAGAAGGAAGCATCTCCAAGGGCCGTCACAATGAGGAGGTCATTGAGTTTTGTATTGACTTCATTCCTGACCTTAAGCCGATTGGTGTTCCTGAATCGCGGCATAAGGGCAGACTGGATGGAAAGGGCACGCTAGGAGGGGAACAAATAATATGTATGGACGGACATTCTCTCACTGAAGCACACTACACAGTTCTACAGAATTCCGCCTTGGTGGCTGCGTATATGGATGAACACAAGAATTTGCTATGCTCCAAACATCCGGAGCGGTCTGATGACTGGATTACACGTGAACAAACCAGGAGTTTCGCTAGCTGGTTGCAGACACGTACCATGCATGACACCTCTATTGAAGATGACCTGTACTTGCTGTCCCAGTTACCATCTTCGAATATAATGACTTTCAAAGGGTACGAGATAAATGGTAATACATTTTACACGATCGCCCAAGATAAGAAGAGCACCAACCAAAACAGTGGTGTCCGCTTTGATGCAGAAACCAAGACAGGAAAGGAAACATTTTATGGTTATATACAGGACATATGGGAACTTGACTATCGACGTGGTTTGAAGGTCCCTTTGTTTTGGTGCAAATGGGTCAATATGACACGAGGCGGGGTAACGGAAGACCCGCAGTACGGAATGACAATAGTGGATCTCAGCAATCTTGCGTATGCAGACGAACCATTCGTCCTAGCCAATGATGTGGCATAGGTTTTCTATGTGAAGGACATGTCTACCAAGCCAAGAAAAAGAAAAGATAAGGAAGCGAATGCATCGTACGATGAGCCAAAGCGGCAGATAGTTCTTTCTGGGAAGAGAAACATCATGGGAGTGGATGACAAGACAGACAAGTCAGAACATTATGAAAATATTGATGAAATTGTTCCATTCACAGTGAATATTGACCCGAGCATCCCGTTAAATGATGAAGATTTTCCATGGTTACGGCGCAAAGGGACACACGCGAAGAAAAAGTTTCACACCCAAAGATCTGGGATGTGATCGGCTTCACTATCATCACTTTCTTCTGTGTTTCACAGCCAGAAGGGAATCTCTGTAATAGTTAGGTTAGTTAATTATGTGTTTTGGCATTTGAAACGCGAAGAAATTTTATGTGCAAACAAATTCTTTCATGCCTTTACTGATTTTTAAAGTTAAGTTTTTCACAAACTAGTGATTCACACTAATTTCAAATAATTCAAAATTTAAACTATTCAAATTTGAAAACTACGGGCACTAACAAAAAGTTTGTAAATTTTTGTACCTAAAGCAAAAATATTCACAAAGAAACTCTAAATACACAAAAAACAACTCAAAAATAAATAAAGCAAAAAAAAAGCCCGCCTACTAGGCCAGAGCGGCCTGCATACAACTAGAAACCCAACCTGTTGTTGGGCCAGGATGCAGGCCCGCAAAGGCCCAGTAGGCCAACAGGGCAGCACAGAACATGTAGGCCTAGTAGGCTTGCTTTGGAGAGGAGCTCGAGAGAGCTACCGCACGGGGGTTTATAAACCAGTGCGGTCACCCCTCGGCTAGCGAGGTGGGACTAAACTTGCCCACCGCACCTGCGCCAGCGCACCCCCTTTAGTACCGGTTCGTGGCACCAACCGGTACTAAAGGGGGGCCTTTAGTACCCGTTGGAGCCACCAACCGGTACTAAAGGGGGTGCGGTTCCCGCCGCTTGGCCTGGCCAAAACAGGCCTTTAGTACCGGTTGGTGGCTCCAACCGGTACTAAAGGTGCCTTCTATATATACAACACTTACGAAAATTTCATTCTCCCTCCGTTTCTTCCTCTATTTCCCCATTGAAGCACCGCCCAGGCGCCCCGATCGATCGACGCCGTCGCCGTCGCCGCCCCCGTCCCCGTCGCGCCGTCCCCGCGTCGCCGCCCCCGCGTCACGCCCCGGCCCGTCACCGCCCCCGGCCGTCGCCTCGCCGTCGCTGTCGCCCCGCTGTGAGCTCTCCCCCTCTAACCCCTCTCCCTCGCCCCCGGCGGCCACCATGGGCGCCGTCCCTCCCCGAGCCCATACACACACACACACAAGCATGATGAACACACACACACACACATACATATGTATGAATTAATGCATGTATATATTAGTATATACGTATTTTGTATGTTTAATTAGTTTAGATTTTTTAGATTATTATTTTTTCACTAGTATATATGTATGAATGCATGTTAGATTGATATAATTAGTGTTTAATTATTATGGAAATTTTTTATATAATGTTGTTTTTTAGTTTTTTAATGGATGTATAAAAGTTGTGTTTTCTGTTTTTAGTTTTAGATGCTTAATTAGTATGAAATAGCATATAGAATTTTGACATATGCAATGATAGCATAATTAGTGTTATATAGAAATGTTAGAAATTTTAGTTATCAAAATCCAATCATTAAAAAAATGTTACTTTTTGCGGGCATATAGCTAGTATTTGTTCTCGACGATGCCCGGCCCGCATCCTCGCCGTCGACCCGTCCGCGACGACGTCCGACTGACCCATGTCCGGGACTGGGCTCCGTCGGGCTGGCACTGGGAGGTGCTGCCTGGAGGGGCGCGCCGCTTGATGAGGAACCCGGCCCCGGGTCCCGTCGTCGACCCTGATCTCATTTGGTGGCGTTCGCGTGGGCCAGTTTCGGTGCGGAGGGAGCCGGCCCCGCCGGAGGTGGTACGTCGCCGTGTCAGGGAGGAGGACGAGCACGTCCATCGCTACATGGTTGCGTTAGAGGGCGGCGGGTTCTCCAATACCTGGCAGTTTCTTCAGGGATCTCACTTCAGCTATGATCCTGTGAGGGTTCCTTCTCTTTGTGTGTCCACCGCCCGCGCCGCAGGAACCGCGAGTGTCCTAGATTCTTCTGTAGTATTCGATCTTTATTAGCTACCTAGCCAGTGATGTACTCGATATATAATATTCAAGACGATGTATTCGAGATTATATATTATTCGAGACGATGTATTCAAGATTATATCTATTATTCGAGATGATGTATTCGAGATTATATCTATTATTCGAGACAATGTATTCGAGATTATATCTATTATTCGAGATGATGTATTCGAGATTATATCTATTATTCGAGACGATGTAATTTGAATACTAAATTGTTTTATATTTCTTTTGGCATAGTTAAATAAAAGCTATGGCGGACAATACCGACAGAGAGGGAGAACAGACCATGTTCGATATAATACGCGGGCCAGATGATGATCAGAATGAAGAAGATTATGACGGCTCCGAATTTCTAAACAACACCGGAGAGGGTGATATGATATTCGATCGCGACGACCGAATTGATGAAGTCATGAACTACAATTATGAAAACACCGGAAAGGTATATATATTTATATAAGCAGGCATCTGGTGATCATCACATGTTTTAAATGAGTTGAAGATATATTAACGAATCGATCTTTCTTCTTTCAGCCATCTGGATCGAGCAAATCTTCAGGCAACAGGACGAAACGAGGCCCGAACAAAAAGTTGAAGGAGGGCGTAAAGTATAATATCGAGGCAATCAAACCTAATGGCGAACCATTAGCGCCTAAGAAGATTGCGGACAAGTTCGTTCGTCAGTGCGGAGTTCTTGTGAAGGACCAACTCCCGATCTCCCTTCAAGAATGGAGAGAGCCAGCAAAGCCACGTCCAGATCTTACTTTTGTCGACGACAGACAAAAAAGTCTGCTTTGGGATACTCTCATGGAACATTTCACCCTACCAGATCATTTCACAGAAGCAGATGTGCAGAAAGTCAAGGATGCTGCTCTTAGGAAGATGGCGGTTGCATTCAAGAACCACAAGAATCGTGAATGGGACAAGTACGTCAAGGGAGGAAGGAAGACTCCAGTATTCGAGGGAACACTAGAGAATCAAAGTGCTCATTGGGACGATTTCATGAAATTCAAGGATTCAGAATTATCTAAGGAACGGTCAAGAATAAACTAGGCCAATGCCGCAAACAAGGATAAGTTCCATAAGCTGGGGCCAGGTGGCTATGCGGTGGGAATGCCTAAGTGGGATAAGTCTGAGAAAGAGATGTTGGATGCAAGTGTCACTCCAGAAACATTGAGCTGGCCCCCCAGGTGCAGGACTTGGTTCTATGCGCATGGGGGGGAGTTGGACCCGAAGACAGGCAAAGTTTCCAAGAAGGCATGTCTGGACGGAGCCGAAGATAAGCTACTTGTTGCAATAGAAGAGGCTCGATCTGGGTTGTTTGAGCCCAACAGAGAGAACAACGAGCTTACACGTGCCCTGGGAAATCCTGAACACCCGGGAAGAACATGAGGCATGGGCGCTATTCCGTGGTATGAGGGGTTTTCGGACTGGAACGCCGACTACAGAACCCGTGCGAGAAAGAAGATTGCGGAGGAGAAGAAGAGGAAGATGGAGGAGGAGCAGAGGAAGCTCGACTATGAACGCCTTCAAGGCCTAGAATCAGTGCACGCGGACTTGGCAATCAAATTCCAGCGGCAGTAGGAGTAGATCGACTCACTTAGCCAGCAAAGGGGGTCTCAGCAACTGCAGCAGCTAGCGGATGATCCAGCATTGGATACCACCGCCCCATCCATGCCGAGAAGTAGCGTGGGTTCTGCCCCGTTTGACGCAATGCTGGATAGATACCCTGTGGATGACATCGCGGAGAACACTAAATGCGAGCTACACTTCAAAATTAAGAACATATCCTTGAAGGTGGCGGAGGGCGTTGCTTATACAAATTCCGCCGATGCAACCTTCCATTGCAACCCGATTCCAGCAGGCTATGCTCGTGTCATGGTTGATGAGGTGGTGGACCAATATTCGGGGCTAGAGCTTGACATTCCTGGAGGTGACAAGGAGCACACACTCGGATATGCCAAACATCGTATCATCCTATGGAGAAAGGATTGCATCATCTTTCGAAGGCCACCGACACCGCGTCACCCGACTCCTCGTCGAAGTCCGCCACCGAGTTAGCAGACTCCCGCTCCTCCAAGTCCACCAACGCGTGAGGCCACTCCTCCTCCTCCAAGTCCGACAAAGTGTCAGGCCACTCCTCCTCCAAGTCCGACACAGCATCAGAAGTCCACTCCTCCTCCAAGTCCGGCACAACCTCAGGCCACTGCAAGTCCGGCACAGCTTCAGGCCACTCCTCCTCGTCCAACTCAGCCCCATCAGCCGTCTCCGCCGCCTCAGCAATCGCAGAAGAGACACCCCGCAGCTATGGTGCGTAGCGGTACGAGTCGAGGTCATAGTACAGGATGTACAAGCAGAGGCAAGCGATATAAATATGGTCCAAACCTCACTACTCCTCTTCCTGAGAGGGCTTACGACAGGGCCGAGGAGCAAACCAATGCCATAGTGCGGGCAGAAGTCGACGCCCATTTTGGACCGAAACCGCCACCGCCGCCAAGGGAGAAAGTGCCTGTGGAAGTAGTTGACCACTTCATTCGTATGGCTCAACCACCAGCTCCTAAGCCCGTTGACACAGACTATGAGCGCCACATCAGGAAGTTACATCGACAACGTCTATAGAAGGAGGCAAGCTCGAGCTCGAGCAAACAACAAGCAGCTGTCAAAAAATGTGGGAAAACCATTGCCCAGCTGGGAGAACAGGCGGCGCAGTCGATCCCCCCACTTGTTGTGTCGCCAACAACACGTGACAGTACGTGCGCCCAATATTATTGTGGGCAAACAGTTTATGTTCCCGAGGTGGGCGATGTGGTAATAACCCAGGAGCATATAATGCAGGCTAAAACTCTCAACATCACTGTTGGACAACTCCTTGAGATCGAGGACATGCCTGTGCTTACAGAGGAGGAAATAAAACGGAAATATGCCCGGGGCCAACCTTTGGTCAAGCGAGAAGAGGTCAAGAAGCTCCCAACGAGAATGTATGAATTGCATCAATGGTACATGGACATTACCAAGAGATCCGATCGAGAGTCCCTCATGGTGCAAGTCAAGAAGGATCATTACTACCATGAGAAACCTGTGACCGTTGAGTATTCTGAACTGTTTCAGTTATACAATCAAGACGCACTCGACAAATCTATCATCTGTTGCTATTGTCTATAAGTGATTTCTTTCTGTAATTTAATTCTCAAGCTAGCTGTAGTGATCCTTTTGATCAATCATTACCTGTAATTATCCTCACTATATTCTTTTCTGTGGTATTATGCAGGATGAAGATGTATGAAATGAGAAAAGGTGGACGCTATGGCATTGGGTTCATTGACCCAAACACCGTTAATGAATATACATGGAAAATAAACAAGCATCATGAAAAGCAGGTAGAGGACAGCATGCTAGAGTTCTTGAAGTGCCTCGAATACAATGAAGATATACTACTTCCTTACAACTTCCAGTGAGTCACACTTTCTTGTACTACAAATTCTCTGTTTTTGCCTACTAGCTAGCTACATGTTTTTGCTTACATATGCCTGCTTAATTAAGACATGCAAACATGTGTGCATGCAGATTTCACTGGATCTTGTGTATCATTAAAGTTGACGCCGGAACAGTTCAAATACTGGACTCACTACTCAAAGCAAATAGTGACTATAACATCTTGTTTGGGATAGTCAACAAGTAATTTCAATCATTATTAACTATATATCTCGGCCTATTTAGTTCGTCATTTCATGATATGAACTATTTAATAACCCCTTTATTCATTTTCTTTGTCGGCGGGCAGGGCTTGGGCAATGTTCATCAGCGTCACGGAAGGCGAATGGAAACGACAGCTGAAATGGTTTCGACCCAAGGTAAGTAATTAAGTAGTACTAGCTAGCTAGCTAGCTGCCATCTCTTTAATTATCATGCTTGATTAATTATTATCTGATCAAATTAAATTCCATTCTCGTAATAAAGGCCCTGAAGCAGGCGCAGGGGACTGATCTGTGTGCATTCTGCGTTTGCAAGAACATTCGCATGATGGCGTCCGAAAGGAGCAGATCTCAAAGACGGGAATGGGTACTCTTGTCAGAACACTATTCACAATTTTTACACCATTATCGATATCTAGTCACACAACTAATACACATGCATATTGATGTCCTTCTTAACAGTTCAAAGAGGTGCGGGACAAGCTCCTAGAAATGGAGCGCGTAGAAGCACTTCAAGAGGAAATAGCGGGATTTTTGCTCGACCAGGTCATAAATCCGAAGGGAGAATACTATTACCCGCTACCGCCCCCATCGACCAGGTCATGAACCACTTCCAATTGTCATCGTGCTCCGAAGGCACCAATTAGGCTAATGCCACTGGCTCCGAAGGCAACATGCATATGTAGGAGAAATTGTATATAGCTATACATGTGTGTATGTGTGAATTAATATGGTGGTTTGTGAGACATTGATGATATATATATGATTGGTTCTACTAGAAATTATATTTATATATATATATATATATGCATAACGTGTACAATGTGTAGTATCGTAAAATACCAGCAAACGAAAAAGAATTAAAATGGAAAACACAAAATTAAATGAAAAAGAAATCATAAAACCAAAAAAAAACCCAAACATTTTAGTACCGGTTGGTGTTACCAACCGGTACTAAAGGGCTCCCGGCCCCCGGAGCTGGCTCGTGCCACGTGGTTGCCCTTTAGCACCGGTTCGTGCTGAACCGGTACTAAAGGGGGGGGGCCTTTAGTGACCACACTTCAGTGCCGGTTATGGAACCGGCACTAAAGGGCCTTACAAACCGGTGATATTGCCCGGTTCTGCACTAGTGTGTATTGAACAATAAACTATTTGTTTGAGTTGTAATAACGAAATTAAACTATTTATTGTTGATTTATTTTGTTTGTGTTTGATCTTTCTGCTTGTGTTTGGAATGCGTATGTTGTTTGTGCGACAGTCACGCGCGCTGTATTTTTGTGCGCTGTTGGAGCTACGCGCGTGCTGCATTTTAGCGCGGCTGCTGGAGCCAGCGCTGCCCGCCACGTCGAACCAGGCGATGGGCGTGCGGCAAAGTAGTTTTTAGCGTGCGACGCGTGATGACCCACAAGTATAGGGGGTCTATCGTAGTCCTTTCGATAAGTAAGAGTGTCGAACCCAACGAGGAGCAGAAGGAAATGATAAGCGGTTTTCAGCAAGGTATTCTCTGCAAGTACTGAAATAAGTGGTAACAGATAGTTTTGTGATAAGATAATTTGTAACGAGCACCAAGTAACAAAAGTAAATAAAGTGCAGCAAGGTGGCCCAATCCTTTTTGTAGCAAAGGACAAGCCTGGACAAACTCTTATATAAGGAAAAGCGCTCCCGAGGACACATGGGAATATCGTTGTCAGTGTCAAAACCGGCGGATCTCGGGTAGGGGGTCCCGAACTGTGCATCTAAGGCGGATGGTAATAGGAGGCAGGGAACACAATGTTTTACCCAGGTTCGGGCCCTCTTGATGGAGGTAAAACCCTACGTCTTGCTTGATTTATTCTTGATGATATTAGTATTACAAGAGTTGATCTACCACGAGATTGGAGAGGCTAAACCCTAGAAGCTAGCCTATGGTACGATTGTCTGTTGTCCTACGGACTAAAACCCTCCGGTTTATATAGACACCAGAGGGGGCTAGGGTTACACAAGGTCGGTTACAAAGGAGAAGATATACATATCCGTATTACCTAGCTTGCCTTCCACGCCAAGTAGAGTCCCATCCGGACACGAGACGAAGTCTTCAATCTTGTATCTTCATAGTCCAACAGTCCGGCCAAAGGATATAGTTTGGCTGTCCGGAGACCCCCTAATCCAGGACTCCCTTAGTAGCCCCTGAACCAGGCTTCAATGACGATGAGTCCGGCGCGCAGTATTGTCTTCGGCATTGCAAGGCGGGTTCCTCCTCCGAATACACCACGGAAGAATTTGAATAAAAGGATAGTGTCCAACCCTGCAAAATAAGTTCCACATACCACCGTAGAGAGAATAATATTTCCACAAATCTAATCTGCTGACATGTTTTGGCAACATGACATTATGCCATGGCCCTGTGATTATTCGAACCGTTTCCTTTAACTAGCCCCGCACATAACGCGCGGCAGTTTCTTGACACGTCTTGTCAAAGCAGAGACCGTGTCCCCATTATTATGGGATTCTCATCAATACGGGCGTGGGTAACCCAATCACGCCATCGATTACGGCGCTTGGGGGATAAGTGAGTTTTACCAGGCTAGTGGGGGCGCATAGTTTCGGCCGCCCTTATAAAGGGACAAGGTTTAACCTTTTTCTACCCACGCCTTCTTCCTCCTTGCTCATCCATTCTTGCGCACTCGAGCTCCAATGCCCAAGTCCACATCCTTCCGCTCAACCTTCTCCAATCATGTCCGGAGCGGGAGGCAAATGGATGGCTTCCTTCGTTACAGAGGGACACATCAAGAAGCTGCGCGGAGCCGGATACTTAGCCGCGAATATCGCGCATCGGCTGCCCGCTGCGGGGCAGATCGTTCCTACCCCTGAACCTCACGAGAGGGTAGTTTCCTCCACCACTTCCTCCGCGGACTGGGGTTTCCCCTCCATCCATTCGTCCGTGGTCTCATGTTCTACTACGGGCTGGAATTCCATGATCTGACCCCGAACTTCATCCTCAACATTTCGGCGTTCATCCTCGTGTGTGAGGCTTTCCTCCGCATCCGGCCCCACTTCGGCCTGTGGTTAAAGACCTTCAATATCAAGCCGAAGGTGGTGGGAGGCCAACAAGCAGAATGTGGCGGAGCCATGGTGGGCAAGATGCCCAATGTTATATGGCTTGAAGGCTCCTTCGTGGAGACCATAAAGGGGTGGCAATCGGCGTGGTTCTACATCACCGAGCCGCGTGACACCAACTGGGTGGCTGCCCCTGAGTTTCGATCCGGAATCCCCACGCGGCTCACCTCCTGGAAAGAGAAGGGCCTGTCCTGGGGTTCATCGGTGGAGCTGGACAGACTCCAGAAATGTATCCGGAATATGGCAGGCAAGAAGCTCAAGCTTGTCAACGTAGTCCAGGTCATGCTCATCTGTCGGATCCTCCCGTGTCAACAACGGGATTTCAACTTGTGGGAGTTCGACCCGGCCCAGCACCAGACTCTGAGCGAGCTCTTCGACATGACACACAAGGACGTCTGGAGGGTGTTGTTCAAGGGCGCCGAGGTCCCTCCCTCTCTCACCGAGGACCACAGGCTAAGCGCGAAGCGCCTAGCGCATTCGGTGAGTTCTATACATCTGGTAGGATATTTATTTCCCCTATCTTAACCATGTGCGGGGTCTGAGCTCCATGCCTTTGACAGGACTGGGTGGAGACGTCGGGGCAGATTAACTGTCCGGCCCCTCTGCCGGAAGACACTGCGGATGCTCTCCTGACGGAGATGCTGACTCTGGCTCCTTACAAGGTGCCGGAGAAGACCAAGAAGGCCAAGGGAACCTGAAAGAGTTCCTGACGCCAGGTGTTATCGGACTCATAGTCCGACAACTCCGCGACGCACTCCTCCCCGGAAGACGAGGAGGAAGATGAAGATGCTCCCCCTCCAGTCGGGGGGACAGGAAAAGGAAGGCCGCCCCAACCGGGGGGGAGGGGGGCCGAAGGGTCCAAGAAGGGAAGGACTCTCCTTCTGGACTACTCCACTACAGCCGCCGAAGGCGAAGACGAGTGGCTGCTCAGGGCCAAGCCCCTGGCGAAGTCGTAAGTATTCAGATGCCAGAGTAACTCATAGCATACCTTTGTCGCATTGCTTCTCCTAACGCCGAATTATGATTATGCAGACCGCCACGAGCCCGTATCGACGTATCTTCGTCGGACGGCTCCCTGGGCTCGTCGGATATGGATAGCGATGCACTTCCGACTGCCACCTCCCCTTGCCCTACGAACAACGCCGAGGTATTGTCTCAAGAGGCACCGGGTCGAGGGGAGACAGTCCTGGAGGCGCCTCAAGGCGACCTTCCGGATTCCGGGAGCAGAGGGAGCAAGGCTCCCGAGGGCTCCGAGTTCGGCCCTCAGCCGAACACCGCGCCGGAACCTCCGGTGGTTCCAGACTCAGGTAGGCGGCCTCCTTCCAAAAGGGGCAAGATGCCTGTGCCGGTGACCTCTGCCCATCCAGAGGCACCGGACTGTCTGCTGGGAGCGCTTCGCAGCGCTTCCATCGACGAAGAGCACCGCACTATTATGAGTGCGGTGATCCAGAAGGTTCAGTCCGCCAAGAGCGGACTGGCTGAAGCCTGTGCCAGCCTTCTAACAGGCTTTGAGGTAAGTATTTGAAATATAGGAAAAATATTACCACATAGACAGTAGCCCCTGATGCTCTGTTCAGTGTTCACAAAGAAAAGTCAAACAGAGGATCAAACAATATCGCGGGAGTCTAATATAAATATGTCTATATGTGTATGCGAGCTTCGCTGTTGGCCTCTGCCGCACTGACTACAGAGGTCGCTGCACTGAAGCAGGACCTTGAAGGGTCCAAGGAAGAGCTCGGCCTTGCCAAGAGGCAGCTCGAGGAGAACAAAGGTAAGTAGTACCTAGTCTATGGATATATATAAAAAGAATGCGATTGCAAAATGACAGGATCATCGTAAATTTGCCAGGGGCCACGACCAAGGTGGCGACCCTGAAGCAAGCAATATCCGAGGCCGAAAACAAAGCGGCCAAGGAGCGCACCGAGTGGGAAAGGCAAGAGGCACGGGTGAGCGAGGTGCAGCAAGAGCTCCACGCTCTCGTGACGAAGCACGAGGCGTTGGAGCTTGACTTGAAGACGCGAGAGTCCGATCTTGTCGCGGCCCTCGAGAGCGCAAAGAATGCTAAGGCCGAAGCCCAAAAGGCCCTCCAGGAGATTGATGCGATGAAGAAGATAGCGGCGGATAAGGCATTCTATATGCAAAGCAAGCATGTGAAAGTAAATTACTTGTTACTTACCCGAATCCGGAGCTCTCCAGGAGCATTCGCAGATTTGCCCCGCAGCGTGTCGGATGCCGCACAAATTTACCAGGCCGAGGAGGGAAGCTCAACGGAGAAGCTGTTCTAGTCTCAGTATACTGGGACTGAACACCTGATGCCTCTGAGCGACCAGCTGAAGCAACTGGTTGAGCTGCACAAGGCGGTCGAACAGGCCATGAAGGGCTTTATAGTCCGTATGTGGCCTGGCAACGCCCTTCCCAACAGCTACTTCGGCCTGGTGAGGCAGCTTGTGGATGCCTGCCCACGGTTGGAAGTTATCAAGTGGTCCGTCTGCATCGAAGGTGCACGCCGGGCTTTTGCCCGTGTGGAGGTGCAATGGGCCAAGATGGACGCCATGAAGCTCGTGAAGGAAGGGCCGCCGCAGGGCAAGGAGCATCGGCACCCCGAGATGTACTATGAGGGTGTCCTGAAGGGTGCCCGTCTCGTAGCGGATGAGTGTACGAAAGATGTAATATTTGAGTAAACTTGCTCGTGTGATCCTGTATTATGAAAACTTGTTCATATGCGCTATGCAACGCTTGTCTGAATTTAAAATATTACCTTCTGTTCGGCTATTTATCAAATCTGAGAGATGGCTAGTCGTCGGCTTTTGCCCCCACGCCACGAGTGCTGGGGTGTTCGGGATAAACCTGAGCACTCTTGTTCCCATTGTTGGGTCCTTCGAGGGAGGTGCTCAGCACAACGAACAAGGCAATCGGACCATAATGCGTTATCACTCTCACTTAGCCATAGAATTCTATAATTTTAAATTTCGGCGAAGCCCCTAGTATTCAGAAGGCCGAATTCAGGGCACGATACACGCCTTAAGCCGGACAGGGCCGACTCCTCACTCTAAGCGGCATAAGTCTTTAGGGACTTGAAACCTCTCGAACAGCGACCAGTCTCTCGCCTTATCATGACAGTTAGTTTTAGCTTTCTCTACTGAGGTGCTTAGCCCAGCAGAACCGGGGCACGATCGCAGTAGTTCTCCCAGTGCTACCTTAGCCGATATAGCGGAACGTAAGGTACCAAAACATGGGAGCCGGGCAAACCCAACTATTGACCCAAGACATGATTCGGAGCTGATGCATATAATGCTATAAGTTTGGGGTGCCACACTGTCGAAAGTGTTCGGACTTCTCACGCCGTATTATGGGGTATGCTTAAGCCCCTAGCGTATTGGTCGTACCAGAGTGTACGGGTGCTAGATGTCGTGAATGAACATATATATAAAAATGAAGAATGCAATAATAGTCTTAATGCTATGCATTGTTTATTCAAGAAGGTGCGTTAAAGCAGAATGATACAAGTAGTGCGATAAGAAAAAAGTAGGACTGTTTAACATGTCCCTTCCAAGGGCAAGCTGAGGAATAGTATTAAAGCAAATATTTCACTCGTTATCGTAATCCACCTGGGAGTTCCGTGGTGTGACGTAGCTTTCTGCCTCCTTGGTTGCTGCATCATGTGTTCGGCAATCATGCTGCCGGACAGGGTTTCCAGAGATTAAAGTCCTGAAAGAGAAAAATAACAAAGTGGGAAGCCCCTAGTGCGGTTTACACCGCGACTTGGGGTGTGCCGCAGTCGTGCCCCCCTCCCCGCCTGTGCCCATGGTATTTTTAATAAGTAATTATGTACGCGTGGCACAGATTTCGCCGTTTGGCTGGGACCGGGGTGGGGGCCGCATTGCTATGCGAGCTCGGAACGTGCCAGGCAGTCCTCTTGCCGATTACTCCGGGCGCGCTTGAAGGTGTCCGGGTCCTTAATTGCCGAACTAGTGGATTGCCTTAAGAGGCTGCTTTGTGCTTCTGCTGCGAGGGCCGCAGTGTGCTCCTCCGTGCGGAGAGAGCGCTCTATGTTTCCATTGACTGTGATGACCCCCCGAGGTACTGGCATTTTGAGCTTGAGATATGCATAATGCGGTACCGCATTGAATCTTGCGAATGCGGTTCGCCCGAGCAGTGCATGGTAGCCACTGCGGAATGGGACTATGTCGAAGATTAACTCTTCGCTTCGGAAGTTATCCGAGGATCCGAAGACCACTTCCAGTGTGACTGAGCCTGTGCAATGGGCCTCTACACCTGGTATGACGCCTTTAAAGGTCGTTTTTGTGGGTTTGATCCTTGAGGGGTCGATACCCATTTTGCGCACTGTGTCCTAATAAAGCAGGTTCAGGTTGCTGCCGCCATCCATAAGGACTCGAGTGAGGTGAAATCCGTCAATGATTGGGTCTAGGACCAATGCGGCGAATCCGCCATGACGGATACTAGTAGGGTGGTCCCTGCGGTCGAAGGTGATCAGACAGGAAGACCATGGGTTGAATTTTGGGGCGACTGGCTCCAACGCATATACGTCCCTGAGCGCACGCTTCCGTTCCCTCTTGGGGATGTGGGTTGCGTATATCATGTTCACCGTCCGCACTTGAGGGGGGAACCTCTTCTGTCCTCCGGTGTTTGGCTGCCGGGGCTCCTCCTCGTCATCGCTATGTGACCCCTTATCTCTATTTTCGGCATTTAACTTGCCGGCCTGCTTGAGCACCCAACAATCCCTGTTGGTGTGGTTGGCTGGCTTGTCGGGGGTGTCGTGTATTTGACATGAGCAATCGAGTATACGGTCCAAACTGGACGGGCCCGGAGTGCTTCTTTTGAATGGCTTTTTCCGCTGACCGGGTTTAGAGCCTTTGAATCCGTCATTGACTGCCGTATCCTCGGTATTGTCGCTGTTAATGCGGCACTTATGCTTGTTGCGACGTGACCTCCCATTGCCATCCTTGGTATCCGAAGTACCATGGTTCCTTGATATGTTATTACTGCGAGCCAGCCAGTTGTTTTCTCCCGCACAAAAGCGGGTCATGAGTGTCGTGAGGGCTGCCATAGATTTCGGCTTTTCCTGACCAAGGTGCCGGGCTAGCCACTCGTCGCGGATGTTGTGCTTGAAAGCTGCTAGGGCCTCTGCATCCGGACAGTCAATGATTTGATTTTTCTTTTTTAGGAACCGTGTCCAGAATTGCCTGGCTGATTCCTCTGGCTGCTGAATTATGTGGCTCAAGTCATCGGCATCTGGTGGTCGCACGTAAGTGCCCTGAAAGTTGTCGAGGAATGCGGCTTCCAGATCTTCCCAACAGCCAATGCACTCTGCTGGCAAGCTGTTGAGCCAATGCCGAGCTGGTCCTTTGAGTTTGAGTGGGAGGTATTTGATGGCGTGTAGATCATCACCGCGGGCCATGTGGATGTGCAGGAGGAAATCCTCGATCCATACCACAGGATCTGTTGTGCCGTCGTATGATTCTATATTTACGGGTTTGAAACCCTCTGGGATTTGATGATCCATTACTTCGTTTGTGAAGCATAAGGGGTGTGCGGCGCCTCTATACTGGGCTATATCGCGATGCAGCTCGAATGAGTCTTGCCCGCTGTGTTCAGCCCGGCCGGACTTACTTTTACTGTATCCGGCGTGACGATTATCGTCTCGCATAGTGGCGCGCCCTCATGATCCATAGATCGATCTTGCATGTTTTCCTTTGTCCTCCAATATGTCTCGCAGGTCTGGCGTATTTCCCCATGCCTTTTTATTTGAATGATGTCGGGGTGCAGGCTGAGCTTTTGGTTGGAATGTCTCTCTGTCGCGGCCACGAGGTGGCCGATCAGCCGCATCATACGCCGGGGATGTAGGTTTCGGTGCTTCCTCCTCCAGTCGGGGTAGCAACCTGCACTTTGGGTAAATCTTGGAGGGGCATTCGAGTTTATATTCCTCGGCCGGCAGGACTTCAGTCCATCTGTCAGCTAGCAAATCTTGATCAGCTTGAAGCTGCTGCTGCTTTTTCTTAAGGCTATTTGCCGTGGCTATAAGCATGCGCTTGAAGCACTCTTGTTCGACGGGATCCTCTGGCACGACAAATTCGTCGTCGTCGAGGCTTGCCTCGTCTTCGGAGGGAGGCATGTAATTATCATCCTCTGCCTCTCCATCTGCCGCTCTCTCAGGAGGGTTGGCCTCTCCATCCTCCTGCCCTAAATATTGCTGGAGGGGATTGTTGCCGTCTTCGGCACTGTCCCGAGTGCTATTATCTCCTGTGCCGGTATCACCACTTTTGCCTTGGCGGGACTTAGAGCGGCGCCGCTGACGCTGGCGCTTGGGTTGCTTCTTGGAGGGTTCATCCTCCGTTGTCTCGTCGCCATTGCCTTCTTTGGGTGTGTCCACCATGTATATATCGTATGATGAGGCGGCTGTCCAGTGCCCTGTGGGCAGTGGTTCCTCTTCGCTTCCCGCATCATCGTCCATACCGTCGATGTCTTCGGAGTCGAAGTCGAGCATGTCAGTTAAGTCATCGACAGTGGCTACTAAGTGGGTGGTGGGTGGGCGGCGAATTTCTTCGTCATCCGCATCCCAATCCTGCCGGACGTAGTTCGGCCAGGACTCTCCTGACAAGGAGAGAGACCTTAATGAATTCAGTTTGTCGCCGAAGGGCGAGTGCTGAAAAATATCTGCGGAGGTAAACTCCATGATCAGCGCCCAATCGGATTCGATAGGAACGGGCGCAGGCGGTTCGGAGTCCGTGGCCGGAGAAGGATCCAGCAGTTTGGCAACACGGCTCTCGTGAAGGGTAAGGTCGATATTCGGCTCGATCGCCGCAGAGGATACGGCCTCCGTGGCGGGGTGTAACGCCCTCGATGCGGCTATATCTCCCACGTGTCGAGGCATGACTTAGAGGCATAACCGCATTGAAAGCAATGTCGTAAGTTAGGCAATCATCACAACATCCCATGTAATATATATAATAAAAGGGGAGGTAACATAGTTGGCTTACACTCGCCACGTCACACAAAGTTCATAAATAACATTACAACATTCAAACACTCATGGCCCGACTACGGCGCCAAAATAAAAGATAACCCAACATGTGACACGGTCCCGATCACCCCCAACTGGGCACCACTACTGATCATCAGGGAAAGACACATAGTATCGTTGAGAGTCCTCGTCGAACGCCCACTTGAGCTCAAGCATGTCACCTGGAGCGGAATCATCAGGCCCTGCATCTGTTTTGGAAGTAATCTGTGAGCCACAGGGACTCAGCAATCTCGCACCCTCGCGATCAAGACTATTTAAGCTTATAGGTAAGGCAAGGAAAATATATGTGGAGCTGCAGCAAGCGACTAGCATATGGTGGCTAACCTATTCGCAAAAGAGAGCGAGAAGAGGAGGCAAAGCGCGAACGAATAACTAAAGGGCATCCTGCGACAAGCATTACTCCAACACCGTGTTCACTTCCCGGACTCCGCCGAGAAGAGACCATCACGGTAACTCACACGGTTGATTCATTTTAATTAAGTTAAGATTCAAGTTGTCTACAACCGGACATTAACAAATTCCCATCTGCCCATAACCGCGGGCACGGCTTTCGAAAGTTCAAATCCTTGCAGGGGAGTCCCAACTTAGCCCATGACAAGCTCTCACGGTCAACGAAGGAATAGACCTCCTCCTGAGACGTTCCGATCAGACTCGGTATCTCGGTTCTTCAAGACACTTCGACAGGTTAAAACAAATCCAGCAACACCGCCCGAATGTGCTGACAAATCCTGATAGGAGCTGCACATATCTCGTTCTCAGGGCACACTCAGATGAGCCAAACGTCGGGTAGGCCAGCCCAAAGTTGCCCCTGGTAGCCCCGGACATCGCTCGGTTGGAACAACACTCAGAGGAGCACTGGCCCGGGGGGGTTTAAATAAGATGACCCTCGGGCTCCGGAAACCCAAGGGAAAAAGAGGCTAGGTGGCAAATGGTAAAACCAAGGTTGGGCATTGCTGGAAAAGCTTTAATCAAGGCGAACTATCAAGGGG
The DNA here is from genome assembly GCF_056163025.1 of Triticum urartu. Classification (NCBI taxonomy): domain Eukaryota; kingdom Viridiplantae; phylum Streptophyta; class Magnoliopsida; order Poales; family Poaceae; genus Triticum; species Triticum urartu. The sequence continues at coordinate 726,734,081 of NC_141874.1, forward strand.
TTCCCATTATCACCCAACCACGTAAGGAACGCAAAATCCGGGAACATAACACCGATATGACGGAAACTAAGGCGGCAAGAGTGGAACAAAACACTAGGCGAGAGGCCGAGCCTTCCACCCTTTACCAAGTATATAGATGCATTAAGATAACATGGCAATATAATGATATCCCAACAAGTAAATAATGTTCCAACAAGGAACGGTCTCCAATCTTCACCTGCAACTAGCAACGCTATAAGAGGGCTGAGCAAAGCGGTAACATAGCCAATCAACGGTTTGCTAGGACATGATGGGTTAGAGGTTTGACATGGCAATTTGGGAGGCATGATAAGCAAGTGGTAGGCATCGTAGCATAGGCATAGCAAAAGAGCGAGCATCTAGCAAAGCAAAGATAGTAGTGATTTCGAGGGTATGATCATCTTGCCTGCAAAGTTGTCAGAGTTGACTGGATCCTCGAAAGCAAACTCAACGGGCTCCTCGTTAGTGAACTCGTCTCCCGGCTCTACCCAAACAAGACAAACAAGCAACAAGGACACAATCAACCACGTGCAAACTCAAACAACATGATGCAAAGATGATATGCTATGCGAGATGCAATATGTAATGCAAATGCAAGATTTGGCAAGGAATTAATGAACCTGGCCTCAAATTGGAAATCCAAGTGTGCCACTGGAAAGATGAGATGAAATCGCTTGAAAACGATATAAAGAACGCCAGAATCGGAGTTACGGTTTGGAAATGGCAAGCAATTCAAATATGGCCACGTTCTGCGATTTACAGCAAGTAGCCATCTAAATGCAACAACATGAACATGCTACAGCACCCAAACATGGCATCAAAATACATGGCAGGAATCCATTCATGATGCTTAACAAAAGTCTAGCAGTGAGCTACGGCCAATTCATCCATTAACAGGTTCAAACAAGCATGGCAAAAATGCATTTGACAAACAGATTTCAGACTTGGTGAAATTAACACTTGTCTGGAATTTCAGATCAAATAGCACTCTTCGGAGCATGAAAACAATATGCTACAGGACCTGAACAAGGCAAAGTAAAGCATGGCATGGAGCTACTCAAAGATCTTAACAAAAGTCCCTTAGTGACCTTGAGCCAAAAGGGATCAGAAAATACATTTGCAAGCATGTGAACATGGCAAAAATATAATCAGATCACAGACAGTGAAAACTGGAGCATGCTGAAACAGATATCAAGTAGGCATGTTAACGAGCTCGATGCACTCACTACAGAGCAAGCCATGACAACCTAAGCATACATCCATAAAGAATACACAAAATGCAAGCTAGACATGGCAAGAACAATAACATAGCATGCATGGATCAACTACAACATCATCGGCAAAATCGCTAACAAGTAGACAATCTGCCCAGATTCACGAAATGACAAAAGTAGAGCTCGATTGACTCAAGCTAGGGTGCTCCATAATTGCAAACAAAGACATGGATGGATAGAGCACTACAAGATTAACAAAACATCCTTACTGATCATCCTCAAAAGAGGCACGGATCACTAGGAAACAACATGAACATATGACCATATGAGATAAACAGCTCAAGGACTTAGTGGAAATGCTAAGTCCCTGAAATCAGCATTAGCAAATGCCTCACTTTGCAAGCTTGTGCTAGTCACCACACGCATCACAAAAATACATGGGTTGCACCTCTCGAAAGATGGCAAAACCCTTAACAAAACATATGTAGAGCTCATGGGCATATCATGCACACATTAATCATGGCAAAAATGACAAATATCTAAATGTAGCAGCAGATCTGACAATTATCTCAAATAACACTCTTCTAACAGCATTTCGGGCATCAAGATGAACTCAAATGAAAATGATGCAATGGAATGAAATAATGTGCTCTCTGAGATGAACATTTTGATATGCTATATGCCCAAAACGGAGTTACAGATGCAAAGTTATAGCACGATGAACAGGAGCAAAATAACTACGGTTTCGAGAGAAAAGTCAACTGAGGTGATTTGGATCTGAGATCTGCACGCCTCCCAAGGTCGCCGGAGTTGTTCGCCGGAGAGGAAGCCGAGGTGGCCGGAGAGGAACTTGGCGTGGAGGAGGACGCTCGCCGGTGAGGTGGCCGGACCCGAAGCGGCGGACGGCGGCGACGGCGGCGTTTGGCGGCGGCGGGCGCGGACGCGGCGGCCCGGATCCACCGGAGTTGATGGCGTGGCGGCGGCGGAGCGGGAGGCCGGCACGGCGGCGCGGCGTCGGTGCGGTCGGGCGGCCACGGGTGGTGGCGCCCGTGCGGTGGCGGCGGTGGGACGGGCTCGCGGGGGCCCGCTATGGGCCTGGCGGGCCGCGCGGCTGGGAGGCGCGTGGAGGACAAGTGGCGGCGGCGGATTCGTCGGAGGGCGGTGGCTGGACACGTCCGGTCCGGGATGGACACGTCCGGCGGCTGGAGGTGGAAGAGGGCTAGGGTTCATCCGCGAATTTCGGAGGGGAGGTGTTTATATAGGTAGAGGGAGCTAGGAGAGTCCAAATGAGGTGCGGTTTTCGGCCATGCGATCATGATCGAATGCTCTATGTTATGGAAGAGGTTTTGGTGGGTTTTGGGCCAAATTGGAGGGGTGTTGGGCTGCAACACACACGAGGCCTTTTCGGTCCCTCGGTTAACCGTTGGAGTATCAAACGAAGTCCAAATGGTACGAAACTTGACAGGCGGTCTACCGGTAGTAAACCAAGGCCGCTTGGCAAGTCTCGGTCCAATCCGGAAATGTTTAATCCCCACACACGAAAGAAAGGTAGAAATGACCACCGGAGGAGAATGAAGCGCCGGAATACAAAACAGACAACGGGGAAAATGCTCGAATGCATGAGATGAACACGTATGCAAATGCAATGCACATGATGACATGATATGAGATGCATGACAACGACAACAACACACGGAGACAAAAACCCGAACCCGAGAAAATAAAATAACTTAAGGCCAGAAACGGCAAGAGTTGGAATACATATTGGGATAATCATATCTAGGGTGTTACAACACTCCACCACTACGAAAGGATCTCATCCCGAGATCTAGGACTGAAAGAACGTCGGGTACTCAGAACGGAGGTGATCCTCGCGTTCCCAGGTAGCTTCACGGTCGGAATGGTGTGACCACTTGACTTTGAGGAATTTGATTGACTTGTTTCGAGTCCTGCGTTCAGTCTCTTCAAGAATAGCAACTGGGTGCTCATGATAAGAGAGATCTTCTTGGAGCTCAATGTCCTCGAAGTTGACGGTGCGATCAGGAGTCTTGAAGCACTTTCGGAGCTGAGAGACATGGAACACGTCATGAACATTTGCAAAGTTTGAAGGAAGCTCGAGTTGATTGGCGAGATCGCCTCTCTTGCTGACGATCTTGAAAGGTCCCACATATCTGGGGGCAAGCTTCCCTTTGATACCGAAGCGACGAGTACCTTTCATTGGAGAGACGCGGAGGTAAACATGATCTCCGATCTAGAAAGCCAAATCACGGTGCTTACTGTCATAGTAGCTCTTCTGGCGGGATTGGGCTGCTTTGAGGTTATCTCGAATGACTTTACACATTTCCTCTGCCTTTGTGATTAAGTCATTTCCGAGAAGCTGACATTCACCGGTTTCAGACCAGTTGAGAGGGGTACGGCACTTCCTACCATACAGAATTTCAAATGGGGCCTTGCCCGAACTTGCTTGAAAACTGTTGTTGTAGGAGAATTCAGCATAAGGAAGACAATCCTCCCACTTCATGCCGAAGGAGATCACACAAGCCCTGAGCATATCTTCAAGAATCTGATTGACACGCTCGACTTGACCGCTAGTTTGAGGATGGAAAGCTGTACTGAAGCGGATGTTGGTGCCCATGGCCTTCTGAAAAGAATCCCAAAACTTGGAGGTAAAGATGCTGCCACGGTCTGAAGAGATCACTTGTGGGATACCATGCAGAGAGACAATTCGAGAGGTATAGAGTTCCGCCAATTGAGCTGCAGTGATTGACTCTTTGATAGGCAGAAAGTGAGCCACTTTAGTGAGTTTGTCGATGACAACGAATATAGCATCATTGCCATGCTTGGACTTTGGAAACCCAGTCACGAAGTCCATTTCAATGTGGTCAAACTTCCATTCTGGAATGGCAAGAGGTTGGAGGAGACCAGCTGGCCTTTGGTGATCTGCCTTCACTCTTCTGCAGACATCACATTCATTCACGAACTAAGCAATCTCTCGCTTCATTCGAGTCCACCAATAAGCCTGCTTGAGGTCCTGATACATCTTCGTGCTCCCAGGGTGGATGGAGAGGAGAGAATTGTGAGCCTCGTTCATGATCACTTTACGGAGGTCACCTTTGGGTACAACAATACGATCCTCGAAGAAGAGAGTATCCTTGTCATCAAGGCGGTAGCACTTGTACTTGGGTTGACTCTTGGCAATCCCAATCTTCACCTTTTTCACCATAACATCAAGAAGCTGGGCTTGGCGAATCTGGTCTTCTAAGGTAGGAGAGACTTGAAGGTTGGCGAGGAAACCTTGAGGAACAACTTGCAGATTAAGTTTGCGGAAAGCTTCACAAAGCTCGGGTTGATAAGGCTTGAGAATCAGACTGTTGCAATAAGCCTTCCTGCTCAATGTGTCAGCAATCACATTGGCCTTGCCTGGAGTATACTCGATACTCGGATTATACTCTTGAATCATTTCGACCCATCGAGTTTTCCTGAGGTTGAGATTAGGCTGAGTGAAGATGTACTTGAGACTCTTGTGGTCAGTGAAAATGTCCACTTTTCTTCCCAATAAGAGATGTAGTCAAAAGAGCATGCACAACTGCCGCCAACTCGAGATCATGAGTGGGGTAGTTCTTCTCATTGGGCTTCAACTCGCGAGAGGTATAAGCAACAAATTTCTTCTCTTGTATCAATACTGCGCCAAGACCTTGGAGAGAGGCATCACAAAAGACCACGTACGGCTTGGATTCATCAGGCGGAGTCAGAACTGGAGCAGTGACCAATTTCTCTTTCAAAGTGTTGAAAGCAATGTCACACTCCGGAGACCAAACGTACTTGACGTGCTTCTGGAGAAGATTTGAGAGAGGCTTCGCGATCTTAGAAAAGTTTTCAACGAATCTTCGGCAATAGCTTGCGAGACCGAGGAAGCTACGGAGTTGCTTCACGTTCTGAGGAGGTTCCCAATTCACAATTGCAGACACCTTCTCAGGATTCACCGCAATGCCCTTGGCAGAGATGATATGACCAAGATAAAGAACCTCATCGAGCCAAAATTCGCACTTGGAGAACTTGGCGTAGAACTTGTGTTCTCTGAGCTTATCCAGTACCAAACACAAGTGCTTGGCATGATCTTCCTTGTTCTTCGAGAAAACCAGGATGTCATCGAGATAGACCAAAACGAAGTCATTGGTGTAGGCGTTGAAGATGAAGTTCATCATGCGAGAGAACGTCGGAGGAGCGTTGACGAGGCCAAAAGACATGATAGTGTATTCATATGAACCATAGCTTGTCCTGAAAGCCGTCTTGGGAATATCTTGCTCACAGATTCGAATCTGATGATAACCCATATGGAGATCAAGCTTGGAGAATACTTGGGCACCTTTGAGTTGTTCGAACAGCTCATTGATGTTGGGAAGTGGGTATTTGTTCTTGATGGTCTTCTTGTTCAATGGACGGTAATCAACACAAAGTCGGTCCGTTCCATCCTTCTTCTTCACAAAAAGAACACCACAACCCCACGGAGAAGAACTAGGCCGGATGAGACCCATTTTCTCTTGAATATCGAGTTGCTTCTTCAGCTCCTTCAACTCTTCAGGTCCGAGCTTGTAAGGACGCTTGCACACAGGTTCCGTGCCAGGCTCAAGATCGATGACGAATTCAACTGGCCGGTGCGGAGGCATTCCTGGAAGCTCTTCTGTAAAGACGTCTTGATATTCGCAAACGACTGGAATTTGCGAGATAGCATCCAGTTCACCCTTCTCATTGAGAGAAAACAGACGGATGGTATCGTCACGAGCGGCAAAGACAATTACATCCTCAGACGAATGAGTCAATTGAATTTGCCTGGCTGCATAGTCAAGATGTGCCTTGTGCTTAGAAAGCCAATCCATCCCAAGAATAAGATCAATATCCGAGTTACCAAGAACCACCGGAGAAGAGAGAAACTTGTAATCACCCAACGTGATAGTAACATCCGGGGCCATAGCGCTTGCATTCATGAATTTACCCGGAGAAACAACAGATAATTGTCTAGGCAAATCTTGTAAAGGCAACTCATGCTTAGAAACAAATGGTCTCGAGATGAAACAATGTGATGCACCAGTGTCAAAAAGAACTTCGGCAGGAATATCGTTAACAGGAAGGTTACCCATAATGACATCTAACGAGTCCTCTGCCTGAGTTGCATTCATCAAGTTGACCTTGGCGGACTTGGTGTTATGCTTGACCATAGCTGTACTTGCCGATCTGACAGGAGGAGGAGGAAGACGCCTCTGATTGAAACACTTGTTGGCATAGTGACCCTTCTGTTGGCACTTCTTGCACGTGACCTCTAAAAGCAGACGGTGATACGGAGCACTCGATCTTGCAGCTTGAGACGAAGTCTTGTTCTGAAAGCCAGGGTTGGGTGGGTGGGAAGATCCACTGCCACCTTTGCTCTTCTGCTGATACGGCTGACGAAACGGAGGAGGAGGAAGCCAATACTTCTGCTGCTTGGCCACTTGAGTAGAGGAAGAAGGAGTAGCGTCTCTGACTCGCTTCCTGGAAGCATCACACCTCAGTTGAGCGGCCTCTTGCTTCAATGCCATGTTGTCGAACTCATCGTACCTCAAGGGCTCAAAGAGAACAAGAGCTAGCTGGATTTCTTCTCTGAGACCACCCCTGAACTGGTATATCATGCTCTTCTCATCAGGGACGTCCTGCTTGGAAAAGCGGGCGAGCTTCTGGAACAACTTGTTGTAGTCATAGACAGACAAAGAGCCTTGCTTCAGGTTGCAGAATTCCTCACGCTTACTTTCAACCACGCTCTGGGGAATATGATGAGCTTTGAAATCTTGACGGAATTCATCCCAGGTAATAACACGACCACCTCTGGAGTCCTTGTACTGCTGGAACCATTCTGCAGCTTGATCTTTGAGTTGGAAGGAAGCGAACTTGACAAAGTCCTCAGGCCTGACGTTACTGCACTCGAAATGCTTGCATAGATCCACGAGCCAATCGTCAGCATCAGTTGCCTCAACACAATTGCTGAAAGTCTTTGGCCCGTTAGCAAGGAACTGGTTGAGTGTAGCAAAGTGATTCTGATTGTTGCCTTGGTTCCCTTGGTTGCCTTGATTGCGCTCTTGAAGAATTTGCATGATCAACTGTGTGTTTGCATTGGTTGCGGCCATCACAGCTTGCCATGCCTCCGGAGGAGGTGGAGGTGGTGGCGGATCTTGATTCTGATTCTGATTGGTGCTCTTAGCGAGAGCCATCCTGAAGAGGTTGACCACCGTTAGCACATAGACAGATAAATATTGAAGTTGAATCCAATGGAATGAAAATTGCAACATATAGTCTTCACATCCGAACAAAATGAACGAATGCATTCCTCTTGAAATGGTCACATGTCCATAAATTGAGAAGCCACTTAGAATTTAGGTAGAGAAATAAATCAACAAGGTACGGATCAAGAACGAATACTCGGTAAGAAATCCCAATCTCAAACCAAATATCCATGGAAGAAGAACTAGAGCTACGAGAATTCCCACCTATGAAACTCCCGAACCTTTCCGGTTATGCAATCAGGTGTTGGGGATACAGGGGAAGCATAATATCTCACCGAAATCTAGCAAATCCTACATCCAGCTGTATCCATCCTTCAACACATAACCGAGAAAAACTTCGGAAACCATCTACCTCAACCTTCGAAAAGCATCTGTTATACAAGTTATGGCGATACTCCCGAACTCCCGCCCCAGTACTGGGTGGCGTCGAGGTTATCTCACCAACGAACTGCATAAAAGAGATTTTTGATGTCGGCGTACTAAACTCAGGTATTCCAGAACTGCAACGATAAAATTATGACGACAACACCTCAGAGCTCAACTCCCCGGGACACTTCCACAAAACCCCTGACAGGAGGCACCAAGACAATGTTCTCGTCATAAAACCATCGGAATGATTCCAAGATACCCGCGTGATCCTAAAAAAAATTGTGAAATTTGAGAAGAGAAGAGTCAAAACTCTACGTCAGGATGCCTTACCAGAGCGATGAGGAGACTGGGAAGTAAAAAAGAATTCCTAAACTCTCCGATATATAATTCCTGAATGACTCAAAACATTTTTCTAGACACAACTCGGCTGCTAAAACGATCAGGCAATGGGGCTCTTAAGGTCGGGGAAGGCTCTGATTACCAACTTGTAACGCCCTCGATGCGGCTATATCTCCCACGTGTCGAGGCACGACTTAGAGGCATAACCGCATTGAAAGCAATGTCGCAAGTTAGGCAATCATCACAACATCCCATGTAATATAGATAATAAAAGGGGAGGTAACATAGTTGGCTTACACTCGCAACGTCACACAAAGTTCATAAATAACATTACAACATTCAAACACTCATGGCCCGACTACGGCGCCAAAATAAAAGATAACCCAGCATGCGACACGGTCCCGATCATCCCCAACTGGGCACCACTACTAATCATCAGGGAAAGACACATAGTATCGTTGAGAGTCCTCGTCGAACTCCCACCTGAGCTCAAGCGCGTCACCTGGAGCGGAATCATCAGGCCCTGCATCTGGTTTGGAAGTAATCTGTGAGCCACAGGGACCCAGCAATCTCGCACCCTCGCGATCAAGACTATTTAAGCTTATAGGTAAGGCAAGGAAAATATATGTGGAGCTGCAGCAAGCGACTAGCATATGGTGGCTAACCTATTCGCAAAAGAGAGCGAGAAGAGGAGGCAAAGCGCGAACGAATAACTAAAGGGCATCCTGCGACAAGCATTACTCCAACACCGTGTTCACTTCCCGGACTCCGCCGAGAAGAGACCAGCATGGTAACTCACACGGTTGATTCATTTTAATTAAGTTAAGATTCAAGTTGTCTACAACCGGACATTAACAAATTCCCATCTACCCATAACCGTGGGCACGGCTTTCGAAAGTTCAAATCCCTGCAGGGGAGTCCCAACTTAGCCCATGACAAGCTCTCACGGTCAACGAAGGAATAGACCTCCTCCCGAGACGTTCCGATCAGACTCGGTATCTCGGTTCTTCAAGACACTTCGACAGGTTAAAACAAATCCAGCAACACCACCCGAATGTGCCGACAAATCCCGATAGGAGCTGCACATATCTCGTTCTCAGGGCACACTCAAATGAGCCAGACGTCGGGCAGGCCAGCCCAGAGTTGCCCCTGGTAGCCCCGGACATCGCTCGGTTGGACCAACACTCAGAGGAGCACTGGCCCGGGGGGTTTAAATAAGATGACCCTCGGGCTCCGGAAACCCAAGGGAAAAAGAGGCTAGGTGGAAAATGATAAAACCAAGGTTGGGCATTGCTGGAGAAGCTTTAATCAAGGCGAACTATCAAGGGGTTCCCATTATCACCCAACCGCGTAAGGAACGCAAAATCCGGGAACATAACACCGATATGACGGAAACTAAGGCGGCAAGAGTGGAACAAAACACTAGGCGAGAGGCCGAGCCTTCCACCCTTTACCAAGTATATAGATGCATTAAGATAACATGGCAATATAATGATATCCCAACAAGTAAATAATGTTCCAACAAGGAACGGTCTCCAATCTTCACCTGCAACTAGCAACGCTATAAGAGGGCTGAGCAAAGCGGTAACATAGCCAATCAACGGTTTGCTAGGACATGGTGGGTTAGAGGTTTGAGATGGCAATTTGGGAGGCATGATAAGCAAGTGGTAGGCATCGTAGCATAGGCATAGCAAAAGAGCGAGCATCTAGCAAAGCAAAGATAGTAGTGATTTCGAGGGTATGATCATCTTGCCTGCAAAGTTGTCAGAGTTGACTGGATCCTCGAAAGCAAACTCAACAAGATGAACATGCTACAGCACCCAAACATGGCATCAAAATACATGGCAGGAATCCATTCATGATGCTTAACAAAAGTCTAGCACTGAGCTACGGCCAATTCATCCATTAACAGGTTCAAACAAGCATGGCAAAAATGCATTTGACAAACAGATTTCAGACTTGGTGAAATTAACACTTGTCTGGAATTTCAGATCAAATAGCACTCTTCGGAGCATGAAAAAAATATGCTACAGGACCTGAACAAGGCAAAGTAAAGCATGGCATGGAGCTACTCAAAGATCTTAACAAAAGTCCCTTAGTGACCTTGAGCCAAAAGGGATCAGAAAATACATTTGCAAGCATGTGAACATGGCAAAAATATAATCAGATCACAGACAGTGAAAACTGGAGCATGCTGAAACAGATATCAAGTAGGCATGTTAACGAGCTCGATGCACTCACTACAGAGCAAGCCATGACAACCTAAGCATACATCCATCAAGAATACACAAAATGCAAGCTATACATGGCAAGAACAATAACATATCATGCACGGATCAACTACAACATCATCGGCAAAATCGCTAACAAGTAGACAATCTGCCCAGATTCACGAAATGACAAAAGTAGAGCTCGATTGACTCAAGCTAGGGTGCTCCATAATTGCAAACAAAGACATGGATGGATAGAGCACTACAAGATTAACAAAACATCCTTACTGATCATCCTCAAAAGAGGCACGAATCACTAGGAAACAACATGAACATATGACCATATGAGATAAACAGCTCAAGGACTTAGTGGAAATGCTAAGTCCCTGAAATCAGCATTAGCAAATGCCTCACTTTGCAAGCTTGTGCTAGTCACCACACACATCACAAAAATACTTGGGTTGCACCTCTGGAAAGATGGCAAAACCCTTAACAAAACATATGTAGAGCTCATGGGCATATCATGCACACATTAATCATGGCAAAAAATGACAAATATCTAAATCGAGCAGCAGATCTGACAATTATCTCAAATAGCACTCTTCTAACAGCATTTCGGGCATCAAGATGAACTCAAATGAAAATGACGCAATGGAATGACATGACGTGCTCTCTGAGATGAACATTTTGATATGCTATATGCCCAAAACGGAACTACGGATGCAAAGTTATAGCACGATGAACATTAGCAAAATAACTAGGGTTTCGGGAGAAAAGTCAACCGAGGCGATTTGGATCTGAGATCTGCACGCCTCCCGAGGTCGCCGGAGTTGTTCGCCGGAGAGGAAGTCGAGGTGGCCGGAGAGGAACTTGTCGTGGAGGAGGACGCTCACCGGCGAGGTGGCCGGACCCGAAGCGGCGGACGGCGGCGATGGCGGCGGTTGGCGCGGACGCGGCGGCCCGGATCCGCCGGAGTTGATGGCGCGGCGGCGGCGGAGCGGGAGGCCGGCACGGCGGCGCGGCGTCGGTGCGGTCGAGCGGCCGCGGGTGGTGGCGCCCGTGCGGTGGCGGCGGTGGGACGGGCTCGCGGGGGCCCGCGATGGGCCTGGCCGGCCGCGCGGCTGGGAGGCGCGTGGAGGACAAGTGGCGGCGGCGGATTCGTCGGAGGGCGGCGGCTGGACACGTCCGGTCCGGGATGGACACGTCCGGCGGCTGGAGGTGGAAGAGGGCTAGGGTTCATCCGCGAATTTCGGATGGAGAGGTGTTTATATAGGTAGAGGGAGCTAGGAGAGTCCAAATGAGGTGCGGTTTTCAGCCACGCGATCGTGATCGAACGCTCTAGGTGATGGAAGAGGTTTTGGTGGGTTTTGGGCCAAATTGGAGGGGTGTTGGGCTGCAACACACACGAGGCCTTTTCGGTCACTCGGTTAACCGTTGGAGTATCAAACGAAGTCCAAATGGTACGAAACTTGACAGGCGGTCTACCGGTAGTAAACCAAGGCCGCTTGGCAAGTCTTGGTCCAATCCGGAAATGTTTAATCCCCACACACGAAAGAAAGGTAGAAATGACCACCGGAGGAGAACGAAGCGCCGGAATGCAAAACGGACAACGGGGAAAATGCTCGAATGCATGAGATGAACACGTATGCAAATGCAATGCACATGATGACATGATATGAGATGCATGACAACGACAACAACACACGGAGACAAAAACCTGAACCTGAGAAAATAAAATAACTTAAGGCCGGAAACGGCAAGAGTTGGAATACATATTGGGAAAATCATATCCGGGGTGTTAGACGGGGTCTATCCACCCGTCCATGGATGGCGAAACTGGCTCCCAATTGAGGGTCGGAGCGGTTGCCGGTGCGATTTCTCGAACACTGTCCGATGGTAGAGCTAAATCGTACTCATCGTGACCGCCACTACAAGAAATATGTCAACTTGTGACCTTGACTATTGGTCATTGTTTTTCATTTGTGACTTTTTTGTGACCAAAAGCAGAAGGTCAAAAGCTGGCGGTCGTAAACTGATATTAACGACCTTCTTCGGGATAAGGTCGTAGACGTTTACGATCAAAACAAAAGGTCGTTGAACCCATGACCTTTTGTTTTGGTCACTAGCTGTCTGCCCAAGCCACGTCGGATCCAACGTGGCAATCTGATGTGGCAAAATTACGACCAATTGAAAAGGTCATTGATAAGATTCAGCCCGGTTCAATTCAGTGTCTATATGGGCCGAGCCCAACAATTCAGCCCATTTAATGTTATTTTTCTTTTTAATTCTGATCAGATACATGGGCCTGGCCCAACAATTCAACATTTTGATTTTCTGGGCCATTACTATTAATTTTCTATTTTCAGTCATATTATTTTTGTGCTGGTCCCACTGGTCAGATTGGTCCCACTTGTCATGCTGATATCACAATTGGACCCACACGTTAGAAATTTCAAAATTTGTCAAACAATTCTCATAAATATGTCCCTCTGGTCAGGTTTCCATTTCATAGTATTGAAGTTATATACACAATCAATATTTCAAACAGACTAGAGCAAATGAAATTCATCCAAAACAACACTAAATATTACAATACATTATATGCTACTCTAACTAATATTACACTCTGCCTGATATTACAATACGTAATATGCTACTCTTGCTGATAGGCTTCACGACTTCACACTTCATACTTCACCTATGAAAAAAAGAAGAATAAGAACCTGTAGGCAGCATCAAACATAGCTTATAACCAAGAATTGACAATAAGCTCAATTTAACAAAAAAAGATTTTGATATATTTATACAGTTCACAAGGTCAGCTGACTATTAACGGCTTTCCCATAGATTACAAACAATTATGTGTACAAGGCAATTCAACATTTAAGTTGGAAGGTGTTCAATAGCAAAATAGAAATGGCAATACACAACTAAATTGGCTATTAATACAGCAAGCATGACATGACAACAGCTGCTTGATAGATTTTATTAAACATGTATGAAGCATCTGCACACATAGACAACAACAATATATGTGAAGGATTATAGATTGCATAACTGGTCAACTAATCTTCCATCTATATTTCTATCAGCAGCACACTAGATAGGCCACACATTTATTCCTATAGTACAGTGAGGTAAAAACAGATTATGGTGCCTGCCAAGTGAGGTAAAAACAGATTATGGTGCCTGCCAAGTGAGGTAAAAACAGATTATCAACAGCACACTAGATAGGCCACACATTTATTACATTGACATGGTGGTGGCTGACTAGCAATCATGGCTGCTAGCTCATCCTGCCAGTGTGCGTGCACATCTCCCTGCTGGAACCAACCCAACCCAAACAAAGCAACAGTAGCAAACCACACATGTACAAGTAAACTTCAGTACGAAACAGTTTCTTGCCGAAAGGAACTACCAAAGCATTTCCAAGAATTTCGAAGAAACTGCCTCAAGTCAATTCAGCCAAGGATATTATTTTCCACAAGCAAAAAACTATGGTTCGGCTCCCACATGGGCATGGGGTTTTTTGGGTTCAAGAAACAAATCACAGAACTGGATGGGCATATGGAAGGTACATTATGAATCTACGCGTCAACCTGCTGGAGTTACTTGTCCTCAGTGATGAGCAGCTGCTTCCTCCTTTGGCTTGGTCATCTGGGCAGCCAAAAAAAACATGCAACTGTAAGAAGATGGATTGATGGTAAAAAGAGTGAAGAATTGTGATTCAGTGAACAGAGAAGCATATGTACATTATAATACTGCAGACAAGAAAATAATAAGCCTAATATGAAGATAAGTGTTTTTCTTATTGATGGCTGTAAGATGGACTAATGGTAAAAAGAGAGAAGAATTGTGATTCAGTAAACAGAAAACAAGACGTTATTATTCAGCAGTGATACTCGATATTTGACAAGTATGGTTTCATGTATACAAGTTAGGCAGAGCAATGTATAAGATAAATCATTTTATATAAAGCGTGTCGGATCAATATCCAAAATGTTATCGAGCAAAGCATAGAAATAGAGTCCCAAAAATCTAATTAGCTGATGTGGCGACAGCCACGCGGCAAGCCGGCAGCGGCAGGCTAGGGCGAGGGTTGGGTAGGAGGCAAGTGTTCTTAGGTTATTAACAGGGAAACTGGGTGATTAACATCCCAGAAAAGAAAAAAACAACTTAAAATATTGAGTGCGGCGGCAACATCTACTTGTTACTGGAGTCCCAGTTCAAGATGGCCAGAGGCCACTTGGCACCATGGATCGTCAAGATGTAGGTTTAAAATATGAAACAAACTCATGATTCAGTTATATATGATAAAACAGAACATATGGTTCAGTTATAGTCATACCACCTATACAAAGATCAAGCAAAGATATATTTTGACCTGAGGACCAGCATGTCTGCCTCAGCAACTATCTAAAATTATCAAATATTCCAACAATTATTTATTGATGCTTCCCACTAAGCTTCAATAGCTACAGGTGAAATGATGAGAGGTCTAGGAAGAGCTAACACCTCATATAATGAACACACAATGATAATAATAATTAAAAGGAGAGAACCTATCAGATAAAGCATGCAATTTCATCTCAATCCGTTTGTGAAAAGGATCGTTCAAGCCTTCAGAATTCTTATTCTGAATTTTTTAAATCAACCCTCGGATAGGACAACTTGATGGGTCCTGATCGAACAAGAACAAAAACTTAGGAATGGTTGCAACCATGCTTTTCAAGGCACACAATACAAAAAATCGCGAAGAATGAGACGACGCCTTTCCTGATCTGCTTCCCGTACTTGGATCCAATGTTGGCCGTGTTCCGTGTTGAGGAGCTCAAGTTCAATGTGTAGCCACAGTATCCACAGCTGCCAGTAAGAAACAAACAACACACATCATCAAACTAGACATAGATGCTTTATATACAAACCTGAAGCTACCGTCCTACTTTTTGAACAGGAACCGTCGTGTGGTATATAAATGACAGTTCGGTGCTCTCCGTACGCCTTTACAAGTTCAAATCATGTCCTAGAGTATTTATTTATGTGTAACTTCACCGGTCGATGCAAGATATTCTACTCTTCATGCAACAATTTTCTCCTGCTACACGAATGCGATCTACGGCAAGTTAGCAGGTATGTTCTATAATCCACCAAACGCAGCCTCAACTGCTGGTTCGGTTATGTTCTATAATCCACCAAATACCAAGCACAGCAGCAGCATTACGTGACACTGCATGTCTCGAGTCAATGCGAAGTAGAACAGCAGCAGCTAGCGCAGGGTGGCGCTTTTAAGAGCCAATCACGGTGGAATCTTACATAAACGACAGAAGGGTGTGTTGCTCAAGTAAGTTTTCACGCATGTCAGGTTGCGTTGTCGACCGATCGCTGGGAATATTCTTCACACAGACACCCCTAATGCATCTGCATCTCCAGCACGTGCACTGCACACTAGCATAGCAGCCGGCAGCACCGCTCCTTTTCAATGAATGAAAATAAAATACTGTCGACAGCAGAATTGCAGAAACATACCCTGATCGACACTACTATACAGCTATACTGTCACTAGTAGTAGTAGTATCTTCAGCTTGCGTCGTACGGACATGTTCTATTTTAACATGTACGCTGAATCCTATTCCATATACTGTATGATACTGCTGCTATCCATCCGGTACCAACAGTGGGCTGGCTAGTGGAGCAGTTAGGCTCTGAGAATACTCTACTCCACATCCTAATAGGCATCTACATCTGTAGATGTGGACTGATCATCTATACGTTCGTGCAAGCAGGTTGGCATAGCACAGAGTCACAAACATCACGCATATGTATGCATATGTAAAGATTGTAATGCCAACGGTCCATGCATGAACAGAATGACACAATTTTTTTCTTTTTTTTGCAAGTACAAAAGAAAAATCAGTGGATGGAATTTATCTGAATTTTCAACGGTGCACACGGAGGGAACTCAAAAGGAGCGGCCAGAAGGCATGCAAACGCAAATTAGGTCAACAACCACGCACGGCCACCTGCTCACTTGATCATCCATCGCACGATGAGGCCACTCAGCTAGCTTGTAGTAGTGGGCATCCTATTTGGCAGGCAATGCACAAAGGCCCTTTACTAACCCGACAGGGAAATTCTGCAATAAATTGTCTAATGACCTGGGTACATATCTGAGGAGTTGGCGAACCTGTAGGCGACGTCTTTGGCGGAGTAGCAGCCATCCAGGTCGATGAAGCAGAGGAGCGCCGGCGTTTGTCGCCATCGTCCTTGACCCGTTGCGCTCGTCCTGGACCGGCGACTGCAGGGTGCGGCGCACTGCTCCCGTATCCTACTGGAGGAGCCTCCCATGTCGTGGATCTGGCGGCCCTCGTTGCCGGCCGGCGCTAGATCATTCGGCGAACGAAACCCTAACGACGGGAGATGGCCGCGCTTGGCCGCTGGAGGACGCGCGTGCCGGATCTCACCGGACAGGAGGGAAGAGTGGAGCGTCGGGGTCACGTTGGTGTGATGGGCGCCGTCGATTCCCGCCGGAGGTCGCTGGGATCGGGCGCTGTTGGTGGCGGCGGCGAGAGAGATGGGGACGAGGGAGGAGTGCAGGAGAGAGATGGGGACGAGGGAGGAGTGCGGGGCTGTGGGTGGGAGAGGACGGGGAGGGGACGGGGAGGAGGTGGATCGGGAGGGGCCGGGGACGGGAAGGAGGAGGTGGCGGCGGCGGCGAGGAGATTGGGAGGAGGGAGGAGGGGTGCGATGTGGGGAGAGGGGTTTGATCTAGGGTTGGGGATGCGTGGGGTATCTCTTTTTCTTTTTTGTTTCTTTTTTTCTGTAGATAGATGGATGGATGGATGGATGGACGCCATGTCATCGATCCGTGGGAAGAGCCCTGATTGGTTCGGAAAATCAGTGATTTAAAATAGTTTCTAAGTACTAAAAATAAGGGAATTTTATGAAGCAACTATTAAAATATTTTGCAAAACGGCACAACTAAATTTTTCACTCAAGTTAGACCCCACTTTTATGGATGATCACCGATTTGCATGCATTTTTTATCTTTCTATATATTTTTAGTCATTTTCTTGTGGCAAAAATGGTTTTTTTGTGAAGAACCTACCAAATTTTTGTTGTAAAATTGGACCAAATCAATTTTCTAAAATAATAGGCCATATTTAATGTACAATTGACCAAATGGTTGGGTGACAAAAGTTTTTGATCCACCTCTAGTGAAAAAGATAAATTTCCGTCGTTTCAGCTGGAAGCGGGTCAAATTTGAACTGCGGGTGCCTCATAGTTTGCTATTTATTTTTTCCAAAATTCATTTCTAGATACAAAAGTATCTATTTAATCAGAGAAACATCAAAAAATTCCAAGATTCGACCACTAGCTAGGAACGGTCACTCCCGCCGTTTTGACCGCATTTTGAAACGGGCATAAAAAATTTAAAAAATTCAAAAAATTGGAAAACCTTCGCATCGTGTCATCATATGTGACCAAGTTACCAGAAAAAATAATAAACTTGTAATACGGCAATTCTTTTAGAAAAGTGTTCTCGGAAATGAGCTATCATGCGTGAAGATTCATGGCTTTCAAGCCAAATGATCAATCTTATGGCCACATTCATGGCATAGTTTGTTACAATAATCTCATATTGTGCACAATGGTGCATCTTGAAATTCCAAACAATGTTGCCTAAGGGAGTTTTCATTTTCTTTGCACGGAAAATTTCATTTTCCATTTCTCTAGTGACCGAAAAGAGGTTTTTTTGTGAAGGACCTACCATATATTTGTTGCAAAATTGGACCTAACCAATTTTCTAAAATACTAGGACATATTTAATGCACAATTGACCAAGTGGGTGGGTGTAAAAAGTTTTGATCCACCTCTCATGAAAAAAACAAATTTCCGCCGATTCAGTAGGAAGCGGGTAAAATTTCAACTGCAGCTGCCTCGTAGTCTGCTCATTATTTTTTGCAAAAATCATTTAGAGGTACATAAGTATCTATTTAATCAAAGAAACACCAAAAATATTCCAAGATTCAACCACTAGCTAGGAACGGTCATTCCCGCTGTTTTGACCGCATTTTGAAATGGGCATAGAAAATTCAAAAAATTCAAAAAATTGGAAAACCTTCGGATTGTGTCATCATATGTGACCAAGTTTCTAGGAAGAATAATAAACTTGTAATACAGAAATTATTTTGAAAAAGTGTTCTTAAAAATGAGCTATCATGCGTGAAGATTCATGGCTCTGAAGCCAAATGATCAATCTTATGGCCACATTCATGGCATAGTTTGTTCAAATGATCTCATATTGTGCACAAGGGTGCATCTTGGAATTCCAAACAATGTTGCCTAAGGGAGTTTTCATTTTCTTTGCACGAAAAATTTATTTTCCATTTTCTGAGTGCCTGAAATGAGTTTTTTTTGTGAATGACCTACCATATATTTGTTGCAAAATTGGACCAAATCAATTTTCTAAAATACTGGGCCATATTTAATGCACAATTGACAAAATGGTTGGGTGTCAAAAGTTTTGATCCACCTCTGGTGAAAAAGACAAATTCCCGCCGATTCAGCACGAAGCGGGTCCAATTTGAACTGCAGCTGCCTCATAGTTTGCTATTTATTTTTTCCAAAAATAATTTCTAGTTACATAAGTACCTATTTAATCATAAATACATGGTTTGGTGGCGATACATCGAGGTTTGGACGGTGGCCGAGGGCCCCAACTCTAGGGCGCGTAAACTCGCATGCCCGTCGCGTGGTCACCACGTGACCGTGGCGTTGCCACGTGTTCTGGGCGGCCTAGGCATGTCTAGTGGGTTGAGCACTCCCCAGGTAAGTGCTAGGAAGAAAATCACAACATAAGACTCTCACGAGGAGACCGATCGATGCTCAAACATGAATAAGCAGCCAAGTGTTTGATTAGCGGTACGGGAAATGCACATGGCTAATGGGCATGAGTTTTGGCTGAGGATGATCAGTTACTAAGAAGACCGTCTTCACAAATTTTCAGCTCAAAAGGAGGAGCCTAGGTGGTACTTGCTTTGCAAAGTACCACACTGGACATAAATACAAATGTTGAAGCTGGGCTCAAAATAATGAATGGATTGAGCTGGCATTTGGTGGAGGATGGTTATTTGGGCATAGGAAAGCACTGTAGAAAATGGATACCATTTGGACATGCCAAAGTGGTACTTCCTTCACAAAGTGTTTTTTTGAACAAAATAGGAAAATGAATATTTTTGAATTATTTTTTAACTAGGCAAGGATGGTTTTTTTACATATTTGACGAAGATATGACCCAAAGAATTTATGAGATTTTTTTGGGAATTTTGGGAATGACAGAAATATAGGTTGCTTCACAACCTAGGGCGAAAACTGCCACATGGACATGACACATAGGCAAAACTGATGAGGTGGCGCCTAGTCATAGCAACCCACCACAATTTACAAGGTTATGACCATCTATATTGGTCATGATCAGCTAGAAATAAGGCAGCGGACCTGAGCTATCTGCTTTATGACCATTTCGTGTAAGGAAATTACGACCTTTCTGACCAAAATGGTCGTTATAGTTTAGGGTTTGGAGCCCCCCGAACAGCTTTTGACCAATTGGTCTGAAATGGTCATAGATCTATGACCAATTCTTTCAGGTTCACTGACAGAAGGTCACTAGTTGACATATTTCTTGTAGTGCACGCGGCACACAAGGCAGGGGCTCGAATCCGTGGAAGATCAAGTCTCCGCGGATATCGGCCGTGTAGTTTAAGCTTCCAAACCTGACCTGGTGGCCAGGGGCGTAACTTTCGATCTGCTCCAGATGGCCAAGCGAGTTGGCCCGCAATGCGAAGCCGCCGAACACAAAGATCTGTTCGGGGAGAAAAGTCTCACCCTGGACTGCATCGCTATCGATGATCGTAGGAGCCATCAAGACTAATGGCGACGACACAGAGGAACTCTCAATGAAAGCACCAATGTCGGTGTCAAAACCAGCGGATCTCGGGTAGGGGGTCTCGAACTGTGCGTCTAAGGCGGATGGTAACAGGAGGCAGGGAACACGATGTTTTACCCAGGATCGGGCCCTCTTGATGGAGGTAAAACCCTACGTCCTGCTTGATTTATTCTTGATGATATGAGTATTACAAGAGTTGATCTACCACGAGATCGGAGAGGCTAAACCCTAGAAGCTAGCCTATGGTATGATTGTCTATTGTCCTACGGACTAAAACCCTCCAGTTTATATAGACACCAGAGGGGGCTAGAGTTATACAAGGTCGGTAACAAAGGAGGACATATACATATCCGTATTGCCTAGCTTGCCTTCCACGCCAAGTAGAGTCCCATCCGGACACGAGACGAAGTCTTCAATCTTGTATCTTCATAGTCGAACAGTCCGGCCAAAGGATATAGTCCGGCTGTCCGGAGATCCCCTAATCCAGGACTCCCTAAATCGTCAAGCTAGTTTTCATCACGTTCATATGATTCGCGTTCGGTACTTTGATAATTTAACATGTGGGTGGACCGGTGCTTGGGTGCTGTTCTTACTTGAACAAGCATCCCACTTATGATTAACCTCTATTGAAAGCATCTGCAACTACAACAAAAGTATTAAGGTAAACCTAACCATATCATGAAACATATGGATCCAAATCAGCCCCTTACGAAGCAACGCATAAACTAGGGTTTAAGCTTCTGTCACTCTAGCAACCATCATCTACTTATTACTTCCCAATGCCTTCCTCTAGGCCCAAATAATGGTGAAGTGTTATGTAGTCGACGTTCACATAACACCACTAGAGGCTAGACAACATACATCTCATCAAAATATCGAACGAATACCAAATTCACATGACTACTAATAGCAAGACTTCTCCCTTGTCCTCAGGAACAAACATAACTACTCACAAAGCATATTCATGTTCATAATCAGAGGGGTAATAATATGCATAAAGGATCTGAACATATGATCTTCCACCAACTAAACTAACTAGCATCAATTACAAGGAGTAATTAACACTACTAGCAACCTACTAGCACCAATCCCGGAATTGGAGACAAGAATTGGATACAAGAGATGAACTAGGGTTTTGAGATGAGATGGTGCTGATGAAGATGTTGATGGAGATTGCCCTCTCCCGATGAGAAGAGCATTGGTGATGACGATGGTGATGATTTCCCCCTCCGGGAGGGAAGTTTCCCCGGCAGAACAGCTCTGCCGGAGCTCTAGATTGGATCCGCCAGGGTTCCGCCTTGTGGCGGCGGAGTTTCGTCCCGAAAGGTTGCTTCTTATTTTTTTTCTCCACAAAAGACTTCATATATGAGAAGATGGTCATCGAAGAGCCACCAGGGGGCCCACGAGGTAGGGGGCGCACCCTAGGGGGGCGCCCCCCCACCCTCGTGGGAAGGGTGTGGGCCCCCTGGTCTTCATCTTTGGCGAGGATTTTTCATTATTTATTATAAGGTATTCCGTGGAGTTTCAGGACTTTTGGAGTTGTGCAGAATAGGTCTCTAATATTTGCTCCTTTTCCAGCCCAGAATTCCAGCTGCCGGCATTCTCCCTCCTTATGTAAACCTTGTGAAATAAGAGAGAATAGCCATAAGTATTGTGACATAATGTGAAATAACAGCCCATAATGCAATAAATATCGATATAAAAGCATGATGCAAAATGGACGTATCAACTCCCCCAAGCTTAGACCTCGCTTGTCCTCAAGCGAAAGCCGATAACAATAAACATGTCCCCATGTTTAGAGGTAGAGGCATCGATAAAAACAAAATACGGACATGAGGGCATCATGATTATTCTCATAACAGCAACATACATAGATATTGTCATATGATTACTTATGTTCAAGTGATGATCTATTCACAATACAAAAGTATGAATCAGAAACCTTATTGAGAACCAACAAACTATAACCTCAGTCATTGAAGCAATTGAAATTTGTCATAACATCAGAAAGAGTCTATGTCAGAGCTAAAAAGCAAGTCCACATACTCAACTATCATCTAGTCCTCCATAATTGCTAACACTAGCGCAATACTTGTGGTTACGGAGTTTTAATCGGACACAGAGAAAGACAGGGGATTATAGTTTCGCCCCACAACCTTTTTCCTCAAGGGTAATGTCAACAATAATAACTCATGCCCCCCTACATCCAATTAGATATGTATATCAGGTTCTTTCCAACATGCTAGGCTTGCCAAAGGATAAAATGAAAAAGGGAGAGGTGAAGATCACCATGACACTTGCATAAGGTAGAGGATAATAATAAAAGATAGGCCCTTCGCATAGGGAAGCAGAGGTTGCCATGCGCTTTTATGGTTGGATGCACAAAATCTTAATGCGAAAGAATGTCACTTTATATTGCCCCTTGTGATATGAACCTTTATTATGCAGTCTGTCGCTTTTATTACTTCCGCATCACAAGATCGTATAAATCTTATTTCTCCCACACTAATCATACATATTTAGAGCAATTTTTATTGCTTTGCACCGATGACAACTTACTTGAAGGATCTTACTCAATCCATAGGTAGATATGGTGGACTCTCATAGCAAAACTAGTTTAAGGGTATTTGGAAGCACAAGTAGTATCTCTACTTGGTGCTGAGAATTTGGCTAGCATGAGGGGGAAAGGCAAGTTCAACATGTTGGATGATCCATGACAACATACTTTATCTTAGATATAAGAAAGCATAACCCATTACGTTGTCTTCCTTGTCCAACATCAACTCTTTAGCATGTCATATTTTGATGAGTGCTCCCAATCATAAAAGATGTCAATAATAGTATATTTATATGTGAAACCTCTCTTTCCTTATTACTTCCTATTAATTGCAACGATGACCAAAGCTATGTATGCCAACTCCCAAAAACTTTTAATCATCACACTCTTTCTATGTGAAGTCATTACTATCAATAAGGT
This sequence comes from Triticum urartu, assembly GCF_056163025.1. Taxonomy (NCBI): domain Eukaryota; kingdom Viridiplantae; phylum Streptophyta; class Magnoliopsida; order Poales; family Poaceae; genus Triticum; species Triticum urartu. The sequence continues at coordinate 726,757,465 of NC_141874.1, forward strand.
CAATATGAACTTTTGTTTCTTCTTAATCTTTTTCTCTTTTCTTTTATTCACCCTAGATCATAGTAAGAAAATCAAACCCTTGACTCAACACTAATCTTTATTATATAACTCACGAACTCGATTACATAGAAGGATAATAAAGCAAAACTCAAAACTAGATCATGCCATAAACTTTATTCTACTAGATTAAAATACTACTAATAGGATCGAACTAAGGAAAACGGTAAAGATAGGAGTTGTGATTGTGATACGATACTGGGGCACCTCCCCCAAGCTTGGCAGTTGCCAAGGGGAGTGCCCATACCCATGTTATTATATCTCCTTGGTTGGTGAAGAAGGTGGAGGTGTTGTTGATGACGCATGCTTGTCATCCATCTTCCAGGGCATAGGTTCACCATCATAGAAGGATGATTGAGTCTCCGGAGTCCTTGAATCTGCAGCCAAACTCATTCTTTTGAATCTATATTCATACTCACAGTTTTGGTTTTACAGGTCATAGATTTGGCCTTGGAGGTGCTCGATCTTCTCATATAGCTTGAAGATGGCCTCGTCTGTGTTCTTGGCATCCGGCTTGTAGTTGTTATGTTGGAAATATGCCCTAGAGGCAATAATAAAAGCATTATTATTATATTTCCTTGTTCATGATAATTGTCTTTATTCATGCTATAATTGTGTTATCCGGAAATCGTAATACATGTGTGAATAATAGACACCAACATGTCCCTAGTAAGCCTCTAGTTGACTAGCTCGTTGATCAACAGATAGTCATGGTTTCCTGACTATGGACATTGGATGTCATTGATAACGAGATCACATCATTAGGAGAATGATGTGATGGACAAGACCCAATCCTAAACATAGCACAAGATCGTATAGTTCGTTTGCTAGAGTTTTCCAATGTCAAGTATCTTTTCCTTAGACCATGAGATCGTGTAACTCTCGGATACCGTAGGAGTGCTTTGGGTGTACCAAACGTCACAACGTAACTGGGTGACTATAAAGGTATACTACGGGTATCTCCGAAAGTGTCTGTTGGGTTGACACGGATCAAGACTGGGATTTGTCACTCCGTGTGACGGAGAGGTATCACTGGGCCCACTCGGTAATGCATCATCATAATGAGCTCAAAGTGACCAAGTGTCTGGTCACGGGATCATGCATTACGGTACGAGTAAAGTGACTTGCCGGTAACGAGATTGAACGAGGTATTGGGATACCGACGATCGAATCTCGGGCAAGTAACATACCAATTGACAAAGGGAATTGTATACGGGGTTGCTTGAATCCTCGACATCGTGGTTCATCCGATGAGATCATCGAGGAGCATGTGGGAGCCAACATGGGTATCCAGATCCCGCTGTTGGTTATTGACCGGAGAGCGATCTCGGCCATGTCTACATGTCTCCCGAACCCGTAGGGTCTACACACTTAAGGTTCGGTGACACTAGGGTTGTAGGGATATGTATATGCAGTAACCCGAATGTTGTTCGGAGTCCCTGATGAGATCCCGGACGTCACGAGGAGTTCCGGAATGGTCCGGAGGTAAAGATTTATATATGGGAAGTCCTGTTTCGGCCATCGGGACAAGTTTTGGGGTCATCGGTATTGTACCGGGACCACCGGAAGGGTCCCGGGGGTCCACCGGGTGGGGCCACCTGTCCCGGGGGGCCACATGGGCTGTAGGGGGTGCGCCTTGGCCTACATGGGCCAAGGGAACCAGCCCCAAGAGGCCCATGCGCCTAGGGTTTCAAGGAGGAAGAGTCCTAGGAGGGGAAGGCACCTCCTAGGTGCCTTGGGGAGGAGGGATTCCTCCCCTTGGCCGCACCACCCTAGGAGATTAGATCTCCTAGGGCCAGCGCCCCCCCCCCTTGGCCCTCCTATATATAGTGGGGAGATGGAGGACTTCTTACCTTGATCTTTGGTGCCTCCCTCTCCCTCTCCAACACCTCCTCCTCCATAGTGCTTGGCGAAGCCCTGCCGGAGTACTGCAGCTCCATCACCACCACGCCGTTGTGCTGCTGCTGGAGCCATCTTCCTCAACCTCTCCTTCCCCCTTGCTGGATCAAGAAGAAGGAGACGGCTGCTCCGTACGTGTGTTGAACGCGGAGGTGCCGTCCATTCGGTGCTAGGATCTTCGGTGATTCGAATCACGTCGAGTACGACTCCCTCATCCCCGTTCTTTGAACGCTTCCGCTCGCGATCTACAAGGTACGTAGATGCATCCAATCACTCGTTGCTAGATGAACTCATAGATGGATCTTGGTGAAACCGTAGGAAAATTTTGTTTTCTGCAACGTTCTCCAACAGTGGCATCATGATCTAGGTCTATGCGTAGTTCTTCTTGCGCGAGTAGAACACAATTTGTTGTGGGCGTAGATGTTGTCAACTTTCTTGCCGCTACTAGTCTTATCTTGCTTCAACAGTATTGTGGGATGAAGCGGCCCGGACCAACCTTACACGTACGCTTACGTGAGACCAGTTCCACCGACTAACATGCACAAGTTGCATAAGGTGGCTGGCGGGTGTCTGTCTCTCCTACTTTAGTTGGAGCAGATTCGATGAAAAGGGTCCTTATGAAGGGTAAATAGAAGTTGACAAATCGCGTTGTGGCTTTCACGTAGGTAAGAAAACGTTCTTGCTAGAACCCTACTTCAGCCACGTAAAACTTGCAACAACAATTAGAAGACGTCTAACTTGTTTTTGCAGCAAGTGCTTTGTGATATGATATGGCCAAAGTTGTGATGAATGATGAATGATCTATATGTGATGTATGAGATGTTCATGCTATTGTAATAGGAATCACGACTTGCATGTCGATGAGTATGACAACCGGCAGGAGCCATAGGAGTTGTCTATATTTTTTGTATGACCTGCGTGTCATTGAGAAACGCCATGTAAATTACTTTACTTTATTGCTAAACGCGTTAGCCATAGTAGTAGAAGTAATAGTTGGCAAGCAACTTCATGGAGACACAATGATGGAGATCATGGTGTCATGCCGGTGACAAGATGATCATGGAGCCCCAAGATGGAGATCAAAGGAGCTATGTGATATTGGCCATATCATGTCACTATTATTATTTGATTGCATGTGATGTTTATCATGTTTTTCATCTTGTTTGCTTAGAACGACGGTAGTAAATAAGATGATCCCTCATAATAATTTCAAGAAAGTGTTCCCCCTAACTGTGCACCGTTGCGACAGTTTGTTGTTTCGAAGCACCACGTGATGATCGGGTGTGATAGATTCTAACGTTCACATACAACGGGTGTAAGACAGATTTACACATGCAAACACTCAGGTTGACTTGACGAGCCTAGCATGTGTACAGACATGGCCTCGGAACACAGAAGACCAAAAGTCGAGCATGAGTCGTATAGAAGATACGATCAACATGAAGATGTTCACCGACGTTGACTAGTCCATCTCACGTGATGATCGGACACGGCCTAGTTAACTCGGATCATGTTATACTTAGATGACAGGAGGGATGTCTATCTAAGTGGGAGTTCATTGAATAATTTGATTAGATGAACTTAATTATCATGAACTTAGTCTAAATATTTTACAAATATGTCTTGTAGATCAAATGGCCAACGTAGTCCTCAACTTCAACGCGTTCCTAGAGAAAACCAAGCTGAAAGACGATGGCAGCAACTACACAGACTGGGTCCGGAACCTGAGGATAATCCTCATAGCTGCCAAGAAAGATTATGTCCTACAAGCACCGCTACGTGACGCACCTATTCTCCCTGCAGAACAAGACGTTATGAACGCCTGGCAGGCACGTACCGATGACTACTCCCTCATTCAGTGCGGCATGCTTTACATCTTAGAGCCGGGGCTCCAAAAGCGTTTTGAAAGACACGGAGCATATGAGATGTTCGAATAGCTGAAAATGGTTTTCCAAGCTCATGCCCGGGCCGAGAGATATCAAGTCTCCGACAAGTTCTTCGGCTGTAAGATGGAGGAAAACAGTTCTGTCAGTGAGCACATACTCACTATGTCTGGGTTGCATAACCGCTTGACTCAGCTGGGAGTTAATCTCCCGGATGACGCGGTCATTGACAGAATCCTTCAGTCGCTTCCACCAAGCTACAAGAGCTTTGTGATGAACTTCAATATGCAGGGGATGGAAAAGACCATTCCTGAAGTATTTGCAATGCTGAAGTCAGCAGAGGTAGAAGTCAAAAAGGAACATCAAGTGTTGATGGTGAATAAAACCACTAAGTTCAAGAAGGGCAAGGGTAAGAAAGCCTTCAAGAAGGACGGCAAGGGAGTTGCCGCGCCCGGCAAGCAAGCTGCCGGGAAGAAGCCAAAGAATGGACCCAAGCCCGAGACTGAGTGCTTTTATTGCAAGGAAAGTGGTCAGTGGAAGCGTAACTGCCCCAAATACTTAGCAGACAAGAAGGCCGGCAAAACAAAAGGTATATATGATATACATGTAATTGATGTGTACCTTACTAGTACTCGTAACTGCCCCAAATACTTAGCAGACAAGAAGGCCGGCAAAACAAAAGGTATATATGATATACATGTAATTGATGTGTACCTTACTAGTACTCGTAGTAGCTCCTGGGTATTTGATACCGGTGCAGTTGCTCACATTTGTAACTCAAAGCAGGAGCTGCGGAATAAGCGGAGACTAGCGAAGGACGAGGTGACAATGCGCGTCGGGAATGGTTCCAAGGTCGATGTGATCGCCGTCGGCATGCTGCCTCTTCATTTACCTACGGGATTAGTTTTAAACCTCAATAATTGTTATTTAGTGCCAAGTTTGAGCATGAACATTGTATCAGGATCTCGTTTAATTTGAGATGGCTACTCATTTAAATCCGAGAATAATGGTTGTTCTATTTATATGAGAGATATGTTTTATGGTCATGCTCCGATGGTGAATGGTTTATTCTTAATGAATCTCGAGCGTAATGCTACACATATTCATAGTGTGAGTACCAAAAGATGTAAGATTGATAATGATAGTCCCACATACTTGTGGCACTGCCGCCTTGGTCACATAGGTGTCAAACGCATGAAGAAGCTCCATGCTGATGGACTTTTAGAGTCTCTTGATTACGAATCATTTGACACATGCGAACCATGCCTCATGGGTAAAATGACCAAGACTCCGTTCTCAGGAACAATGGAGCGAGCAACCAACTTATTGGAAATCATACATACTGATGTGTGCGGTCCAATGAGTGTTGAGGCTCGCGGTGGCTATCATTATGTTCTCACCCTCACTGATGACTTGAGTAGATATGGGTATGTCTACTTAATGAAACACAAGTCTGAGACCTTTGAAAAGTTCAAGGAATTTCTGAGTGAGGTTGAGAATCAACGTGACAGAAAAATCAAGTTTCTACGATCAGATCGTGGAGGAGAATACTTGAGTCACGATTTTGGCACACACTTAAGAAAATGTGGAATAGTTTCACAACTCACGCTGCCTGGAACACCTCAGCGTAATGGTGTGTCCGAACGTCGTAATCGCACTCTATTAGATATGGTGCGATCTATGATGTCTCTTGCCGATTTACCATTATCTTTTTGGGGCTATGCTTTAGAGACTGCCGCATTCACTTTAAATAGGGCTCCGTCGAAATCCGTTGAGACGACACCGTATGAATTATGGTTTGGGAAGAAACCTAAGCTGTCGTTTCTAAAAGTTTGGGGATGTGATGCTTATGTCAAGAAACTTCAACCTGAAAATCTCGAACCCAAGTCGGAAAAATGCGTCTTCATAGGATACCCTAAAGAAACTATTGGGTATACCTTCTACCTCAGATCCGAAGGCAAGATCTTTGTTGCCAAGAATGGGTCCTTTCTAGAGAAAGAGTTTCTCTCGAAAGAAGTAAGTGGGAGGAAAGTAGAACTTGATGAAGTATTACCTCTTGAACCGGAAAAAGGCGCAACTCAAGAAAATGTTCCTGAGATGCCTGCACCGACTAGAGAGGAAGTTAATGATGATGATCAAGATACTTCAGATCAAGCTCCTACTGAAATTTGAAGGTCCACAAGGACACGTTCCGCACCAGAGTGGTATGGCAACCCTGTCTTGGAAATCATGTTGTTAGACAACGGTGAACCTTCGAACTATGAAGAAGAGATGGCGGGCCCGGATTCCGACAAATGGCTAGAAGCCATGAAATCCGAGATAGGATCCATGTATGAAAACGAAGTATGGACTTTGACTGACTTGCCCGTAGAGCGGCGAGCCATAGAAAATAAATGGATCTTTAAGAAGAAGATAGACGCGGATGGTAATGTGACCATCTATAAAGCTCGGCTTGTCGCTAAGGGTTATCGACAAGTTCAAGGGGTTGACTATGATGAGACTTTTTCACCGGTAGCGAAGCTGAAGTCCGTCCGAATCATGTTAGCCATTGCCGCATTCTACGATTATGAGATATGGCAAATGGACGTCAAAACGGCATTCCTTAATGGTTTCCTTAAGGAAGAATTGTATATGATGTAGCCGGAAGGTTTTGTCGATCCTAAGAATGCTGACAAGGTGTGCAAGCTCCAACGCTCGATTTATGGGCTGGTGCAAGCATCTCGGAGTTGGAACATTCGCTTTGATGAGATGATCAAAGCGTTTGGGTTTACGCAGACTTATGGAGAAGCCTGTGTTTACAAGAAAGTGAGTGGGAGCTCTGTAGCATTTCTCATATTATATGTAGATGGCATACTTTTGATGGGAAATGATATAGAACTCTTGGACAGCATTAAGGCCTACTTGAATAAGAGTTTTTCAATGAAGGACCTTGGAGAAGCTGCTTATATATTAGGCATCAAGATCTATAGAGATAGATCGAGACGCCTCATAGGTCTTTCACAAAGCACATACCTTGATAAGATATTGAAGAAGTTCAATATGGATCAGTCTAAGAAGGGGTTCTTACCTGTGTTACAAGGTGTGAAATTGAGCTCAGCTCAATGTCCGACCACGGCAGAAGATATAGAAGAGATGAGTGTCATCCCCTATGCCTCAGCCATAGGTTCTATTATGTATGCCATGTTGTGTACCAGACCTGATGTAAACCTTGCCGTAAGTTTGGTAGGAAGGTACCAAAGTAATCCCGGCAAGGAACACTGGACAGCGGTCAAGAACATCCTGAAGTACCTGAAAAGGACTAAGGAAATGTTTCTCGTTTATGGAGGTGACGAAGAGCTCGTCGTAAAGGGTTACGTCGATGCTAGATTCGACACAGATCTGGATGACTCTAAGTCACAAACCGGATACGTGTATATTTTGAATGGTGGGGCAGTAAGCTGGTGCAGTCGCAAGCAGAGCGTCGTGGCGGGATCTACATGTGAAGCGGAGTACATGGCAGCCTCGGAGGCAGCGCATGAAGCAATTTGGGTGAAGGAGTTCATCACCGACCTAGGAGTCATACCGAATGCGTCGGGGCCGATCAAGCTCTTCTGTGATAACACTGGAGCTATTGCTCTTGCCAAGGAGCCCAGGTTTCACAAGAAGACAAGGCACATCAAGCGTCGCTTCAACTCCATTCGTGAAAATGTTCAAGATGGAGACATAGATATTTGTAAAGTGCACACGGACCTGAATGTAGCAGATCCGTTGACTAAACCTCTCCCTAGAGCAAAACATGATCAACACCAGAATTCCATGGGTGTTCGATTCATCACAATGTAACTAGATTATTGACTCTAGTGCAAGTGGGAGACTGTTGGAAATATGCCCTAGAGGCAATAATAAAAGCATTATTATTATATTTCCTTGTTCATGATAATTGTCTTTATTCATGCTATAATTGTGTTATCCGGAAATCGTAATACATGTGTGAATAATAGACACCAACATGTCCCTAGTAAGCCTCTAGTTGACTAGCTCGTTGATCAACAGATAGTCATGGTTTCCTGACTATGGACATTGGATGTCATTGATAATGAGATCACATCATTAGGAGAATGATGTGATGGACAAGACCCAATCCTAAACATAGCACAAGATCGTATAGTTCGTTTGCTAGAGTTTTCCAATGTCAAGTATCGTTTCCTTAGACCATGAGATCGTGTAACTCCCGGATACCGTAGGAGTGCTTTGGGTGTACCAAACGTCACAACGTAACTGGGTGACTATAAAGGTATACTACGGGTATCTCCGAAAGTGTCTGTTGGGTTGACACGGATCAAGACTGGGATTTGTCACTCCGTGTGACGGAGAGGTATCACTAGCCCCACTCGGTAATGCAGCATCATAATGAGCTCAAAGTGACCAAGTGTCTGGTCACGGGATCATGCGTTACAGTACAAGTAAAGTGACTTGCCGGTAACGAGATTGAACGAGGTATTGGGATACCGACGATCGAATCTCGGGCAAGTAACATACCAATTGACAGAGGGAATTGTATACGGGGTTGCTTGAATCCTCGACATCGTGGTTCATTCGATGAGATCATCGAGGAGCATGTGGGAGCCAACATGGGTATCCAGATCCCGCTGTTGGTTATTGACCGGAGAGCGATCTCGGTCATGTCTACATGTCTCCCGAACCCGTAGGGTCTACACACTTAAGGTTCGGTGACGCTAGGGTTGTAGGGATATGTATATGCAGTAACCCGAATGTTGTTCGGAGTCCCGGATGAGATCCCGGATGTCACGAGGAGTTCCGGAATGGTCCGGAGGTAAAGATTTATATATGGGAAGTCCTGTTTCGGCCATCGGGACAAGTTTCGGGGTCATCGGTATTGTACCGGGACCACCGGAAGGGTCCCGGGGGTCCACCGGGTGGGGCCACCTGTCCCGAGGGGCCACATGGGCTGTAGGGGGTGCGCCTTGGCCTACATGGGCCAAGGGCACCAGCCCCAAGAGGCCCATGCGCCTAGGGTTTCGAGGAAGAGTCCTAGGAGGGGAAGGCACCTCCTAGGTGCCTTGGGGAGGAGGGATTCCTCCCCTTGGCCGCACCACCCTAGGAGATTAGATCTCCTAGGGCCGGCGCCCCCCCTTGGCCCTCCTATATATAGTGGGGAGATGGAGGACTTCTTTCCTTGATCTTTGGTGCCTCCCTCTCCCTCTCCAACACCTCCTCCTCCTCCATAGTGCTTGGCGAAGCCCTGCCGGAGTACTGCAGCTCCATCACCACCACGCCGTCGTGCTGCTGCTGGAGCCATCTTCCTCAACCTCTCCTTCCCCCTTGCTGGATCAAGAAGAAGGAGACGTCGCTGCTCCGTACGTGTGTTGAACGCGGAGGTGCCGTCCGTTCGGTGCTAGGATCTTCAGTGATTCGAATCACGTCGAGTACGACTCCCTCATCCCCGTTCTTTGAACGCTTCCGCTCGCGATCTACAAGGTACGTAGATGCATCCAATCACTCATTGCTAGATGAACTCATAGATGGATCTTGGTGAAACAGTAGGAAAATTTTGTTTTCTGCAACGTTCTCCAACATGTTAGTGAACTCCGCGAGCATCGTGTGGCTAGCATTGATTCCACGCTCCACCATCCCCTGGCACTTGAAAACTTGTTGCTCCATTGCTTCGATCCTTGTCTCCACGCTTCCGGTTGTTGGGGAACGTAGCATAAATTCAAAATTTTCCTACGTGTCACCAAGATCTATCTATGGAGTCATCTAGCAACGAGGGAGGAGTGGATCTACATACCCTTGTAGATCGCGCGCGAAAGCGTTCAAGAGAACGGGGTTGATGGAGTCGTACTCGTCGTGATCCAAATCACCGATGATCCTAGCGCCGAGCGGACGGCACCTCCGCGTTCAACACACGTACGGAGCAGCGACGTCTCCTCCTTCTTGATCCAGCAAGGGGAAGGAGAGGTTGATGGAGATCCAGCAGCACGACGGCGTGGTGGTGGAAGTAGCGGGATTCCAACAGGGCTTCGCCAAGCGCTGCGGGAGGAGGGAGATGTGTCATGGGAGGGAGAGGGAGGCGCCAGGGCTTAGGTTGGGTTGCCCTCCCTTCCCCCCACTATATATAGGGCCAAGGGAGAGGGGGGAGGCGCAGCCTTGGCCCTTCCTCCAAGGAAGGGTGCGGCCAGGGGAGGAGTCCCTCCTCCCCAAGGCACCTCGGAGGTGCCTTCCCCCTTTAGGACTCTTCCTTTCCCTCTTCTCTTGGCGCATGGGCCTCTCGGGGCTGGTGCCCTTGGCCCATATAGGCCAAGGCGCACCCCTACAGCCCATGTGGCCCCCGGGGCAGGTGGCCCCACCCGATGGACCCCCGGGACCCTTCCGGTGGTCCCGGTACAATACCGGTGACCCCGAAACTTGTCCCGATGGCCGAAATAGCACTTCCTATATATAATTCTTTACCTCCGGACCATTTCGGAACTCCTCGTGACGTCCAGGATCTCATCCGGGACTCCGAACAACTTTCGGGTTACCGCATACTAATATCTCTATAACCCTAGCGTCACCGAACCTTAAGTGTGTAGACCCTACGGGTTCGGGAGACATGCAGACATGACCGAGATGACTCTCCGGTCAGTAACCAACAGCGGGATCTGGATACCCATGTTGGCTCCCACATGTTCCATGATGATCTCATCGGATGAACCACGATGTCAAGGACTTAATCAATCCCGTATACAATTCCCTTTGTCTAGCGGTACGATACTTGCCCGAGATTCGATCGTCGGTATCCCGATACCTTGTTCAATCTCGTTACCGGCAAGTCTCTTTACTCGTTTCGTAACACATCATCCCGTGATCAACTCCTTGATCACATTGTGCACATTATGATGATGTCCTACCGAGTGGGCCCAGAGATACCTCTCCGTTTACACGGAGTGACAAATCCCAGTCTCGATTCGTGCCAACCCAACAGACACTTTTGGAGATACTTGTAGTGTACCTTTATAGCCACCCAGTTACGTTGTGACGTTTTGCACACCCAAAGCACTCCTACGGTATCCGGGAGTTGCACAATCTCATGGTCTAAGGAAATGATACTTGACATTAGAAAAGCTTTAGCATACGAACTACATGATCTTGTGCTAGGCTTAGGATTGGGTCTTTGTCCATCACATCATTCTCCTAATGATGTGATCCCGTTATCAATGACATCCAATGTCCATGGTCAGGAAACCGTAACCATCTATTGATCAACGAGCTAGTCAACTAGAGGCTTACTAGGGACATTGTGTTGTCTATGTATCCACACATGTATCTGAGTTTCCTATCAATACAATTCTAGCATGGATAATAAACGATTATCATGAACAAGGAAATATAATAATAACTAATTTATTATTACCTCTAGGGCATATTTCCAACACCGATTCCCTTTGGTCCCTCAGCATCGCGGATGTGCAGCAACCCATCACGCATCTCAATGGTTTGAGGGTGTCGCAGCACCTCCACGAGGTAAGGGTTGATGACCTTCTCGAAGAAGTTGTCCTTGGAAGCACTTGGGGACGTCATGATAATCTAGATCTGTCAGAAAAACAGCTCGAAACAAAAACAGGAGATTTTTGCGTGATACGGGAGTCAAAACCCCCGGGAGATTATATAATGAATTTTTACCGACCAAAATACGTATCGTGCAAGAAAACAGAGTCCGGAAGGCACACGAGGAGCTCACGAGGTAGGGGGCGCGCCCTCCACCCTCGTGGGGCCCTTGTGTCCTTCCCGGACTGCTACTTAATTTTATATTTTTCTAAATATTCCAAAACAGAGAAATATTGCCTTAAAAATTGTTTTGGAGTCGGTTTACTTACCGTACCACATACCTATTCCTTTTCAGAGTCTAAAACGTTTTGGAAAGTGTCCCTTATGTATTCCTTCGGGGTTACGGTTTCAATAATATTGGTTTCAACATTTATGGGATTACCTGAGATATAATGTTTGATTCTTTGACTGTTTACCACCTTCGGATTTGTGCCTTCGAAGTTGTTGATTTTTATGGCACTGGAACGATAGGCCTCCTCGATAACATAGGGGCCTTCCCATTTAGAGAGAAGTTTTCCTACAAAAAATCTTAAACGAGAGTTGTATAGCAATACATAATCACCTACATTAAACTCACTCTTTTGTATCCTTTTGTCATGCCATCTTTTAACCTTTTCTTTAAACAACTTGGCATTTTCATAAGCTTGGGTTCTCCATTCATCAAGTGAGCTAATATCAAATAACCTCTTTTCACCGGCAAGTTTGAAATCATAGTTGAGCTCTTTAGTAGCCCAATATGCCTTATGTTCTAGTTCGAGAGGTAAGTGACATGCTTTTCCATATACCATTTTATACGGAGACATACCCATAGGATTTTTATATGCAGTTCTATAGGCCCATAATGCATCATCAAGTTTCTTGGACCAATTCTTTCTAGACCTATTGACAGTCTTTTGCAAAATTAATTTGAGTTCTCTATTACTCAATTCTACTTGACCACTAGACTATGGGTGATACGAAGATGCAATTCTATGATTGACGTCATATTTAGCAAGCATTTTACGGAAAACACCATGAATAAAATGTGAACCACCATTAAATATCTAGGGACTCCAAACCTCGGAAAAATAACTTCTTTAAGCATTTTAATAGAAGTGTTATGATCAGCACTACTAGTTGGAATAGCTTCTACCCACTTAGTAATGTAATCAACAGCAACTAAAATATGTGTATATCCATTAGAGGCAGGAAAAGGTCCCATATAATCAAAGCCCCAAACATCAAACGGTTCAATAACAAGTGAATAATTCATAGGCATTTCTTGACGTCTACTAATATTACCAATTCTTTGACATTCATCAAAAGATAGGACAAACTTACGGGCATCGTTGAAGAGAGTAGGCCAATAAAAACCTGATTGCAATACCTTATGTGCAGTTCTATCTCCCGCGTGGTGTCCTCCGTAAGTTTCAGAGTGGCACTTGTGTAGGATCTGTTCCTGTTCATGCTCAGGTACACAACGTCTAATAACACCATCTACTCCTTCTTTATAAAGATGTGGGTCATCCCAAAAGTAATGTCTCAAATCATAGAAGAACTTTTTCTTTTGTTGGTATGTGAAGCTAGGTGGTATAAATTTAGCAACTATGTAATTAGCATAATCAGCATACCAAGGGGTACTACGAGAAGTACTTATGACATGTAATTGTTCATCATGAAAGCTATCATCAATAGGTAGTGGGTCATCAAGAACATTCTCTAACCTAGATAAGTTGTCTGCAACGGGGTTCTCAGCTCTTTTTCTATCAACAATATGCAAATCAAATTCTTGCAGCAAGAGAACCCATCTAATAAGTCTAGGTTTAGCATCTTTCTTCTCCATAAGATATTTAATAGCAGCATGATCAGTGTGGATAGTTACTTTAGAATCAACAATATAAGGTCTGAACTTATCACAAGCAAATACAACTGCTAAAAGTTCTTTTTCAGTAGTAGCATAATTTCTTTGAGCATTGTCTAGGGTCTTACTAGCATAATGGATAACATTTAATTTCTTATCAACTATTTGCCCTAAAACAGCACCTACAGCATAATCGCTAGCATCACACATAATTTCAAAGGGTAAATTCCAATCAGGTGGCTGAACAATAGGTGCAGAGACTAATGCTTTCTTAAGTATTTCAAATGCTTCTACACAATCATCATCAAAGACAAATGGTATATCTTTTTGTAATAAATTAGTCAGAGGCCGAGAAATTTTTGAGAAGTCCTTAATGAACCTCCTATAAATCCAGCGTGACCAAGGAAACTTCTTATACCTTTGATGTCCTTGGGACATGGCATCTTTTCAGTAGCATCAACTTTGGCTTTATCAACTTCAATACCTCTTTCAGAAACTTTATGCCCCAACACAATACCTTCATTAACCATAAAGTGGCACTTTTCCCAATTCAAGACAAGATAAGTTTCTTCACATCTCTGCAAAACTCGATCAAGATTGCTCAAGCAATCATCAAAAGAATATCCATAGACGGAAAAGTCGTCCATGAAAACCTCACAAATCTTTTCATAAAAGTCAGAGAATATAGTCATCATGCATCTTTGAAAGGTAGCAGGTGCATTACATAAACCAAAAGGCATACGTCTATAAGCAAAAGTACCAAAAGGGCATGTAAAAGTAGTCTTTGATTGATCTTTAGCCGGCACAGGTATTTGAGAGAAACCAGAATAACCATCTAGAAAGCAGTAATGTGTATGTTTGCATAATCTTTCTATCATTTGATCGATAAAAGGTAAGGGGTAATGATCTTTCTTAGTAGCCTTATTTAATTTGTGGAAATCAATTACCATCCTATAACCTGTAATAATTCTTTGTGGAATCAATTCATCTTTATCATTAGGAACAACAGTAATACCTCCCTTCTTAGGGACACAATGAACAGGACTTACCCACTGACTATCAGCAACGGGATAAATTATACCTGCCTCCAGAAGTTTTAGTATTTCTTTTCTTACCACTTCTTTCATTTTAGGATTCAGACGTCGTTGAGGATCACGAACTGGTTTGGCATCTGCTTCCAAATTTATTTTATGTTGACATAGAATGGGACTAATGCCCTTAAGATCATCAAGAGTATATCCAATAGCAGCACGGTGCTTCTTCAGAGTTTTCAATAATCTTTCTTCTTCATGCTCTGAAAGGTTAGCACTAATAATAGCAGGATATATCTTCTTTTCATCAAGATAAGCATATTTAAGATTATCAGGCAACGATTTAAGCTCAAACACGGGATCACCCTTAGGTGGAGGGGGATCCCCTAGGATTTCAACAGGAAAATTGTGTTTCAGAATAGGTTCCCGTTTAAAGAATACTTCATCTATTTCCCTTCTTTCATTCATAAACATATCATTCTCATGGTCTAGCAAATATTGTTCTAAAGGATCATTAGGAGGTACGGCAATAGAAGCAAGACGACAGTAACAACATCCCTTGTGCAATCTATGGTAGCATTAACAGTATTTAAGAAGGGTCTACCAAATATAATGGGACAAAAGCTATCTTGTGGGGAACCAAGAACAAGAAAATCAGCAGGATATTTAGTTTTCCCACACAAGACTTCAACATCTCTAACAATTTCCATTGGTGAAATAGTATCTCTATTAGCAAGTTTAATAGTAACATCAATTTCTTCTAACTCAACAGGTGCAATATCATGCATAATTTCATTGTATAAGTCAATAGGTATTGCACTAGCACTAGCACCCATATCACACAAGCCATGATAACAATGATCTCCTATTTTAACAGAAATAACAGTCATGCCTACCACAGGTCTAGGTTTATCTGTATCACGGGGTTTAGCAATTCTAGCAGTTTTATTACAGAAGTAAATAACATGCCCATCTATATTATCATACAAGAGATCTTTAACAATAGCAATATTAGGTTCTACTTTAACTTGCTCAGGAGGTGTATATGTTTTAATATTGCTTTTACGAACCACAATTGAAGCTTTAGCATGATCCTTTATCCTAACAGGGAAAGGTGGTTTCTCAACATAAGAAGTAGGAACAATAGGATCATTATAAGTAATAGTCTTTTCTTCAACTTTAATATGTGCAGCTACTTTTACTTCTATGGGAGGATGATATTTAAACCACTTCTCCTTAGGGAGATCAACATAAGTAGCAAAAGATTGACAGAAAGAAGCTACTATCTCAGAATCAAGTCCATATTTAGTGCTAAACTTACGGAAAATATCGGTATCCATAAAAGATTTAACACAATCAAACTTAGGTGCCATACCTGACTCCTTACCTTTGTCGAGGTCCCAATCTTCAGAGTTGCGTTTAATTCTATCCAATAAATCCCATCTAAATCCAATAGTCTTCATCATAAAAGAGCCAGCACAAGAAGTATCGAGCATGGTGCGATTATTTTCAGAAAGCCGAGCATAAAAATTTTGAAGAATTGTTTATCTTGGAAGCTCATGATTGGGGCATGAATATAACATTGATTTAAGCCTCCCCAAAGCTTGAGCGGTGCTTTCTCTTTCGCGAGGCCAAAAATTATATATATAATTGCGATCACGATGAACAAGATGCATAGGGTAATACTTTTGATGAAATTCCAATTTCAATCTTCTATAGTTCCATGATCTCGTATCATCACATAGCCTATACCATACCAATGCGTCTCCCTTCAAAGATAAAGGGAAGACCTTCTTCTTAGCAACATCATCAGGTATACCTGCAAGCTTAAATAATCCACAAACTTCATCCACATATATTAGGTGTTCATCAGGATGCTTTGTTTCATCTCCTGTAAAAGGATTAGCTAGCAGTTTTTCTATCATACCCGAAGGATACTCATAAGGAATTTCATTTTCATATTCATTTTCAATATGTTCAGTAGGTTGAGGAGCAACTCTTTGCTCTACTGGTCGGGGTGAAGATACCCCGAACAAGCTCCTCAGAGGATTACTTTTCATAGTAACAAGTGATAGTAAATTTCAGCACACTATATAAATTTTTCCTTACCAAATTCCACCTACCAAAAGCGCTTCACTCCCCGGCAACGGCACCAGAAAAGAGTCTTGATGACCCACAAGTATAGGGGATCTATCGTAGTCCTTTCGATAAGTAAGAGTGTCGAACCCAACGAGGAGCAGAAGGAAATAATAAGCGGTTTTCAGCAAGGTATTCTCTGCAAGTACTGAAATAGGTGGTAACAGATAGTTTTGTGATAAGATAATTTGTAACGAGCAACAAGTAACAAAAGTAAATAAAGTGCAGCAAGGTGGCCCAATCCTTTTTGTAGCAAAGGACAAGCCTGGACAAACTCTTATATAAGGAAAAGCGCACCCGAGGACACATGGGAATATCGTCAAGCTAGTTTTCATCACGTTCATATGATTCGCGTTCGGTACTTTGATAATTTGACATGTGGGTGGAGCGGTGCTTGGGTGCTGTTCTTACTTGAACAAGCATCCCACTTATGATTAACCTCTATTGCAAGCATCTGCAACTACAACAAAAGTATTAAGGTAAACCTAACCATAGGATGAAACATATGGATCCAAATCAGCCCCTTATGAAGCAACGCATAAACTAGAGTTTAAGCTTCTGTCACTCTAGCAACCCATCATCTACTTATTACTTCCCAATGCCTTCCTCTAGGCCCAAATAATGGTGAAGTGTTATGTAGTCAACGTTCACATAACACCACTAGAGGCTAGACAACATACATCTCATCAAAATATCGAACGAATACCAAATTCACATGACTACTAATAGCAAGACTTCTCCCTTGTCCTCAGGAACAAACGTAAATACTCACAAAGCATATTCATGTTCATAATCAGAGGGGTAATAATATGCATAAAGGACCTGAACATATGATCTTCCACCAATTAAACCAACTAGCATCAACTACAAGGAGTAATTAACACTACTAGCAACCTACTAGCACCAATCCCGGACTTGGAGACAAGAATTGGATACAAGAGATGAACTAGGGTTTTGAGATGAGATGGTGCTGATGAAGATGTTAATGGAGATTGCCCTCTCCCGATGAGAGGAGCGTTGGTGATGACAATGGCGATGATTTCCTCCTCCGGGAGGGAAGTTTCCCCGGCAGAACAGCTCTGC
This sequence comes from Triticum urartu, assembly GCF_056163025.1. NCBI lineage: Eukaryota > Viridiplantae > Streptophyta > Magnoliopsida > Poales > Poaceae > Triticum > Triticum urartu. The sequence goes on from NC_141874.1 coordinate 726,774,981, forward strand.
CGGAGCTCTAGATTGGATCCGCCAAGGTTCCGCCTCGTGGCGGCGGAATTTCGTCCCGAAAGGTTGCTTCTTTTTTTTTCTCGACGAAAGACTTCATATAGGAGAAGATGGTCATCGGAGAGCCACCAGGGGGCCCATGAGGTAGGGGGCGCGCCCTAGGGGGGCGCCCCCACCCTCGTGGGAAGGGTGTGGGCCCCCTGGTCTTCATTTTTGGCGAGGATTTTTTACTATTTATTGTAAGGTATTCCGTGGAGTTTCAGGACTTTTGAAGTTGTGCAGAATAGCTCTCTAATATTTGCTCCTTTTCCAGCCCAGAATTTCAGCTGCCGGCATTCTCCTTTCTTATGTAAACCTTATGAAATAAGAGAGAATAGCCACAAGTATTGTGACATAATGTGAAATATCAGCCCATAATGCAATAAATATCAATGTAAAAGCATGATACAAAATGCACGTATCAACGCGTTGGACGGCTGTTAGAGATGCTCTTAATCGACATGAAAAGAGAGTGAAGAGAAGGAAACGAAAAAACCGGAAGAAACACTGAAACCTGTGATGGGCCGGCTAAAGACGGGCGCCACCCACACTGTACTATGGCCCAGCCAGCCCATGGGTTTGTCCAGCAGTCGATCCGTGGTGAAGGAAAGGTTAAGACGGAAAGAAAATCTAGATTCCGTATCCCTAATGACTTCATTGATTAATAAAGCAAGTGTGTTTAGTTTAAAAAAAAGGAAAATCTAGATTCCATGGTGGTGGCGGCGGCGGAATTGGCTCTTCCCCCTTGGTCTCTTTTTTGTAGGAGCAGCCTGGGAGAATCAATGATGGTACGGCATTTCGTGAATGTGGTGATGCAAAAGTATGGCAGAAGCAGCAGCTTGTATGACGAGTCGTATCAAGGTCGGGGAGCAGCTCTTCTACGGATCCACGGCAGAAGCACGAGCAGCGGCAGCATCACCGCAAAAAGGGAAATTTTATATGGCGTTGCCATCATCAGCCGTGGTGCCCGCATGGATGGAGATGCCGCGGATGCCTCCGGCCAAGCTCAGGTTCGAGAGATCCATCTCAGACGGCACGAAGCTCGATTTCTTGCCATTCTACGAACGAGGCGGCGGTGGTGCTAGCAAGATCCTCTGCGTGGACACCGCGGATCTCTGCTTCATACTGTTGAAACTCACCCACAGGATTGATCACATCAAATCACGATCAACACATATACATGCAAAAACTTTTGCCTAAGGCACGTGTCGTTATATATATATATATATATATATATATATATATATATATATATATATATATATATGCAGCCTCAGGACCAATGCCTAGCCGACCCAAACTAGCTATCCTACTCGAACACAATGACCAGACTCCTAACCGGACACATACGGCCAACTCCAATCTATATCTATATCTATACCTACTATTAAAAGTAGTTAATATTCTTGGTTTGGTACAGTAATTTTCGTCCGCTTTGTCCTATATATGCGTACAGAAACCTGTCAAAACCGACTAGAGGTATCTACAAAACGCACGGGGGCCGTGTTTGCCCCGTCCCCAACACAATTCTCCATTTCCCTTCTTCCGCCTTGGCATGAGTCTCTTGCCCCGTGCGGCCATGCCCAATTCCCTGATCTCATGTTCGGAACACGCCACCAACATCGTCCACCTTCCTGTGGACAGATGCGGCACATCAAGCCCTCTCCTCGCTAAGTAAACCTACGACACTGCACGACGTGATGAACTGTGGCATGTCGGATTTGGCGCCTCCATAGACGGCCATGGTCTAGCATGGGCTCTCGTTCTAGAGCTTCTCGTGTGTATCGACGTCCAGCGCCATCCGGGGAGCCTAGCCCTCAAGTCGCCTCCTCTCCTCTGCAACCCTCCTGATCACCGTTGGTACCCGCTCCCGGTGCTCCACCGAGTCCACCATGATCGAGTCCACCATGACGCTAACTAGCACCGACATCTAGGTCAATGCTTACTCCCACGTGCCCGTTGGCTGTGTGGCCGCCGTGAGGACCAAAGTACAGCACCGCAGGATGAGGGTGACGATGCATGGCGGATGGTCTAGACGGAGGCGTGGCCGCGTGAAGAGGCCATGTTTGAGAAATTGCAAAGCGTGCGTGTGTGGTGCTGCCGCATCCCCATAGTCCATGCATGCGTGATTTGGTCAGATGGATAAGACTAGAGAGGTGCTCAGGTTGAAGAACACAGAAATCATCTTTGCTTGTGTCCGGCTACATTCGTCAGAATTGGGTTTCGTACGTACGTGTGTTTTTCTCTGGCACGCATTGTTTTCTTTTTGTACATACTGTCCAGCAATGTAGGAATCTAGGATCAGCTTTCGTGTACATGCATGTGTTTCTCAGCAAGATTAGGACCAGATTTTGAGGTTATAGTGAATTTGTTCTCTAGCAAGATTAAGTCGGAGTTGCTTGTATAGACATGAGAGATTGGAACGATTTTGTTCATGCAGGTTTTTCCTGATTGATGCTGCTCCTTCTCAGCCCATACTTGCACATGCTCAGATGCTCAGCCAAGCCAAATCGTTACTTCTCTTGCTGGATGATAACAAGGCTCTAACCCACACAAGTGGAATGATCATTGGATTATCCAGATGTATTTAGAAGCTGGCCACCTCAACAAATCGGTGGCTATTTTTTTTTATCGTGCAAGGTCACACGATTCCTTCAGCTTCATGTTATCAAATACTTCTAAATCTTCTGGTCAGAAGGAGAAAATTGGAGTTAGTTAAGAGTGTATTTGGACATGCTTGAAGATGCATTTGGTTCTTGCACATAAGGAGATATTCTTGATTTTGTTGTCAATACTTTAATCAAGAGAGATAAATTCTTACAGGCTATTCGTATAATTCAGCAGTTAACGAGTTTGAACATTGAAATAAACAAGGAACCTTTGATTTGTAGCAAAAGAATTTTGCAAGGAGAAGGACAACGGAGACACAATGAACTCCTTGAAAGATTGGATGCACACGGATTGCCGCCAACATACCTTGACGCCAAGGAGACCCGGAAGGTGCGCGAAGGCCTCAACATGATCTAGCCAAGCACATATGACAAGTCATCAGTCTTCCCAGCATCATATTCAAGCAGAAGTTTCCTTTACCAGTTTAGTTTGACCTAGCATGCCCCAGGCACAGCCACCAATATATGTTGAGATACCTCCTTGCCTCTAATTGCATTACCGTTGTCAAGGACGCCAAACAAGTACATCTCTTCCTCTTTTTCTAGCTAGCTTTCTTTAATAATATACATTGTATGATGCCCTAAAAAGGGACAATGTATGATAGGATGCAAAAACCACATAAGTGGTTCAACCCATGCTCTAGATATGTACTGGTTGATTTTATCTTCTATCAAGTATTTCCTAGCGAAAATAGATAAATAAATTTAGATTGTAGCATTGGAAACCAAACATATAAATTTACTTGGACGGTTGTAGTTGATTAGGCTTTGAAATGCATAATTGCTTTAGATTGAATATAAAACAAACAAAACTCATTGCAACGTACCGGGTATATGTGCTAGCTTTATTTGTTTATTTTACACATAGATAATTATTAAAGAAAATTCCTATGTAATTGTTTAGGACTCCCTCCGTCACCAATAAATGTCGTTGATTTAGTAGAACTTTGTATTAAGTACTAAATCAGCGGCACTTATTTTCGGAAGGAAGAGTATTTTACATATGTTCTTATTTGTGCAAACAATTTTTCGGTAGAGATGCACATGATGTACATACAATTCTCACTATATGTAAATACATGAAAATTTTCCCTCCCGTGGCAACGCACGGGCATATGTGCTAGTGCTACTACAACACGTAGAGCTAGCTCATGCAATGTCAAACACCACGTAGACTCCCTGTTGAATACTAATCAAGATTACTCGAACATTCTCTCCCTAATCTTGATACTGTCTTCCTTGCTTCTTCGATCTTGACTCGTTGTAAATCACCCCTTTGTCGCTCATTTACTCGCACCACGACAAGTTAAATTGATAGGCTTCATTGATCGCAACAATCTCCCCTTTAATTTCGGCTTGGCGAATTTATGGACCAGCTCAAATATGCCTTGGACTACCCAGCCTCGCTAGTATCCTGTGGAATACCCCATCCGCTGGACTTCACCATCCACCCTAGCGAGATACATGCACTAGTAGAAAAAGGGTCAAATGTGAAGCACATTAGTGCCGGATTGAATTTGAGCCGGCACTAATGTGTGCATTAGTGCCGGTTCCAATGGCTAGCCGGCCGCTCTCATTAGTACCGGTTCGTGGCGAACCTTTAGCACCGGTTCGTTCCACGAACCGGTACTAAAGTGAGTGGTGGCAGGATGTTGTCAGTCCGGGGCCCCTCCAGCACCTTTAGTACCGGGTCGTATCACGAACCGATACTAAAGGTCGTCCTACATAGACTCTTCGTCCACCCAAGCTCGCTCTGTTCTTCCCCTTTCCCCTCTCCTCTCTGTTCTTTTCCCTCTTCCTCTCAAGCTCATCACACATTTTGCCCCAAATTTGTCAAGATTTGAAGGCCCCCATCCATTCAAATGATCACAAAGGTTAGCAACTTTGTCCTTTCATCTCTCATTGCTAGATTAGCTCGTGCAATGCTTTATATAGTGATTGATTTTTGAGTTTAGTAATTTGGGAGGAATTATATATATGTGCTAGTATTTGATTTATATGCAATTTGAGGTCAAAAATAACACTTAGTTTGCATATGTAGGTGTGGTTTACTTAGTACCTTCTAAATCTCCGTCGTAACCACCGTCGATCGCTCGCAACGTCCCGTCGCCGGCACCACCTTGTGGTGAGCCTCGTGTTCATGAAGTTTTATATAAAAAATTGATGTTTGTGTGATTTGGATATATAGTTACTCGTATAATTATCTTACCCATACGTTGTTTATTATACATAGTGCCATGGTTTTGATATCCGTCCCCGTCGGCCCTCGTCCGGGTTATGATTCGGATGTGGTATATTCTCTTTTAGAACTATTCATTGCATTTCGTGTTTATGACAAATTATGCCCATCAAGTTGACATAGATATTTTTATGTAGGAGGTAGTTGAACCGGAAATTCCAACCGACCCTATTGTCGAGAGGTTAAATTTAGTTGAAAGAGAAAACGAGGATTTGAAGGAAAAATTGAAAAGAATTGAGGGGGAGAAGATGGAATTGGAGTTGCATGTTGCCAATGTCGTCGATGATCACAAGATTAAGATGGAGAAAATGCGCTTGAAGATTAGAAAGATTAGAAAATATGCCATTCATAGTGAGGCTTGGTATCATTATGCTGTTGGATCAATTGTTACCTTAGTTGCGATCTTGATCGCATTTGTTGTTGCATTTAAATTCTTTAGCTAGAGAGTTATTTGTTTGTTGCATTTAAGTGTTGTATGATCTTTATGTATGAACTTTATGTATTGTATTAATTTGGTGTTTTCGGTGCTGTGTATTGAAGATGAGCCGGCAATGGATGTACGATGACCGATGCTCTCCCGAGTTCATTAATGGCGTGCGTACTTTTCTGCTTGCGGCTGAGGCAAACAAGCGGGCGGATGGTTTTATGCCTTGTCCATGTGCTGGCTGTAAGAATGGTCACAATTACTCTATGTCAAGAACCATTCACGTCCACCTGTTTGAGTCCGGTTTCATGCCCCACTATAATGTTTGGACCAAGCATGGAGAAAGAGGGGTTATGATGGAAGACAATGAAGAAGAAGAGGACGACGACAGCTATCCTGGCCATGGGTTCCCTGAATACAATGATACAACAATGAGGGAAGAAGTTGAGCCGGTAATGCGGGAAGAAGCTGATCCGGCAATGCGGGAATAAGCTGAAGTAGAGGCATCGGATGAGCCCGTTGATGATCTAGGTCGGGCCATTGCCGATGCAAAGAGAAACTGCGCAAGTGATTTGGAGAAGAAAAAGTTGCAGCGCATGTTAGAGGATCACAAAAAATTGTTGTACCCGAATTGCGTAGGTGACAAGAAAAAGTTGGGCACCACACTGGAATTGCTACAATGGAAGGCAGAGAATGGTGTATCTGACAAGAGATTTGGAAAGTTGCTGGTAATGATAGAGAATATGCTTCCAAAGGACAACGAATTGCCCGAGAGTATGTACGAAGCAAAGAAGGTTGTCTGCCTTCTAGGATTAGAGGTGCAGAAGATACATGCATGCCCTAATGATTGCATCCTCTACCGCGGTGAGTACGAGGATTTGAACGCTTGCCCAGTATGCGGTGCATTGCGCTATAAGATCAGCCGCGATGACCCTGGTGATGTCGAGGGCGAGCACCCCAGGAAGAAGATTCCTGCCAAGGTGATGTGGTATGCTCCTATAATACCACGGTTGAAACGTTTGTTCCAAAACAAAGAGCATGCCAAGGCGATGCGATGGCACAGAGAAGACCGTAAGAAAGACGGAAAGTTGAGAGTACCCGCTGATGAGTCGCAGTGGAGAAAAATCGAAAGAAAGTACGGGAATGAGTTTGTAGATGATGCAAGGAACGTATGGTTTGGTCTAAGCGCAGATGGCATTAATCCTTTTGGGGAGCAGAGTAGAAACCATAGCACCTGGCCTGTGACTCTATGTTTGTATAACCTTCCTCCTTGGTTGTGCATGAAGCGGAAGTTCATTATGATGCCAATGCTCATCCAAGGCCCTAAGCAACCCGGCAACGACATTGATGTGTACCTAAGGCCATTAGTTGAAGAACTCTTACAACTGTGGGATGGAACAGGTGTACGTGCGTGGGATGAGCACATGGGGGAAGAATTTGACCTAAAGGCATTGTTGTTCGTGACCATCAATGATTGGCCTGCTCTCAGTAACCTTTCAGGACAGACAAACAAGGGATACCGCGCATGCACGCACTGTTTGGACGATACCGACCGTATATATTTGGCTAATTGTAAGAAGAATGTGTACCTGGGACATCGTCGATTTCTTCCGAGCAGGCATCCCGTAAGAAAGAAAGGCAAGAATTTCAAAGGTGAGGCGGATCACCGGACAAAGCCTCGCCACCGTACTGGTGCTGATGTACATGATATGGTCAAGGATTTGAAGGTGGTCTTTAGAAAGGGTCCTGGTGGACAACCTGTTCCGAATGACGCTGGCGGACGCGCACCCATGTGGAAGAAGAAATCTATATTTTGGGACCTGCCCTATTGGAAAGACCTAGAGGTCCGCTCCGCAATCGACGTGATACACGTGACGAAGAATCTTTGTGTGGCCCTGCTTGGCTTTTTGGGCGTGTATGGGAAGAGAAAAGATACACCTGAGGCACGGGAGGACCAGCAACGTATGCACGGAAAAGACGGCATACATCAGGGTCATGCAAGCTACGTCTTACCAAAGAAGAGAAGGAAATCTTCTTTGAATGCCTGCTCAGTATTAAGGTACCGTCTGGCTTCTCGTCGAATATAAAGGGAATAATAAACATGGCAGAGAAAAAGTTCCAGAACCTAAAGTCTCATGACTGCCACATGATTATGACGCAACTGCTTCCGGTTGCATTGAGGGGGCTTCTACCGGAAAACGTTCGATTAGCCATTGTGAAGCTATGTGCATTCCTCAATGCAATCTCTCAGAAGCTAATCGATCCAGAAATCATACCAAGGTTAGAGAATGATTTGGTGCAATGTCTTGTCAGTTTCGAGTTGGTGTTCCCACCATCCTTCTTCAACATCATGACGCACGTCCTAGTTCACATATGTGAAGAGATTAACGTTTTGGGTCCTGTATTTCTACACAATATGTTTCTCTTTGAGAGGTTCATGGGAGTCTTAAAGAAATATGTTCATAACCGTGCTAGGCCAGAACGAAGCATCTCCAAGGGCCATGAAAATGAGGAGGTCATTGAGTTTTGTATTGACTTTATTCCTCACCTTAAGCCGATTGGTGTTCCTGAATCGCGGCATAAGGGCAGACTGGATGGAAAAGGCACGCTAGGAGGGGAACAAATAATATGTATGGACGGACATTCTCTCACTGAAGCACACTACACAGTTTTACAGAATTCCGCCTTGGTGGCTCCGTATATGGATGAACACAAGAATTTGCTACGCTCCAAACACCCGGAGCGGTCTGATCACTGGATTACACGTGAACAAACCAGGAGTTTCGCCAGCTGGTTGCAGACACGTACCATGCATGACGCCTCTATTGAAGATGACATGTACTTGATGTCCCAGTTACCATCTTCGAATATAATGACTTTCAAAGGGTATGAGATAAATGATAATACATTTTACACGATCGCCCAAGATAAGAAGAGCACCAACCAAAACTGTGGTGTCCGCTTTGATGCAGAAACCAAGACGAGAAAGGAAACATATTATGGTTATATACAGGATATATGGGAACTTGACTATCGACGTGGTTTGAAGGTCCCTTTGTTTCGGTGCAAATGGGTCAATAGGACACGAGGCGGGGTAACGGAAGACCCGCAGTATGGAATGACAACAGTGGATCTCAACAATCTTGCGTATGCAGACGAACCATTCGTCCTAGCCAATGATGTGGCACAGGTTTTCTATGTGAAGGACATGTCTACCAAGCCAAGAAAAAGAAAAGATAAGGAAGTGAATGCATCGTACGATGAGCCAAAGTGGCACATAGTTCTTTCTGGGAAGAGAAACATCATGGGAAAAGGGTCAAACATGAAGCACATTAGTGCCGGTTTGAATTTGAGCCGGCACTAATGGTACCATTAGTGCCGGTTCGAACGACTATGCATTAATGCCGGTTCGTGTTGAACCTTTAGTACCAGTTCGTGGCACGAACCGGTACTAAAGGGGTGATGGCAGGCTGGCGTCAGGCTGGGGCCCCACGATCACCTTTAGTACCGGTTCGTGGCACAAACCGGTACTAAAGGGCTAACCTTTAGTACCGGTTTGTGCCACGAACTGGTACTAAAGGGGTCTGACCTATAGTACCGGTTTGTGACACAAACCGGCACTATAGGGCAATTTTCAAACTCTACCCCCCCCCCCCCCCCCCGTGTGTCGCCATTTCAGTTCTGAAAAAATCAAAAGAAAATGATAAAAACTTCAAAAAATAAAATCCTTTGAGAGGTAGTTATATTATTACATCTACTAGTTAGGAAAATTTGAATACTTAAATTTGGACATGTTTTGCAAAAAGTGTAGGGAAAATGTAAAACGGCTATAACTTTTGCATATGATGTCGGAAAAAAACATATAATATATCAAAAAATTCAGCACAAAAATCCGCATCCAATGGAGACAGCCTATGGCTTGTTTGCAATTTTTTAGAATCCTCAAATTCCAAAAGGAAAAAAAGATATGGTCAAATTTAAGTTTTTTTAATTTTTTTTGTTAAATCTGGTCAAACTACTTATTAAAGAAGTATTAATGTTACTACATAATTATTCAAGAATATTAGTGTTACTAAATAATTATTTCAATTTTTTGAATTTTGGTCAAACTGTGGTCAAACTGTGGTCAAACTATGGTCAAACTGTGGTCAAACTATGGTCAAACTTATTCAAGAAATATTAGTGTTACTAAATAATTACTATTTTTTAGAATAATAGTTTCAAACTCAAACAGTGAAATGTGTGACTTCATGCTCAAGCTAAACTCCCGAGGGTTAATAGGATTGGCATCTTACTATTGTCAGGAAAACAACAAGTGCAGACATGGAAATGAAGGAGAATAGAACCCGAAAGTTAAGCATGCTCGGGCTGGAGTAGTGAGAGGGATGGGTGACCGGTCAGGAAGTTAGATGATTTGGAATGAGTGATCCACACTTGAGCAGTTAAGAGAGGTGATTAGAGACTAAATCACCAAATAATTCATAAAAATTAAAAATCAAAAAAAATTCCAAAATTTTCAAAAAAAACCTTTAGTACCGGTTGGTAACACCAACCGGTACTAAAGGTCCCCCATACCAGGGCGCGAGCTCACGCCACGTGGTGGCACTTTAGCGCCGGTTCGTGCCGAACCGGTACTAAAGGGGGGGCCTTTAGTGCCCACCAATTAGTGCCGGTTATGGAACCAGCACTAAAGGCCCTTACGAACCGGTTTTAAAGCTCTGTTTTCTACTAGTGGGAGTGGATGACAAGACAGACATGTCAGGAGATTATGAAAAGTTTGATGAAATTGCTCCATTCACAGTGATATTGACCCGAGCATCCAGTTAAATGATGAAGATTTTCCATGGCTACGGCGCAAAGGGACACACGCGAAGAAAAAGTTTCACACCCAAAGATCTGGGATGTGATCGGCTTCACTATCATCACTTTCTTCTATGTTTCACACCCGGGAGGGAATCTCTGTAATAGTTAGGGTAGCTAGTTATGTGTTTTGGCATTTGAAACGCGAAGAAATTTTATGTGCAAGCAAATTCTTTCATGCATTTACAGATTTTTTCAGCTAAATGACCCTGAAATTGAAAAGCATTTCAAATGAACTCAGAAAAGGTTGAAAGTTGGTATGGTATCATAATTTCACCCACATAGCATGTGCAAAAAAGTAGAGAGGGTTACCACAAAAACTGGATGCACTTCGTGTACAAAATGGACAATCTCTTTCGAAGTATCAGGGTTTCAGAAAAAAAAACTCATCCGTTACAAAGGAATTTCATTTTTTAAATAACCTAAGCATTACCAAATTGAATATAATGATAAAACACACTAATATTAAACATAAGAAAAAAGAATCACTGAAAAATCTATTTTCAAAGTTAAGTTATTCACAAACTAGTGATTCACACAAATTTCAAATAATTCAAAATTTAAACTACTCAAATTTTTAAATTACCGGTACTAACAGAAAGTTTGTAATTTTTTGTACCTAAAGCAAAAATATTCAGAAAGAAACTCTAAATACAGCAAAAAACAACTCAAAAATAAATAAAGCAAAAAAATAAGAAAAAAAAACCCACCTACTAGGCCACAGCGGCCTACATACGACTAGAAACCCAAATTCTAGTTGGGCCAGGATGCAGGCCCGCTAGCCCAGTAGGCCCAACAGGGCATCACAGCAGAGGTAGGCCCAGAAGGCCTGCTTAAAAGAGGAGCTCGAGACAGCAGCGACGGCGGGGCTTATAAGCAGGTGCGAGTGCCCCTCGGCTAGCGAGGTGGGACTAAACTTCTGTGCCCCTCGCCTGGCAGCGCACACCCTTTAGTACCGGGTCGTGGCTCCAACCGGTACTAAAGGGGGGGGCTTTAGTACCGGTTGGTGCCACGACCCGGTACTAAAGGGGGTGCGGTTCCCGCCGCTTCGCCTGGCCAAAACAGACCTTTAGTATCGGTTGGTGGCTCCAACCGGTACTAAAGGTGGGTTCTATATAAAAAAAACACTTTAAAAAAATTTTCAGTTTCTCATCTCTCCCTCTGCTTCTTTCTCCTCTGCCCCGTCGCCGCCGCCCCTCATCGCCGCCCCCGTCGCCGTCCGCCGCCGTCCCCGTCGCCGTTCGTCGTCGTCCTGTCCCCGTCCCCATCGCCGCGCCCTGCCCCATCCTCCCGTCATCCCTGCCCGGCCCGTCCCCGTCCCCGTCGTCGCCGCCCCGTCCCCGTCGCCGTCTCTGTCTCCGTCCCCGTCCCCGTCGCCGCCCCCCGTCGTCGCGCCTCGCCGATGAGCTCCTGCCCCGGCCGCCAACCACACACACACATTGTTATAGAATTGTTAGCAATCTTTCTGTTTTTTAGTTATACAATTATTAGAAATGTTAGTTTTAGTTATAGAAATGTTAGTTATATAGAAATATTAGAAATGCTAGTTATATAGAAATGTTAGTTATATTAGAAATGTTAGTTATATAGAAATGTTTTTTAGTTATAGAAATATTAGAAATTTTAGTTTTAGTTATAGAAATATTAGAAATGTTAGTTTTAGTTATAAAATTTAGAATTTGCATATATGAAATCACAATTCATCATTTAAAAAATGTTACTTTACTTTTGCGGCATATAGTATTTGTTGTCGATGATGCCCGGCCCGCATCCTCGCCGTCGACCCGTTCGCGATGGCGTCCTGCTTCAGAGGACCCATGTCCGGGACTGGGCTGGCACTGGGAGGTGCTACCTTCAGGGGCGCGGCGCTTGGTGAGGAACCCGGCCCCGGGTCCCGTCGTCGACCCTCATCTCCTTTGGTGGCGTTCGCGTGGGCCACTTTCGGTGCGGAGGGAGTCGGCCCCGCCGGAGGTGGTACGTCGCTGTGTCAGGGAGGAGGACGAGCACGTCCATCGCTACATGGCTGCTATGGACGTCAGGTTCTCCAGTACCTGGCAGTTTCTTTGGGGAGATCACCCGAGCTATGATCCAGTGATGGTTCCTTCACTTTGGTTGTCCACCGCCTAGATTACTCTCTAGTATTCGATCTTTATTAGCTAGCTAGCTAGTGATGTATTCGATATATAATATTCGAGATGATTTATTCGAGATTATATATATTATTCGAGACGATGTATTTGAGATTATGTCTATTATTCAAGACGACGTATTCGAGATTATATTCGATGATGCTTATTATGTACTATGATTGATTCAGTTTTTCCTTGTTAATTGATTGCATCCATGCATTGTAATTTGAATATATTTCTTTTGGATTAGTTAAACAAAACCTATGGCGGACAATACCGGCAGAGAGGGAGAAGAGGCCCTGTTTAATATCATACGCAATCCTCGTGGGCCAGATGATGATCAGAATGAAGAAGATTATGACGGCTCCGAATATCTAAAAAACACCGGGGAGGGTGATATGATATTCGATCGCGACGACCGAATTGATGAAGTCATGAACTATGAACATGACAAAGAAAATGTTGATGTTGATCACATGTTTTAAATGACTTGAAGATATATTAAAGAATTGATCTTTCTTCCTTCAGCCATCCGGATCGAGCAAATCTTCAGGCAACAGGAAACGAGGCCCGAACAAAAAGTTGAAGGAGGGCGTAAAGTACAACATCGAGGCCATCAAACCTAATGGCGAACCATTAGCGCCTAAGAAGATTGCGGACAAGTTCATTCGTCAGTGCGGAGTTCTTGTGAAGGACCAACTCCCGATCTCCCTTCAAGAATGGAGAGAGCCAGCAAAGCCACGTCCAGGAGTTACTTTTGTCGACGACAGACAAAAACTTCTGCTTTGGGAAACGCTCATGGAACATTTCACCCTACCAGATCATTTCACAGATGCAGATGTGGAGAAATTCAAGGACGCTGCTCTTAGGAAGATGGCGGTTGCATTCAAAAACCACAAGAATCGTGAATGGGCCAAGTACGTCAAGGGAGGAAGGAAGACTCCAGTATTCGAGGGAACACTAGAGAAGCAAAGTGCTCATTGGGACGATTTCGTGAAATTCAAGGATTCGGAATTATCTAAGGAACGGTCGAGAATAAACAAGGCCAATACCGCAAAAAAGGATAAGTTCCATAAGCTGGGGCCAGGTGGGAATGCCTAAGTGGGATAAGTCTGAGAAAGAGATGGAGGATGCAGGTGTCACTCCAGAAAAATTGAGCTGGCCACCCAGGTGCAGGACTTGGTTCTATGCGCATGGGGGGGAGTTGGACCCGAAGACAGGCAAAGTTTCAAAGAAGGCATGTCTGGACGGAGCCGAAGATAAGCTACTTGTTGCAATAGAAGAGGCTCGATCGGGGGTGTTCCAGCCCAACAGAGAGAACGACGAGCTTACGCGTGCCCTGGGAAATCCTGAACACCCGGGAAGAACACGAGGCATGGGCGCTATGCCGTGGTATGAGGGGTTTTCGGACTGGAACGCCGACTACAGAGCCCGTGCGAGAAAGAAGATTGCGGAGGAGAAGAAGAGGAATATGGAGGAGGAGCAGAGGAAGCTAGACTATGAACGCCTTCAAGGCCTAGAATCAGCGCACACGAACTTGGCAGTCAAATTCCAGCGGCAGCAAGAGCAGATCGACTCACTTAGCTAGCAAAGGGGGTCTCAGCAGCTGCAGCAGCTAGCGGATGATCCAGCATTGGATAGCACCGTCCCATCCATGCCGAGAAGCAGCATGGGTTCCGCCCCGGGCAACGCATTGCTGGATAGCTACCCAGTGGATGACATCATGGAGAACACTAACTGCGAGCTACACTTCAAAATGAAGAACATATCCATGAAGGTGGCGGACGCCCTTGCTTTTACAAATCCCCCCGAGGCAACCTTCCATTGCAACCCGATTCCAGCGGGCTATGCTCGTGTCTTGGTTGATGAGGTGGTGGACCAATATTCGGGGCTAGAGCTTGACATTCCTGGAGGTGACGATGAGCACACACTGGGAGAGGCCAACCATCGTATCATTCTATGGATAAAGGATTGCATCATCTTTCGAAGGCCACCGACACCGCGTCATCCGACTCCTCGTCGAAGTCCGCCACCGAGTCAGAAGACTCCCGCTCCTCCAAGTCCACCAACGCGTCAGGCCACTCCTCCTCCAAGTCCGGCACAGCTTCAGGCCACTCCTCCTCCTCCAAGTCCGGCAAAGCGTCAGGCCACTCCTCCTCCAAGTCCGGCACAGCTTCAGGCCACTCCTCCTCCAAGTCCGGCACAGCTTCAGGCCACTCCTCCTCCTCCAACTCAGCCACGTCAGCTGTCTTCGCCGCCTCAGCAATCACGGAAGAGAGCCGCCTCAGCTATGGTGTGTAGCGGTACAAGTTGAGGTAGTACTGGAGGTATAGGTGGAGGCAAGCGATTTCAATATGGTCCAAGCCTCGCGCCTCTTCTGCAGAGTCCTTATGACAAGTCCGAGGACGAAAACGTAGCCATATCGAAGGCCAAGGTGGAAGCCCATTTTGCACCAAAACCGCCACCGCCGCCAAGGGAGAAAGTGCCTGAGGAAAAGATTGACCACTTCATTCGTATGGCTAGAGCACCAGCTCCCAAGCCTGTTGACACAGACTATGAGCGCCACATCAAGAAGTTAAATCGAGCATGTCTACAGAAAGAGGCGAGCTCGAGCTCGAGCAAATCAGATGGCAAAAGGAGCAGTAAGACCGTTCCCCAGCTGGGAGAACAGGCGGCACAATCAATTCCCCCGCTTGTTGTGCCAACAACACACGAGAGTAGGCGCGCCCAATATTATTGTGGGCAAACCGTTAACGTTCCCGGGCTGGGCGATGTGGTAATAACCGAGGAGCATATTGAGCAGGCTGAAACGCTCATGATCACTGTTGGACAACTCGATATCGAGCCCATGTCTCTGACTAGAGAGGAGGAAATAAAACAGAAATATGTCCGGGGCCAACCTTTGGTCGAGCCAAACGAGGTCAAGAAGTTCCCAACGAGAATGTATGAATTGCATCAATGGTACATGGACATTACCAAGATTTCCAATCAAGAGTCCCTCATGGTGAATGTCAAGAAGGATCATTACTACCATGAGAAAGCTATGACCGTTGAGTATTCAGAACTATTTCAGCTATACAGTCAAGACGCACTCGACAAATCTATCGTCAGTTGCTATTGTCTGTAAGTGATTTCTTTCTGTAATTTATGTCTCAACCTAGCTGTAGTGATCATTTTGATCAATCATTACCTGTAATTATCCTCACTATATTCTTTTTTGTGGTATTATGCAGGATGAAGATTTACGAAATGAAAAAAGGTGGACGCTATGGCATTGGGTTTGTTGACCCAAATACCATTAATGAATACACATGGAAATTAGATCCATATTACGAAAAAAGTGTAGAGGAAAGCATGCTAGAGTTTTTCAAGCGCCTCAAATACAATGAAGATATACTACTTCCTTACAACTTCGAGTGAGTCACACTGTCTTGTACTACAAATTCTGTTTTTGCCTACTAGCTAGCTACATGTTTTTGCTTACATATGCCCGCTTAATTAAGACATGCAAATGTGTGTGCATGCAGATTTCATTGGATCTTGTTAATCATTAAAGTTGATGAAGGAACAGTTGAAGTACTAGACTCACTACTTAAGAAAGCAAGTGACTACACCATCGTGAAGGGGATAGTCAACAGGTAATTTCAATCATTATTAACTATATCTCGGCCTATTTAATTAGTTCGTCATTTCCTGATAACAACTATTTAATAACCCATTTATTCATTTTCTTTGTCGGCGGGCAGGGCTTGGGTAAAGTTCATCAGGGCCACTCCAGGCCAATGGAAACAAAATCTGAAATGGTATCGACCCCAGGTAAGTAATTAAGTAGTACTAGCTAGCTGCCATCTCTTTAATTATCATGCTTGATTAATTATTATCTGATCAAATTCCATTCTCATAAAGGCCCTGAAGCAGACGCCGGGGAATAATCTGTGTGCATACTACGTTTGCGAGAACATTCGCATGATGACGTCCGAAAGGAGCAGATCTCAAAGACAGGAGTGGGTATGTTTGTCAGAACACTATTCACAATTTTTACACCATTATCGATATCTAGTCACGCAACTAATACACATGCATATTGATCTCCTTCTTAACAGTTCAAAGAGGTGCGGGAGAAGCTCCTAACAGAGGACCGCATAGAAGCAATTCAAGAGGAAATAGCGGGATTTTTGCTCAGCCAGGTCATAGATCCCAAAGGAGAATACTATTACCCGCTACCGCCCCCATGAACCACTTACAATTGTTATCGTGCTCCGAAGGCACCAATTAGGCTAATGCCACTGGCTCCAAAGGCACCAATCAGGAGAAATTGTAGATAGCTAGCTAATTGTATATATATATATATACACACACACACACACATAAACACTATTCTGATCACGGGATCAGAATAATATTTTGATCACAACCTGAACTTCCCGAGTAACGCGCCTGAACTTCCCTGTGTACTAACCTGACCTTCTGGCTATCTTCGCAACCGTGGCTTCCCCTGCGAGTTTTTCTGATCATTCGTGTTCTTTGTAATGTAAGTGTAATGTGGACACGTTTTTTAGAGTCTAAATGATTGTTTCGATTCGGATTCTAGCACGTTGGCGGATTTGCTCTCGAGGTTGTGATGAACTTGTTTCTGTTACAAGTTTAATGCATGTTTTGGATGTTGTCGAAGTTCTGGAACGATGGGGATTAGGTTTTAGTATGAGTTTGGAGCACAAATTCTTTTTTATTGCAAACAAATTTGAAATCGCCCGTGTTCTTCATCCGCCCGAGATGCAACCCGCACTTCTATTGATTTCTCGTTTGTTTTTAAAGTTTGCTGCCTGATTTGCGTACTTTAGTGAAATTCGAGGCTTACTAATCCATAAATTTTAATCGGAGGGTCCTTACTGTTTGATTTCTAGCGATTTGATGTTGGCACTCCTGCGGGTTTCTGCACATGTTATTTTAGCGGTTTTGAAATTTACCCTCTGGTCCTTTCAGTTGTCGAAAGGTAGTTGCCAGATCATTTCCAAGGGGGTGCGGACATGTTGCAATCTTGTGGAGATGATTTTATGCTTCGGACGAATTTGTTTGTTCATTATTTCTAGATCTTCTAATGGTCGTTGTACAAGCTGGACTTCTGCGTTTTCATACTTGAACTTCTTCTTTTCCTTCGTTGGATCCTGTCGGGGCTGGGGCGGCTCGGGATCGGGATCGGGTGAGGATCAGGTGGATCCTGTTGGGTCTGTCCGGGTTTCTGTGCTGGACTTCTGCGTTGTCATACCTGAACTTCTTCTTTTTTCTTTCGCTGCAAGATAATGCAGCAAGTCCTTTGTATCAGAAACCCTTACTAGATTTTCTTCTGCAATTTTTGTTGTAGCTAGTGTGTCATCGTGGAGCTGGACCACAGGAACATGCATCCTCTTTTTCCTTAGTCTATGTTTTGGTATAGTTTTTTGATCATCCACTTATCTTTGGTAAGATCTGGACTTCTCTTTTTTTATTAATGGTTGAACTTCTGGTTTTCCAGATTACATTCCACATTTGCAAGGCGAAGGCGCATGGTGCTCTATATTTTCTTTGTTTGGTTTCCTTTCGTATTTTTAATTCTTCAGATGTTCCTTTTTATACTTTTGTCTCGTGAGTAATCATGGGATTAGCCCAAGTATGCATGCACCTTTTCCAGATCATGTAACGGTCGTTTGTAGAAGCTGGACTTCTATGTTCTTTATACGTGAACTTCTGCTTTTTCCTTCTTTGCAAAGTAATAAAGCAATCCCTCTGTATTTCCTTCTTTTTTATGTTACTTTTCATTCTTTGCATTGGTTTGGATTTTTTTGACTTAGTCCCGTGAACAGCCATGTAATTGGGCGATGGATATGCGTATTTTTTTATTTTTTCTAGTATGTTATTTGTACTTATAATAGTTGTTGTTCTTCACTGAATAACTATCCTGAACTTCAGTGTGATAATCATTTTTAACATGTTAAATTTGAGGTTGTTATTTTTTGGATTTAAATATTTTGTAGATATTGAAATCGGCATTGCGCGTATTGACCAATGCGGTAGCGCGAGGCCGAGCAGGGAGGGAGGGGGGGTCGGGACCCCCCCTGCGAGGCCGAGACAGGAACGAGCCGGAGCAGGCGATGACACGGTGTGCCGCGTCGTCGCATGCGGAGGCGAGTCCGTCACATCCGTGACCCCACTATCTATCTTAGGGTTTTTAGGGTTTAGGGTGCGTGCGGTGGGGGTGGAAACAGAATAACTGCATTGCGTCCTGTCAAATCCTAGCGCGCAGCAATGCGGTAGCGCGAGGCCGAGCAGGGGGGAGGGGGATCGGGACCCCCCTCCCCTCCCCCTGCGAGGCCGAGACAGGAATGAGCCGGAGCAGGCGACGATGCGGCGTGCCGCGTCGTCGCATGCGGAGGCGAGTCCGTCACATCCGTGACCCCACTATCTATCTTAGGGTTTTTAGGGTTTAGGGTTATTATGGTTTAGGGTTAGATATGAACTTCATCTGTTTTTGTACTTGAACTTCTTCTTTTTGTTTCTTAGGGTTTATTTATTCTTATGCCATTACTTCTTTTATTAGAGTACTTGAACTTCTGTTCTTTATTTTTTGAACTTCTTTCTGTTGTTTTTTAGGTGCATATTTATGTATGTATTTTTCTTCCTTTGGTAGTGCATTTGCCATCTATTTTTGGTTTTAAGGATATCAGCAGTGCTATTGTGTGAAGTTATCTCATTATAATAGATGCATTCAAATGGTGCATTCCTTTATCTATCGAAGAGGACGCCCCATTAAGGAGACAAGACGCGGTAAGGCTACAGCGATCGCCCGACAGGCGGCAGTACTGTAGTCGCGCTTACCACGATGAAGCTCACGTCAACAAGATGAAGCCATAGTAACCAGCCGCTGACCAGGCCCTGGACAGTGGGGCCTGCCTGTCGACCAAGGAGCTGGCAGCCGGCGGGACCCACCAGTCGGCGGGCCCCAGCAGCCGGCGCAGAAGCCGGCGAGCGCAGTCACAGACGGCTGGGCCCCGCGCCCAGTCGTATTACCATTGTACCCCCGGGGGGTAGGCCTATATAAACCCCCCGGAGCACCGATGCAAAGGGTTCGACCCCTTACTAGTCCTAGACCCCCCACAAGGAGAAGAAGCAGGCTTGCCGTGCCCTTCTTCCTCCTCCCACCAAACAGCTCAAGGAGCGTTGTATTGCTACTCGATTCATCTAGCGAACATGCGGAGACCCCGCAGAGCAGCAGTAGGGGTGTTATCTCCACGGAGAGCCCCGAAGCTGGGTAAGATCCGCCGGCGTGCATGTCTTCGCCTTATCCCGTTTCCAGGCACCGGCGATGTCTTACTGGCTCCCACAATGATAAGCCACCCGTTGGCATATGTCGCACCTACCACCCGACATTTGGCGCCCACCGTGGGGCCAGGTGCACCGTCGTCCGGAGACCTGTTTTGGACGGGAACCTTCTTCCTCCCCCACGAGCGTAGCCAGCCCAGCACGCCCGATGGCGCTTGCCACGACGCGCTGCAAGGCGTCGCCAGCGTCTGCGTGGCGAGCAGCCTCGCCGATCTCCCCGACGAGACCTTCATCTCCGACGAGCTCGCCTCCAATGCGGGCACCGACCACCTCGCCAACCTTCTCGGCCAGCTCCACGTCTCCAGCGAGCCCGCTGCGGACCTGGAGTCGGTTGGCTCCACCGACCCGATGCCTGTCGACTCCGACACGGCCTCCTACGACACCTTCCCCACCAACGTCGCGATCTACAACGACCCGCTTCCTCGAGCCGACGGCTGTGATGGTTGTCGGCCATGGCGGCCTGGCCGACGAGAGCGCCCACGACGCCTCGTGCGCGGCGGCCCACGACTTGTCCGCTCCCCTCCCGGCTAATGCCGACGTCGAAGCACTGGAAGCACGCCGCCTCGCCCTCCTCGCAGAGGGCCGGAGGCTGGCCTCCGTAAGACGCCTCACTGAGGCCTACCAGCGCGAAGCTGACCGCGCCGCCTTCGGCACGCCGGCCCCGAGCGGGCCAAGCCGGGCCGGCCTTGTCAAGCAACGCGGCGCCGTCATCGCCGACACGCTGGGAGTCGACCGCCCGGTCTATGCCACTCCGCTCGAGAACTTGCGTGCAGCCCAGGCGGCTGTAGATGAGTTGGACGGCTTGGAGGCCGAAGACCTCCCCCACATGACCCGGCGCATCCAGCAGTTGATTGACGCAGCCGCGCAGCGACACGAAGCCGACGCCCGCGTGGAAAGCCCTCCCCCGCGCCGAGAGCACGGCGCGACGTCCCGGACACCGACTACGAGCAATACCCACGCGCGACGCGAGAAGGAGCCGGCTGCCAACCGCAGCCGGACTCGGATCTCCATCGAGCGAGACGCGGACGGTCATCCCCGAGGCATGGAATGGCGGGGCGACCCGCCTCCGCCTCCGCCCCGTGGAGAGAGATATCCCGCCTCGCCGCCAGTGGCGCTCCCGACTCTCAGCGGCCGGCTGGGCCGCCGCGAAGGAATCGGCGAGAACGACGCCCGCCATCGGATCGACCGCCTGGCGCGATCCCTGGCGTTGGAAGAAGAAGACGATGTCGGCCCGCCTTGTTTCGGCCCCCGCATCCGCGACGAGCCCTTTCCCAAAGGGTTCTCGCTCCCAAGACACACTCCCAAGTACAACGGCTCCGTGAAGCCGGAAGATTGGTTGATCGACTACTCCACGGCGGTTAGCATAGCCAACGGCAACCGGCGCGTTGCCGTGAAGTACGTGCCCCTCATGCTTCAAGGCACAGCGCGGACCTGGCTCAACAGCCTCAAGCCGCGTAGCATCAATGGCTGGCTAGACTTCACAGAAGCCTTCATCCGCAACTTCACCAGCACCTACAAGCGGGCTCCCAAGCCCAGACAGCTCTCCTTGTGCGTACAAGGCCCCGCCGAGTCCACTCGCGATTACCTCACGCGTTGGGCCGAGCTCCGCAACTCCTGTGAAGGGGTGCACGAGGTGCCAGCCATAGAATACTTCACAGCCGGATGCCGAGAAGGCACCCTCCTCAAGCACAAGCTCCTCTGCGACGAGCCGGCTACCCTCGACAAGCTCCTGGACATAGCGGACAAGTACGCCACCGCCGACTCCTCGATGAAGACCGAGCTTCGGGTGGACGCGTCCGGAAAGGTACTCAACCCGGCGCCCAAGACGCCGGTTGGGGATTCCGGCCGACACCCCAACTCGAACGACCACAAGCGCAAGGGCCCCGCGCCGCCTCCCGCCAGCCGGCAGGTGGCCACAGTCGAAGATGCGCCGCCTGAAGAACGACCGGCACCCAAGAAGCCCAAGGGCGGCAGGCCAGCTTGGCAGCCCACCTTCTCCTATGAGCAAACCCTCGACGCCCCTTGCAAGTTCCACAGCGGCGCGAAGCCGTCCAACCACACGACCCGGAAGTGCCATTGGCTCACCCGAATCTCTAAGGGTGAGGGGCTCGTGCCGCCTCCGCCTGCCGGCCCGCCGCCTCCGCCTCTGCCGCCTCCGGCCGCTCGGCCCGCAGTCGGAGCCGTGCATGACGAGTTCCCTGATGAGCAAGCAACCTACATCGTCTTTACAAGCCAGCCCGAAGACCGGCGCAGCAAGCGCCAAGAGCGCCAGGAAGTTAGCGTGGTCGCTGCCAACCCCGCCGGACACATGCATTGGTCAGAAAAGCCCATCAGTTGGAGCCGGGCCGACCATCCGGAGGTGATGCCGTCTCCCGGCTCTTATGCCTTGGTCCTGGAAGCCACCCTTGCGACGGACAGACGCGCCGCCCGCTTCTCCCGTGTGTTGATAGACGGCGGGAGCAGCATCAACATCCTGTACCGTGACACCCTGGAGAAGCTAAACGTCAAGACAAAGCAGCTCACGCCCACTCAGACAGTGTTCCACGGCATCGTGCCCGGCCTGTCCTGCGCCCCCATTGGCAAAATCAAGATTGATGTACTTTCTGGGGACAAGGAGCATTTCCGCCGGGAAGCGATCTGGTTTGAAGTGGTGGACCTGGAGAGCCCTTACCATGCATTTCTGGGTCGGCCTGCCTTGGCCAAATTCATGGCAGTTCCCCACTATGCATACCTCAAGATGAAGATACCAAGCACCAAAGGTGTCATCACCATAGCCGGTGATTACAAGAAGTCCTCCGAGTGCGCAGCGGCTAGCAGCCGGCTGGCCGAGTCCCTTGTGATTGCCGAAGAGAAGAAGATACTGGACCGAGTCATGGCCATAGCCGGCAAGCAGTCGGCCGTGTCCCCCGACCCCAAGGAGCATCATGCTCAAGGATCTTTCCAGCCGGCCAAGGAGACGAAGAAGATACCTCTTGACCCCGAGCATCCAGAGAGGTTTGCCGTCATCGGGGCAAACCTGAACAGCAAATAGGAAGGCGATCTCGCCGATTTCCTCCGTGAGAATCGGGACATCTTTGCATGGTCCCCCAAGGACATGCCGGGTGTTCCGAGGAAATTCGCCGAGCACAAACTACACGTTCGAGAAGATGCAAAGCCAGTCAGACAACCCCTTCGCCGACTGTCGGAGGAGAAACGCAGGATTGTAGGGGAGGAGATAGCCCGGCTCTTGGCGGCCGGCTTCATCATGGAAGTTTTCTTTCCAGAGTGGCTCGCCAACCCGGTCCTTGTGCTAAAAAAGAACAACAAGTGGCGCATGTGTATAGACTACACAAGTCTCAACAAGGCCTGCCCCAAAGATCCCTTTGCCCTGCCAAGGATAGACCAAGTGATAGACTCCACAGCCGGATGCGAGCTGTTGAGTTTTTTGGATGCTTACTCCGGATACCATCAGATAAAGCTGGATCCGGACGACTGCCTGAAGACCGCCTTCATCACGCCGTTCGGAGCCTTCTGCTACCTGACTATGACATTCGGCTTGAGAAATGCCGGTGCCACCTTTCAGCGTTGCATGCAGAAGTGCCTCCTCAAGCAGCTCGGCAGGAATGCTCACGTTTACGTGGACGACATCGTGGTGAAGACGGAGAAACGCGGCACCCTGCTGGGAGACCTCAAGGAAACGTTTGAGAACCTATGCCGGTTCCAAATCAAGCTTAACCCCGAGAAATGCGTGTTCGGGGTGCCAGCCGGCCAGCTCCTAGGCTTCCTGGTCTCCGAACGCGGCATCGAATGCAACCCGGTGAAGATCAAGGCCATCGAGAGAATGGCGATCCTTACCAAGCTTCGAGACATTCAGAAGTTCACCGGGTGCTTGGCCTCCCTGAACCGCTTCATCAGCCGGCTCGAAGAGAAAGCTCTCCCCCTCTACCGCCTCATGAAGAAGAGCACTCACTTCGAGTGGAACGACCAGGCCGACCAAGCTTTTCACGAGCTGAAGAAGATGCTGGCCACGCCGCCTGTCCTCGCGGCGCCGACTGAGAAAGAGCCCATGCTCCTTTACATCGCCGCAACCAGTCGGGTGGTCAGCACCGTCATCGTAATCCAGCGCCCAGAAGAAGGCCGAGCCCAGCCGGTCCAGAGGCCGGTGTATTATTTGAGCGAGGTACTGTCCGCCTCAAAGCAGAACTACCCGCACTACCAAAAGATGTGTTACGGCGTGTACTTCACCGCCAAGAAGCTGAAGCCCTACTTTCAAGAGCATCCCGTCACGGTCGTATGCACTGCCCCGCTAGCCGAGATCATAGGCAGCCGGGATGCATCCGGCCGGGTGGCAAAATGGGCCATCGAGCTAGCCCCCTACACGATCTTCTACCAACCCCGCACTGCCATCAAGTCCCAAGCACTGTTCGACTTCCTCGTCGACTGGGCCGAGACCCAGTACCTACCGCCGGCTCCCGACTCCACCCATTGGCGCATGCACTTCGACGGGTCCAAGATGCGCACCGGCTTGGGAGCCGGCGTCGTCCTTACCTCTCCCAAAGGCGACAAGCTCAGATACACGCTACAGATCCACTTTGCCGCCTCCAACAACGTGGCCGAGTACGAGGCGCTCATACACGGGCTCCGGCTTGCCAAAGAGCTTGGCATTCGCCGGATCCTATGTTATGGCGACTCGGACCTGGTGGTCCAGCAATCATCCGACGACTGGGACGCCAAGGACGCGAATATGGCGAGCTACCGTTTCCTGGTCCAACAACTCAGCGGATACTTTGAAGGATGCGAGTTCCTCCACGTACCACGAGCCGACAACGAGCCAGCCGATGCCCTGGCTCGAATAGGCTCCACTCGGCAAGCAATTCCAACCGGCGTCGCTCTACAACGCCTCCTCAAGCCGTCTATCAAGCCGTCTCCGGAATCCGATTCCATCTTCGTGCCGCCTGACCCCGATGCGGCCGGGTCCGGCTCGAAGAATCAAGTAGCCGACCCCAAGACCCCCGTAGCCGGCCCGACGACTTCGGCAGCCGGCTCGGGGACTTCGGCGGCCGGCCCGGGGACTTCGGCAACCGGCTCGGGGACTGCCACGACCGGCTCGGGGACTGCGGTAGCCGGCCCGGGGACTGCACCAGCACTACAGCCGGAGGCCGACTCCAGCACCTCACCGCCCAGCCCGCCCACCCTGGTGGCAGTAGCCACTTTGGCAGTAGAAGAAGTCGCGGCTCCATCATGGGCTCAGTCCATCCTCAACTTCCTAGTAAACCAAGACCTGTCGGCTGACGAAACAGAAGCAAGACAAGTCCAGCGTCGAGCCGGAGCGTACACAATCGTCAACAGAGAACTACTCAAGCGCAGCGTCACTGGAATCCTCCAACGGTGCGTCGAGCAAGAGAAGGGCATTGCAATCCTCACAGACATTCACCAAGGAGAATGCGGCCACCATGCGGCCTCAAGATCACTTGTCGCCAAAGCCTTCCGCCATGGTTTCTTCTGGCCGACTGCTTTGGATGACGCCAAAGAATTAGTCAAACATTGCAAGGGATGCCAACTCTTCAGCTCCAAGCAACACGTGCTGGCTTCGGCACTCAAGACCATTCCCCTCACTTGGCCCTTTGCCGTTTGGGGACTGGACATGGTGGGCCCATTCAAGACGGCGCGCGGCGGCATGACGCATTTGCTCGTCGCCGTGGACAAATTCACCAAGTGGATTGAGGCAAAGCCGATCAAGAAGCTGAATGGGCCGACTGCCGTGACGTTCATTGCAGACATAACAACTCGGTACGGCATGCCGCACAGCATCATCACCGACAATGGCACGAATTTTGCCAAAGGAGCCTTGGCACGTTTCTGCGCAGCCCAAGGTATCCGGCTGGACTTAGCATCCGTCGCCCACCCGCAGTCAAACGGCCAGGTCGAGCGAGCCAACGGCCTCATCCTCTCTGGTATCAAGCCTCGACTGGTCATACCTCTGGAGCGCTCAGCCGGCTGTTGGCTCGATGAGCTGCCGGCTGTCCTCTGGAGTCTGTGCACTACACCAAACAAGTCAACCGGCTTCACCCCTTTCTTCCTTGTGTATGGTGCCGAGGCGGTCATCCCAACTGACATCGAATTCGACTCGCCTCGAGTAACCATGTACACGGAAGCGGAGGCCAAGGAAGCACGAGAAGACGGCGTCGACCTGCTGGAAGAAAGCCGGCTGTTAGCCCTCAGCCGATCTGCAATCTACCAGTAGGGTTTGCGCCGCTACCACAGCCGGAAGGTCAGGCCAAGATCTTTCCAAGAGGGCGATCTTGTGCTCCGGCTGATCCAGCGAACAGCCGGCCAGCACAAGCTCTCAGCCCCTTGGGAAGGCCCCTTCGTCATCAGCAGAGCTCTAGGCAATGACTCCTACTACCTGATCGATGCACAGAAGCCGAAGGCACGCAAGAGAGACGACTCCGGCAAGGAGTCGGAACGGCCATGGAACGCCAACCTCCTTCGAAGATTTTACAGTTGAAAGGCAGTATGTATCACGCTAACTTTTGTATTAAGTACAAGACAATAGGCCCCCCCGAGGAGGGCTCGGGGACTGCCATCCCTTATTTATGAATGAAAAGTATCATGCTTATGACCTTGTCGTATCATTTACTTATTCCGTCCGGCACCGAGTTCGACTAGTCGGCTCGGGGACTGGCCGACTGGAGTTATGTTAGAAGTCCTACCCGCAGTCAGACAAGTAGTGTGCCGGCTCTCAAGCCTTCTCTTGCCAAAGTCGCAGTTCGAAGAACCGGCTGTCCGGCTGGCAAGAGTTAAAGGTAGGAACGGACGCCCACACGAAAAACGGCTAGGGACTAAAGGACTAATATAACAAAAGCCGGTTTTTCTCACACCGCCGACTGGCTACCAGAGTAGCCGGCCGGCCGGTTTCCATTCACTTCACCTTAATCCAAGAAAGCTCGAGTACTTGCCTCCCCAAAGAGGGAAGGTGGCAAAGGAAAAAGCCTAAGGATAAAAAAGCATACGCGAATGGAAACCAAACATGCACATGATAATATTTACATAAAAAGACCTCCAAGAGGCCAGCATTCAACATAGTTTGGATACACCCCCAGTGGGTGGAACTACGAAAACTTAACAAAGATTGTTCAAAGACAACAAAGCAGGAAAGATAAAGACGGCAGGTCAAGCTGGCGGAGCGGCCGACGAGCCAGACTGGTTGGCGGAGACGGTCGTGCCGGCTGAAGGAGCGGCCAGCTGACGAACTTTGGCTTGGTCGCCGCCTCCCCCAGAGGGTGCGCTTCCACGCGCCTCGTTGCTGGAGGCACGGTCGGCCTGAGGTCGGCTGGTTGTTCCACCAGCCGGCTCGACGTCTTCGCCGTCCTCGTCTTCGTCTTCTTCGCCCTCGTCGCTGGAGGCAATCTCCTCCGCCGAGTCCTCGCCCACCGCCGGGTTCAGCCCGAACCACTCCTCCGGCTGAGCAACACCGTCATCGTCGATTTTGGGTGCGAAAACACTGATGTCGGTGCACTCGGCGATCGTCGAAGCTCGCTGGGCGATAGCCGGCCTCACCTCCTCCAGCTCTGCGTCGGCCTCCATCCGCCAAGTGCGCAACTGGTCCAGGCTCAGCCCCGGGTACCAAGCCCGAATGAATTCCAACGCCCGCCCGGCTCCGAGGCGGGCCGCTGATGCTTTCCAAGCCTCGAAGCGACCAACTACGACTTCCAGCCAGTCGGCAGTTCGGCTTGGGGTGCGGGGGATCGTCTCGCCGGGCCAGAGGGCGGCCAACACTTGCGCCCCGGCACGTAGGAGCCGGCGAAGCATCCGATGAGCCGGCTGCAACCGTGCCTGGATAGCCAGGAGCTGCTCCTCAAGGGTCCGGTTCGCATCCGGCGCAATGCTGGCCCCTGCTTGACGGCGCGCCTCACGATGGGCCTCAATGCTTGGGGCGGCGAAGGCGGAGTAGCCCGGGAAGTAATCTGCAAGAAACAACAAGCAACGGCTTAAGATAAGTCAAAAAACCCAGGCGGCAAGGGGCAGGAGAAGGGCTAAGAAGGCAACTTACCGTCGATCAAGTCCTCGATCCGGCCGAAGCCTTCGTCCAGGGCTCGCCGGGTCTCAGTCCAGCTCGCCGCCTCCATCTCATACTCCGCCATCAAGGCGGCTTCACTTTCCCGCGCCGCCTGCAGGGCCGCTTTGTGGCTCTCCTCTTGGTCGGCCAGCTTCTTGGCTAGGCGATCCCGTTCCTGGACCAAGGCAGCGCACTCGGCTCCTTGGTGTGAAGAGCGGCCTTCGCTTCGCCAAGCTCCTTCCTCAAATCGGCGTTGGCCCCTGAAGACAAAGAAAAATAAAAACCAATAAGAAAAGAGTCGTCAAGAAAGATCCGACCCGACTGCGCAGCAGTCGGCATGAATCTCGGGGACTACACCCAGTGGGTGCGCTGACGCGCCCCCACAAGAGACAGACAAAACCAAGTACTTACTTCGTCTGTCGGCCAGGTTGTCGGTCCACCGGCTCAACTCCCGAGCCTGGGAGTTGAAGGCGGCAGCATGAAGGTTGTGGTATTCTTGAAAGTTCAGAAAAAAGCAAAGTAAGATAGCCGTCGAGAAAGATCCGACCCGACTGCGCAGCAGTCGGCCCGAATCTCGGGGACTACACCCAGTGGGTGCGCTGACGCGCCCCCACGGAAGGAATTAAGAAAGCAAAGCGGCCAAGAACGAAGGACTCACCCGGACAGTGGCTCGCGTTGACAAGAACTCCTGGGTGAACTGCTGCAGCAGGGCGGCCTGAGCTTGCAGCCGGCTCCGGACCCCTTGAGCCGCCACATTTAGCTCGCCAGTTCCCCCGCTGGGAGTCCACTCGGACGTGGCGGTGCTGACCGCCTCCAGATCCTCCATCGACTGGCCTGCGCCCACGACTCGGCGCGACTCCGGCGGAGCGACGCCTCCCCCTGCGCGCCGGCCCGTCGCCGGCTGCACCTCGAGGCCGGCTCGGTTCTCCGGCTCACCTCCGATCGGCCCCTCCGGTGCCGCTGACGATTGGCCGCCTTGGCCCGCTCCGGTTGGCACTGCTGGCGGCGCCTTCTTCGCAAAGGCCACGGGGTCCTCCCCCCTCTCCAACAGCGGCGGGTCTTGGACGATCTCCTCCGCCAAGGGCAACGGGGTGTCGGGGGCTACGGCTCGGAGAGGAATGGCGAGCAGTGGAGGCTGGTCGCGCGAGCTTTCTGCCTCCGTCTCTGCAGTAGCCGCCTCCGTCTGGGCCTTGGCCACCGCTTCGGCCTGCTCCCTCGCCGCCTGGGCGGCCGCCTTCTCCGCCGACTCGTGCTCCTCCCGCGCTTCGCGGGCGTTCCGCTCTGTGGCCTCCCTGATATCGGCGCGGGGGTCCACGTGGCGGGAGCACGAAGACCCTCCAGCCGGCCCCACGATGGAGCCGCCCGGACCCCGCTCAAGGGAAAGTGGCGCCCTGTCCAGCAAGCGAGGAAAAGTTAAGAAGAATATTCGAAGAGAAAGAGAATGATGACGAGAATGCGGCAAGGCAATTGAAGACTTACGCCGAGACCGCCTGGGGCTGCTTCACCGCCTTGCGGAAGCGGGCCGCCTTCGCGGCCGCCTCGTCTCGCTTTGTTGCCGCGGCGGAGGGCTTGGACTTCTTCGGCCGACTGCCGAAGAGGCCTAGAGCGGCCCGGCGCTTCTGCGCGCCGCCGGCAGCCGGCGCGATAGACGAGCCCGCGCCCTGTTGGTCGGCCGCCGGCTGGCGACGCGGGGCGACTTCGGCTTCGAAATCGTCCGGCCAGTCCTCGAAGCTCGTGGTAAACCTTGAGCCTCCGGGCTCGGCGCTGTCCCCCACGACGGCGTCTTCCATGGCGGCCGCCCCCAAGTCCGGGTCGTCAACGTCATCCACCGTGCGGTCGGGGGCATACTGGCGTTCAATTCCCGCCGCCCCAGCCGGCGGCGCAAGAAGAGGGTTCTTCTCAAAAGAACCAACTAGTCAGAAGCCGGCCGTCATGAAGCCGGCCGACGACAAAAAGAACAAGAGAGAGAAACTTACCATGGGCGGAGGATTGGCGCGAGAATACGGCGCCTTGCTGTATTGCCAGTCCCCGGCAAGCTTGCAGTTGGCGATGTAGTTAACCATGAGCGCCACCTTCGCGTGGGGCATTTCCCATGTGCTCAGCCGGCTTGGGTCGAAGCGGCCGCTCATCTGACACATCATATGGGGCCGGCTCTGGAGAGGGAGAATCCGGCGCTCCACGAAGGCGGCCACCAAGTCGGCCCCGCACAGGCCTTCTGACTGAATCATCACCCGAAGCCGCGAGATGGCGGCGTTCCCGGCCGGAGACAATGACCGGGACCGGAAGCTCCACGAGGGCTGCCTCCCAGCCGGCGGGCCGGCTACATAAGCCGGCAGGTTAATGTAGTCTCCTTCCTCGGCGACGTTCTTCACATAGAAATAAGATCTTTGCCAAACCTTCACCGATTGGATCAGGGGGATGGGCGGGAATGGGTTGTTCTCGCTCGCCCTCCTCATGGCGATGAAGGCTCCGCAGGGGGCGGGCACGCCGGCGACGACCGTGCCGAGCTTGCTCTGGAAGAACTCTCCCCAGAGCTCTAGCGTGGGGAGCAGCCCCAAGAAGCCTTCGCAGAGGGAGACGAAGGCCGACAGCAGCATCACCGCATTGGGCGTGAGGTGATGCGGCTGGAGGTTATAGAAGTCAAGGAAAGAGCGCAGAAACCCGCTCGCCGGGAGGCCAAAGCCGCGCAGGCAGTGCGAGCAAAAGACGACCCGCTCGCCCTCTTCCGGCGCCGGCGAGATCTCCTTCGCGGGCGCCAGGCGGACCTGTATGCGGTCGGCGCCGGGCAGGCGCCGGGTCTGGCGAAGGAACTCCACGTGGTCTTCATGGACGTTGGAGCCGTCCCACGAGCTTGACAACGCCATGGGAGCGAGGTGGTGTAGAGACGCGACGGCGCTGAGACGGGAAGCTGCGACGGCAGCGAGAGGAAGAAGACGAGGGTTAGGAGGGGCGGAGCGGGAGGGAGCGTGCGAACCTCTGTCGCTCTCCCTCCTCCCCCTACTTATAGGCCCACGTGGCGGAGCCGAGGAGGCGCGGCGTGGGGAAGCGTGGGGATCGATCGTGCCCACTCCCCACGTCCCGCGATTATCGAGCCTTAACGGCGAAACAAAACTGCCTCGAGAAGGCGAGCGGCCCCTGTGGGCCACGGAAGATCCGCGCCTGGACCAAGGCTCGCGAGTGGTGGGCCCGGGCCTGCGGCGGCGTCCGGTCGCGCGCGTGCGCTCGCAGGATCCCGCTGCCACGTGGCCGCGGGGGGGCCCGTAGTCAGCGCGCAGGTCCCCCTCCTCCCGCCTGTAAGACGCGGGGCTCTCTGAAGTCGGCATGCGCCCACAAAGCCGGCCCTTCAGGATGGGAAGCTTACCAAGCTTCTCGTCCCCCTGTTCGCCTCGGAGCTCGATCAGCTTCGGGGACTACTGTCGGAGTAAATAGCCATGGGTAGCCTAGCCGGCTCCCCCTGGCCCTTCTGAAAAAAGTTACGAGCCCGCCCGGCTCTCAAGAATCCAAGACATGGGGCCGCCTTCCCCTAGCTGGCTGCAACCCAGGCCGGCTTTCGGAAGGCGGTCCGACTTTAGCCCTCATGAGAAGGCCGACTCCAGGAAGCCGGCCATGAGAAGGCCGACTCCAAGAAGCCGGCTCCCCATAAAGCGGTCCAGACCGTACCCACGAAAGTTCGCACCCACCTAACGGCGGTGCGACGGGGCGTGGCTACAGGAGAGCCTGCCACCCCCGAATCCCGGAGCACGCCTGGCACAGTGCGCCGTACGGGGTAGGCATGACCCGTCCGGCGCAGCACTGTTGCCACGTTGACCCTGGCATCACCCACGATGGGCCGCTAGCGTGGCCCACAGGCGGTGGGCCCCTTTGAGCAGAGAAACGCCCGAAGGCGGCCGCGCCTCCGGCTAGTTGGCCCAAGACAGAGCCGGCTCCCCGCAGCCGGCTTGCCGCCTCCCTCGAAGAGGACGCCCCATTAAGGAGACAAGACGCGGTAAGGCTACAGCGATCGCCCGACAGGCGGCGGTACTGTAGCCGCGCTTACCACGATGAAGCTCACGTCAACAACATGAAGCCACAGTAACCAGCCGCCGACCAGGCCCTGGACAGTGGGGCCTGCCTGTCGACCAAGGAGCTGGCAGCCGGCGGGCCCCAGCAGCCGGCGCAGAAGCCGGCGAGCGTAGTCATAGACGGCTGGGCCCCGCGCCCAGTCACATTACCATTGTACCCCCGGGGGGTAGGCCTATATAAACCCCCCGAAGCACCCATGCAAAGGGTTCGACCCCTTACTAGTCCTAGACCCCCCACAAGGAGAAGAAGCAGGCTTGTCGTGCCCTTCTTCCTCCTCCCACCAAACAGCTCAAGGAGCATTGTATTGCTACTCGATTCATCTAGCGAACATGCAGAGACCCCGCAGAGCAGCAGTAGGGGTGTTATCTCCACCGAGAGCTCCGGAGCTGGGTAAGATCCGCCGGCGTGCATGTCTTCGCCTTATCCCGTTTCCAGGCACCGGCGATGTCTTACTGGCTCCCACAATGATAGGCCACCCGTTGGCATATGTCGCACCTACCACCCGACAATTCGTCAAGGGGGTTGTGTTGTCATGGCTTCCAAACCTTCTCCAGGTATCTTAATGTAGTTGGATCTTGTATTTTAAAGCAGTATTCTTATATATGTCTGCCCATATCTTCATTTAGTTTTCTTGTTGGACTACCATTCTTATTAGTGTGAACTTCTAAGAAAGGTTATGTGTATGCTTTTTACCCTTAGCTTGAGTTAGTAGTGTTGCTTACTTTTTAGTTGATGATTTGCAGGTGAAACTATGTCACCAAGTATTGTTGGACTTCCCAAATGATTCATATTTATAGTGTATATCTTTGTTTTTTATTTGTTATCATGTTCATAGTATTGATATTTAGTTTGGCTGTGAAATACTATTTGTGGTCATGCTACATATTTTTTATGTGCTATTTGCTTTGGTCACATAGTTGACCTTCTGGTTTTAATTATTGTGTGTTCATAATGAAATTTGGTTGAACTTCTGTTATGCACATTTTGTGTTTACTACTTTGTTATATATCGTTGAACTTCTGGACATTCATGTTATATGTAGTAGCCCCTCTGAGTGTAGATTGTTTTTATAGTTAGTGTGTAGATTTTAGTTTGTTTGTTGTGTTTACTGGTTTGTTAGGTATTAGTCCCTTTGGTGTAGGATTGTGCATTAGAACTCAACTGCCTTTTTACTTGCATTTTTTGTAGTTGGTGATGAGTTGAATAGTTCTGAAAAAAATGCCTACGATCAAGATGGAGCTTTAGAGGTTAATACTGATGCTCCAATATCTGATGCGGCTAAATCACCCATTATCCCTTTGACTTTGATTGCTGAGGTTGCTTCGAGCCTTGAGAATGTTTCAAGCCTCGAGGATCTTGCTTCTGCAGCTCTAGCTTCACCTAGTATGTGAAACCCCTTTTCTTTTCATTTTAAAGTTTTCAGCCATGTTTTTTTAGCTTGTTCATGTCGTTTGTTTTTGTTTTTGTTCATGACTTTTTTTATATTTGCTTCGATTTTTTGTGTTCTTTGCATATGTTTCCACAGAGGAGGAAGCTGTGAACACCATCAACGATGTTTTATCTGAGTTGGGTTTATCAGAAAACCCTGCTGCAGCTGAGGAGGGGGCTCCCTCAGTCAAAGGTTGTGATTCCGTTCCGGATCCTTTGTGCTCTCTTCAGATGTCAGAGATGCAGTCGCAGTCTGTTGATGGCACTAAACCTGTCATGCAACCCGAGGATGTGCCTTTTTAGCTTCTCCTGGAGGACCAACGTAAGAGGAAGAAGCAAGAAAATTTTGACAAGAAGAGGGCGGCCTGCCTTGAGAAAGGTTCTGATGTTCCTGGATCTGTTCATGCGGCCGAGCTCACTGTTGAGGAAGACGTGCCGTGTGGTAGTGATGGCACGGTTGTCCCTGTTAAGAAGAAAATCAAGAAGACTACTGCGAGGAAGCTAGTAGTTGGTGAAGTTACTCCTCAGAGGAGCCCACGTGTTTCAAGGCATGCAGAAGTTGTTGAAGATGAAGGGTTAGGCCTTGGTGGTACGCCACGCCGTAGTCCTCGTGTGCTTGCCACTACCGCGCCTACACCTTCTCCGCTTGGTGCTGGTGCATCTGGTAAGGGGAAGAAATGCGGCGTGAAGCGCAAGGTTCCACCTGCAAAGGTCAACAAGGGTGTGAAAAAGCGTTCTCGTGTTAATCCAGAGGACAAGGATGATGCTGATTTCAATGCTGATGATGAGGACGACGTCGATGATGATGCTGCCGCTAATCAGGTATGAATGTCTCATGTTTACTGTTTTTTAGAGGATTTGTCGCTGTTGTTGTAGTTTTATTGTTTTTAGCGCTGCCTTGGCGTACATAGCTGACCTTCTGCTCCATCTCAATATAGACAAATAAATTAGCCGATGTGCTTTGCTTTTATGGTATTACTGTCTTTGTGTACATAGTTGGACTTCTGGGTATATACATGAAGAAATTAGCTCAACTTGTTTTGTATGCATGTTTGATTACTGCCTTAGTGTATATGGTTGAACTTCTGCTTTTTAAATTTCCAACATTTTTGAAAGCATGTTGACTAGTGTTCATACATAGTTGTACTGCCTATGTAGACATAGTTGGACTTCTGAGATACATGTTTGATTACTGCCTTGCTATACATGGTTGAACTTCTGCTTTTGTAAATTTCCAACATTTTTTGAAAGCATGTTGACTAGTGTTCATACATGGTTGTACTGCCTATGTAGACATAGTTGGACTTCTGAGATACATGTTTGATTACTGCCTTGGTATACATGGTTGAACTTCTGCTTTTGTAAATTTCCAACATTTTTGAAAGCATGTTAACTTCTGGTCATACATGGTTGTACTGCCTATGTAGACATGGTTGGACTTCTGAGATGCAGTGCGTATGTGTAGGCATTAGTGGAATTTTGGTGAAGGTTGTGTGTCTCATTGTTCTGCCTTTTTTCCTTGTCAATGTATTTTTTTCAGTATCAGCTTGTGCAGCGGCCTGAGAGGAGGAAGAGAGGAGGCAAAGCGCCCGAAGAAGGTGGCCAAGGAGGAGGTGAGGCGAAACGTTTTAACAAGACGATTCGCTGCTCACTAGGAGAGGTCAAGACGTGTGTGAAAATGCTACAAGATAGGCACAAGGCGAGGGTTATCAAGGCTGGTTTTGGTTGTGTGTTTGACTTGAAGGTTGATTCCAACATTTCTCGTCCTTTGATGGGCAACATCTACACGAGGATTGACCCTTCAACCATGATTTTGGACATAGGTGAGGTGAACAAGGTTATACGTATTACAAGTGATGCTATTCACCATCTCTTTGGGTTCCCTCAAGGTAATCGTACCCCCCCCTAGGCCCTCGAATGATGGTTTCGATGATGCTGTTATGAGGTTGAAGGGTAAGCTTGGGTATGCTAGGAGTGACGACATCAAGACAAAGGATTTGCGGAATATCCTCGCTGAACTTGTGAAGGATGAGACGAAGGATGATCTTGCTCTGCAGGTGTTTTACCTTATTGTTTTCCTGAAGGTGGTTATCCCTGGAACGTCTACACGAGTGTCCAGGGAGGCAGCAATGGCCGAGAACCTTGTGTTTGAGGATATGGCAGACATGGACTACTGCCAGTTGGTTGTTGAAGATATTCGGAGTGCTGTTGTTAGGTATCAGCAAGGTACTAGCAGAGGAAAAGCTGTCACAGGCTGTGCCATCGCGCCGCTTCTTATGTATCTGGACTGCCTTATCATTGGCAAGACGCCTAATATTGACTTGAGGACCCCTCGCATCAATTTCATGGATCAGGCCAAGCTTCTTGAGCTTGCTGCGGCTGACTTGGTCATGAAAGGTGATGATGACCCAGCCAACTGGGTGTTTGGGAGACTGCCTGTGACTATTTCTATGCATTATTCTTTCCTTGAACTTCTGGTATTGTCTTGTATATTTTTTGTTCCCATGTTCCTTCATTTGTTTTCTGACGCGTTGACTTTTGTTTTTGTATGCAGTGGAAGACACAGGCTGAGGTTGTGTTCTTTAGGGTTATCAAACGTCCTGTTCTAACTATGCCTCGTTCTGCCGGCCTAGGGAGTGGAAGTTCCCCAAGATTTGAATTCTCCCGGGATGTTAATACTGGTGCCCCCCTGTTGATCCAGGAGGTCCTTCTGCCCATGTGAGTGCTACAGGTGGCGTTTCTTGCGAGGATTTGTTTGAAGCTGCCAATGTTTCTCTGGTTAGGATTAACATTCTTCTTGAAACTGTTTGTAGGGAGTTAGCTCGTGTTCCTTCGACTGTTGAGCGTCTTAGTCGCGTTGATGGGATTCTTCCTCCCGGGCACGGGTTTGATGCCGAGTCTTCGAAGGAGGTCTTATGTATTGAAGCTAAATTTCTTGAAGAGCTTCGTCAGAGCACTTCCCACCTCCGGACTAGCGTTGGGTTGTTCAAGGAAATGCAAGATGCTCGTTGCAAGCCTTTTGAAGATGAGGCAAGTGTTGTTGTGAGACAGATTCAGAGGCAGGATTTTGTTCGTTCGGGTCGTGAAGGAGGCCACGTGGAGCATACCAAAGAGGTTTGCACTAATGTTCAATGTTAAATGTTAGCTTTCAGTTATTACTGTTTGTGGTCATAGGCGAGCGTTTTTGATTTGATGTGTCGTAAACTGTTTCTTTTTAGCACTAGTGTTCCTAGGTGACCTTATCTGTTTATTGAACCTGAACTTCAACTGCTACAGCACCTGAACTTCCATGACTGGCCCTTTTTTGTTCCCTTTTGTATCTTAGAGTAGTTTGATATCTGACCTGCTATGTTTACTGTATTTGGACTTCCATTATGTGTCAGTTGTGATAGCTGACCTTCTCTGATTTGTGCAATCTGAACTTCTGCTGATTAGGTATTTGTTTTCTAAATGATTTTTTTATTTTTTAGGCTGTTGATGATGATGCTAGGGTTGAGGAGGATGTTTTACCTGCGCATGAAGCTGCTCCTGTGCAAGAGGCTGCCCCTGTGCATGAACCTGCCCCGGCTAGTGGCGTAATAGTTGATGAGGTTCATGGCAGTGAAAATGAGTGTCGGTGTCAAAACCGGCGGATCTCGGGTAGGGGGTCCCGAACTGTGCGTCTAGGCCGGATGGTAACAGGAGGCAAGGAACATGATGTTTTACCCAGGTTCGGGCCCTCTTCATGGAGGTAAAACCCTACGTCCTGCTTGATTAATATTGATGATATGGGTAGTACAAGAGTAGATCTACCACGAGGTCAAGGAGGCTAAACCCTAAAAGCTAGCCTATGGTATGATTGTTGTATGATGAAGTTGTCCTATGGACCTAAACCCTCCGGTTTATATAGACACCAGAGAGGGTTAGGGTTACACAAAGTCGGTTACAATGGTAGTAGATCTTGAATATCCGCATCGCCAAGCTTGCCTTCCACGCCAAGGAAAGTCCCATCCGGGCACGGGACGAAGTCTTCAATCTTGTATCTTCATAGTCCTGGAGTCCGGCTGAAGGTATAGTACGGCTACCCGAACACCCCCTAATCCAGGACTCCCTCAGTAGCCCCTGAACCAGGCTTCAATGACGACGAGTCCGACGCGTAGATTGTCTTCGGCATTGCAAGGCGGGTTCCTCCTCCAAATTCTTCATAAAAGTTTGTAAACACCAAGAGTAGTGTCCGGCTCTGCAAAATAAGTTTCCACGTATCTGCTGACGTATTCCACAGCGCGACATCACACTACGGTCAAGCCTTTATTCGAATCGTTTTCACTTTTCCACCTTAGCGTGTTTTGCGAGGCAGTTTCCTTGGCACGTCTTGTCAAAGCAGAGATCGTGTCCCCCATCTACGGGATTCTCATCAATACGGACGTGGGTAACCCAACCGTGCCATTTATCACGGCGCTTGGGAGGCAAGCGAGTTTTACTAGGCTCGTGGGCACGCATAGTCGCATCCGCTCATATAAGGGGATAAGGATCCACCTTTTTACCTATGCCTTCTTCCTCCTTTGCCTATCCATCTTCTGCGCACCCGAGCTCCAGCGCCCAAGCCCGCACTTCCTACCTCAACCTTCTCCAACAATGTTCGGAGCGGGAGGCAAGTGGATGGTCTCCTCCGTCACGGAGGGCCATGTCAAAAGGCTAAGGAAGGCCGAATACCTGTCCAAAGACATCGCGCACCGGCTTCCTGAGGAGGGGCAACTTCTCCCCACCCCAAGGCCCCATGAGAGGGTAGTATTTCTTCCCCACTTCCTCCGTGGACTGGGTTTTCCTCTCCACCCATTTGTCCGTGGGCTCATGTTCTACTATGGCCTAGATTTCCATGATCTAGCCCCGAACTTCATCCTCAATATCTCGGCGTTTATCGTCGTGTGTGAGGCTTTCCTCTACATCCGCCCCCATTTCGGCCTCTGGCTCAAGACTTTCAACGTCAAGCCAAAGGTGGTGCGCGGCAACCAGGCGGAGTGCGGAGGTGCCATGGCGGGCAAAATAGCCAACGTCCTATGGCTCGAGGGCTCCTTTGTGGAGACCTTGAAGGGGTGGCAGTCAGGGTGGTTTTACATCACCGAGCCACGCGATCCGAAGTGGATCGCAGCCCTTGAATTCCGATCCGGACCCCCTACACGGCTCACGTCCTGGAAGGAGACGGGCTTGTCGTGGGGCGACGAAGAAGAGGTGACCGGACTGCAAAAATGCATCCAGTCCCTGGTGAACAAGCAGCTCAAGCTTGTCAACATAGTCTAGGTCATGCTCGTCCGCCGGATCCTTCCGTGTCAAGAACGGGACTTCAATTTATGGGAGTTCAACCTGGCGCAGCACCGAACTCTTAGCAGGCTCTTCGACATGACGTACGAAGATGTCTGGAAGGGGCTAACCAAAGGCGCCGAGGCTCCCACATCCGCCTCCGAAGACCGCGGATTCAACTCGCAGCTTCCTGCTGGTGAGGTAAAATATTTTCATCTTTTACAGGATGTTAAGTTTTCTTCATAGTTTGACTCTATGCGGGATCTAAACTCCCTCACCTTTGACAGGATTGGCAGGCGAAGTCCGGACTGATTAACTGTCCGACTCCCTTGCCCGAAGACCCAGCCCCTGCTCTCCTAGTGAAGCTGTTGGTTCCGGCACCTTATGTGGTGCCGGAGAAGAAGGCCAAGAAGAAGAAGGCCACGGGGACTCGAAAGAGTTCCCGGCATATGGTGGTGTCGGACTCGTCGTCCGATGAGTCCGAGACGCACTCCTCCCGTGAAGACGAGGAGGAGGAAGAAGAGACCTCTCCCCCTCCAGCGGGGGGAGGAAAGAAGAGGAAGGCCGCCCTAGTAGGGGAGGCCGAAGGGTCCAAGAAGAGGAAAACCCCTCCGCCGGACTACGCCCCCGACGCCGACGAGGACGAAGAGGAGTGGCCGGACAGGGCCAAGCGTCCGGCGAAATCGTAAGTGTTCGGATACCAGAGTAACTCATGATATTCCTTTTGTTGCGCAGCTTTCCCTAATGTCGAATATAATCATGCAGCCCGCCCAAGGACGGGCTCGACGAGTCATCGAGCGGCTCCCTGGATTCATCGGACGTGAATTCAGTTCCGCCCGCTGCCTCCCCTGTGCTGTGGATGACGCCGAAGTGGCGTCGCGACAAGCTCCGGGGCAAGAGGAGGTGGTCTAGGAGGAGCCACGAGGCGACCTCCCGGACTCCAGGAGTAAAGGGGACAAGACCCCCCAGGGCTCCAAATCCATCTTTAAGCCAGACACCGCGCCGGAATCATCAACGGTTCCGGACCGCGGCAGGCGAACTCCTGCCAAGAGGAGCAAGCCTATTGAGCCGGCGTCCTCCGTCCAACCGGAGGCGCCAGACAATCTGCTGGAGGTGCTTAAGGGCGCCTCCATCGACGAGGAGCACCGTGCCATCATGAGTACGGTGGTCTAGAAGGTTCGGTCCGCCAAAAGCGGACTGACTGAAGCTTGTACTAGCCTTCTAACAGGCTTCGAGGTAAGTAGAAATATGTAAAAATATTACCGCATAGACAGTAGCCCCTGATGCTCTGTTTGGCGTTCGGAAAGAAAAGCCGAATTGAGGATCTATTAAATATCGCAGGAGTCTAACTAAAAAGGAGTCAATATACGTATGCAGGCTTCGCTGCTGGCCACCGCCGCACTGACTACGGAGGTGGGTGCCCTGAAGCAGGGCCTCGAGCGGACCGAGCAAGAGCTCGGCCTTGCCAAACGACAGCTCGAGGAGAAAGAAGGTAAGAGATACCTTATAGAAAGAAAAAAATGCCTATAAGAAGACGCAATTGCAAAAAATGACAGGAGTATACTGCTTATTGTAGGGGCCACAACTGAGGTGGCGACCCTCAAGCAGGCGCTGTCCGAGGCCAAGAAGAGAGCGGCCATGGAGCGCACCGAGCGGGAGAAATTTGAGGCGCAGGTCGGCGAGGTGCAGCAAGAGCTTCAGGCTCTCATGAAAAAACATGAGAGTTTGGAGCTCGACTCGAAGACGCGAGCGTCCGAGCTTGCTGCGGCCCTTAAAACTGCCAAATCTGCCAAGGCCGAAGCCCAGAAGGCCCTCCAGGAATTGGATGCGGTGAAAAAGATAGCGGCGGGTAAGGCATTCTCTATGCAAAGCAGACATATAAAAGTAAACTACTTGTTACTTACCCGAATCCGGAGCTCTCCAGGGGCATTCGCAGATCTTCCCCGCAGCGTATCCGATGCCGCCGCATTCTACCGAGCCGAGGAAGGCAGCTCGACGGAGAAGGTGTTCTGGTCTCAGTATGCTGAGGCCGGACACCCTATGCCCTTGAGCGACCAGCTGAAGCAGCTGGTCGAGCTCCACAAGGCGGCCGAACAGGCCCTGAAGGGCTTCATAGTTTGGCTGTGGCCTAGAGAGGCCCTGCCTGGGAGCTACTTCAGACTGGTGCGGCGGCTGGTGGAGTCTTGTCCAAGGCTCGAGGTCATCAAGCGCTCCGTCTGCATCGAAGGTGCCCGTAGGGCCCTTGCCCATGCAAAGGTGCACTGGGGTAAGCTGGACGGTGAGAAGCTTGTGAGGGACGGGCCGCCGCCGGGGAAGGAGCATCGCAAGCCTGAGAACTATTACAAGGATGTTTTGGCCGGTGCCCGCCTTATGGCGGATGAATGCACCAAGGATGTAATTTTTGAATGAACTCGCTCGTGTTATTCTGTGCGCTGAAAACTTGTTCATATGCGCTAAGCAATGCTTGAATTTAAAATATTACTTTCTGTGCGGCCGTTTATCAAAAAATTGAGAGATGGCCAGTCGTCGGCTTCTGCCCCCATGCCACTAGTGCTGGGGTGTTCGGGATAAACCTGAGCGCTCTTTTTCCCATGATTGGGTCCGTCGAGGGAGGCGCTTAGCACAACGAACAAGGCAATCGGACTATAATGCTTGAACACTCTCACTTAGCCATAGAACTCTATAATTTTAAATTTCGGCGAAGCCCCTAGTATTCGGAAGACCGAGTTCGGGGCGCTATCCACGCCTTGGCCGGACAAAGCCGGTTCCTCGCTCGAAGCGGCATAAGTCTTTAAGGACTCAAAAAACCTCTCGAACAGCGACCGGTCTCTCGCCTCATCATGACAGTCAGTTTTAGCTTTCTCTACTGAGGTGCTCAGCCCAGCTCAACTGGGGCACAATCGCAGTAGTTCTCCTAGTGCTACCTTAGCCGATATAGCGGAACGTAAGGCACCAAAACATAGGAGCCGGGCAAACCCAACTATTGACGCAAATCATGATTCGGAGCCGATGCATATAGTGCTATAAGTTCGGGGTGCCGCACTTGTGAAAGTGTACGGACTTCTCACGCCATATTGATGGGTACTGAAGCCCCTGGCGTATTTTTGCTGTACCACAGTGTACGGATGCAACATGTTATTGATAAACATATATATAAAAAGAGGATAATGCAAAAAATAGACAAAAAGCTATGCATTGTTTATAGAAAGGCTGCTATGAAAGGGGAACGATACAAATAGTGCGATAAGCCAAAGAAATTGGACTATTTAACATGTCCTGGCCAGGGGCAGGCCGCGGAATTGTATTAAAAAACAGGTATACTGCTCGCAATAGAGACCACCTGGGAGTTCCATAATGCGGCGTGGCTTGTCTGCTTTCCTGGATCTTGCATTGTTTGTGCGGCAGTTGAATTGCCGAACGAGTCATCCGAAGTATGGAGTCCTGAGAGTAAGAGAAAAAAAAGGAATCCGGCAGCCCCTCGTGCGGTTTAAGCTGTATTTCGGGCGTACCGTGATAGTGCCCCTTCCCCTGTGCCCATGGTATTTCCAGAGCGTAGTTATGTACACGAAGCATTGGTTTCGCTATATCGCGAGGGCTAGGGTTGGGGCCGCATTGCTACGCTAGCTCAGAACGTGCCAGGCGATCTTGTTGTAGGGTACTCCGGGTGCGCTTGACAGTGTCTGGCTTTTTGAAGGCCGATCTGGAGAACTTCCTGGAGAGGCTGCTTTGTACTTCTGTTGCGAGCGCTGCCGTGTGCTCCTCCGTTCGGAGGGAGCGTTCAGTGTTCCCATTGACCGTGATTACTCCTCTAGGGCCTGGCATCTTGAGCTTGAGGTATGCATAGTGTGGTACCGCGTTGAATTTTGTGAATGCGGTTCGCCCGAGCAGTGCGTGATAGCCACTTCAGAACGGGACTATGTCGAAGATTAACTCCTCGTTTCAGAAGTTATCCGGAGATCCGAAGACCACTTCCAGTGTGACTGAGCCTGTACAGTTGGCTTCTACACCTGGTATGACGCCTTTAAAGGTCATTTTGGTGGGCTTGATCCTCGAGGGATCTATGCCCATTTTTCGCACTGTATCCTGGTAAAGCAGGTTCAGGCTGCTGCCGCCGTCCATGAGAACTCTTGTGAGATGAAATCCGTCAATGATTGGGTCTAGAACCAATGCGGCGAAGCCGCCGTGACGGATGCTAGTGGGGTGGTCCCTTCGATCAAAGGTGATCGGGCAGGAGGACCATGGGTTGAACTTTGGGGCGACTGGCTCCATCGCATATATGTCCCATAACGCACGCTTCCGCTCCCTCTTGGGGATGTGGGTTGCGTATATCATGTTCACCATCCACACTTGCGGGGGAAATCCCTTCTGTCCACCATTGTTTGGCGGCCTGGCTCCTCCTTGTTGTCGCTATACAGCCCCTTGTCTTTGTTTTCGGCTCTTAACTTGCCTGCCTGCTTGAACACCCAACAATCCCTGTTGGTGTGATTGGCTGGCTTTTCGGGGGTGCCATGTATCTGGCACAAGCGGTCGAGTATTCGGTCCAAACTGGATGGGCCCTGAGTATATCTTTTGAATGGATTTTTCTATTGACCGAATTTGTAGCCTTGGAATCCGGCATTAACTGTTGTATCCTCGTTGCTGTCGCTATTAACGCGGCACTTTTGTTTGTTCCGACGCAACCTGTCACTTTTGTCCTTGGTATTCGAATTACCAGGGTTCTTGGTTAAATTGTTGCTGCGAGCTAGCCAGCTGTCTTCTCCCGCGCAAAAGCGGGTCATGAGTGTCGTGAGGGCTGCCATAGATTTCGGCTTTTCCTGTCCCAGGTGCCGGGCAAGCCACTCGTCACGGATATTATGCTTGAAGGCCGCTAAGGCCTCTGCGTCCGGATAGTCGACTATCTGGTTTTTCTTTGTTAGGAACCATGTCCAGAATTGTCTGGCCGATTCCTCTGGCTGCTGAATTGTGTGGCTTAGGTCATCGGCGTCCGGTGGTCGCACATAAGTGCCCTGGAAGTTGTCAAGGAATGCGGCTTCTAGGTCCTCCCAAGAACCGATTGAGTATGCTGGCAAGCTATTAAGCCAATGCCGGGACGGTCCCTTAAGTTTGAGTGGGAGGTATTTGATGGCGTGTAGATCATCACCGCGGGCCATGTGGATATGAAGGAGATAATCCTCGATCCATACCGTAGGATCTATTGTGCCATCGTACGATTCGATGTTTACGGGTTTGAAGCCCTTAGGGATTTTATGATCCATTACTTCATCTGTAAAGCATAGTGGGTGTGCGG
Organism: Triticum urartu; assembly: GCF_056163025.1. Lineage (NCBI taxonomy): Eukaryota > Viridiplantae > Streptophyta > Magnoliopsida > Poales > Poaceae > Triticum > Triticum urartu. The sequence goes on from NC_141874.1 coordinate 726,818,786, forward strand.
CGCCTCTGTATTGGGCTATACCGTGACGCAGCTCGAAGGAGCTTTGTCTGTTGAGTTCGGCCCGACCGGATTTATTGCATCCGGAGTGATGATCACCGTCACGTGCCGTGGGGCGCCTGCGCGATCCATAAATTGATCTTGTTTGCCTTGCCTTGTCCTCCAGTATGTCGCGCAGGTCGGGCGCATTTTCCCATGCCTTAGTATGCTTGGCGCGGCGTCGGGGCATGGCTTGAGTGGAGGGCCAAGAGGCCTCTCTGTCGCGGCCACGAGGTGGCCGGTCGGCCATGTCATGCGCTGGTGATGTAGGTGCTTCCTCCTCTAGTCAGGGTAGCAGCTTGCGCTTTGGGTAACTCTTGGAGGGGCGTTCGAGTTCGTACTCTTCGGCCTCAAGGACTTCAGTCCATCTGTCAGCTAGCAAATCCTGATCAGCTCTAAGCTGTTGCTGCTTTTTCTTGAGGCTGCTTGCCGTGGCCATAAGCCTGTGTTTAAAACGCTCTTGTTTGGCAAGATCCTCTGGCACGACAAACTCGTCGTCGTCGAGGCTTGCCTCGTCTTCGGAGGGAGGCGTATAATTATCGTCCTCAACCTCTTGGTCCACCGCCCTCTCGTGAGGGCTGGCTTCTCTGTCCTCCTGTGCTGAATCTTGCTGGAGGGGGTGTTCTTCGGCGCTATCCGGAGTAGTATTATCTCCCGTGCCGGAATCACCGTTTTTGCTTTGGCGGGATTTAGAGCGGCGCCGCTGACGCCGGCGCTTGGGCTGTTTCTTAGAGGTATCGTCCCCCGCTATTCCATCGCCATCTCCATCCTTTGGAGTGTCCACCATATATATGTCATATGACGAGGTGGCCTTCCAGTGCCCTACAGGTGTTGGTTCTTGTTCGTCTCCTGCATTGTTGTCCATGCCGTCGATGTCTTCGGAGTCGAAGTCAAGCATGTCGGTTAAGTCGTCGACAGTGGCTACGAAGTGGGTGGTGGGTGGGTTTTGAATTTCTTCATCGTCTGTATCCCAACCTTGCTGACCGTAGTCCGGCCAGGGCTCTCCTGATAAAGAGAGAGATTTTAGAGAATTCAGGATGTCGCCGAAGGGCGAGTGCTGAAAGATGTCCGCGGCGGTGAACTCCATTATCGGCGCCCAATCGGATTCGATCGGCAAGGGCGCGGGGGGCTCGGAGTTCGGAGAGGAATCCGGCTCCTCGGAGTCACGGGCCATGCGGAGTGCGGGGTTGGAGTTCGTCTCGATCGCCTCTGAGATCGCAGCCCCTGAGGCAGCGTCCAACCGCTGATCCTCGATCGGCGCAGTAGGCTCCGAATCAATGGTCGGAACCGATGCGTGTGCGGCCTCCAAGGCGCCGTTCGGCGGCAGAGCTATATCATGCCCATCGAGACAGTGCGGCGCGCTTGGCTGTGGCTCGAATCCGTTGAAGATCAAGTCCCCGCGGATGTCAGCCGTGTAGTTTAGGCTTCCAAACCTGACCTGATGGCCAGGGGCGTAGCTTTCGATCTGCTCAAGGTGGCCAAGCGAATTGGCCCGCAGTGCGAAGCCGCCGAAGACGAAGATCTGTCCGGGGAGAAAAGTCTCACCCTGGACTGCATCATTGTTGATGATTGAAGGAGCCATCGGGCCTAAAAGCGACGACATAGAGGAACTCTCAATGAAAGCACCAATGTCGGTGTCAAAACCGGCGGATCTCGGGTAGGGGGTCCCGAACTGTGCATCTAGGCCGGATGGTAACAGGAGGCAAGGAACGCGATGTTTTACCCAGGTTCGGGCCCTCTTCATGGAGGTAAAACCCTACGTCCTGCTTGATTAATATTGATGATATGGGTAGTACAAGAGTAGATCTACCATGAGATCAAGGAGGCTAAACCCTAAAAGCTAGCCTATGGTATGATTGTTGTATGATGAAGTTGTCCTACGGACCTAAACCCTCCGGTTTATATAGACACCGGAGAGGGTTAGGGTTACACAAAGTCGGTTACAATGGTAGGAGATCTTGAATATCCGCATCGCCAAGCTTGCCTTCCACGCCAAGGAAAGTCCCATCCGGACACGGGACGAAGTCTTCAATCTTGTATCTTCATAGTCCTGGAGTCCGGCTGAAGGTATAGTCTGGCTACCCAAACACCCCCTAATCCAGGACTCCCTCAATGAGGTACCATTTTTCTTGTCCATTTGTCTTGTTGCCCCTGAGACGGACTTGCTGCTCCTGTGCATGAGGTTCAGTCAGCCCTTTGTAATGACTTTCTATTTCTTTTTGCAGCAGCAGAATGATGATGTTAGTGTTCCTCTAGAGAAGGTTGCAGACATGTCCGTCTCAGGCACCGGCTGCTCCGAAGGGGTGGTCCTGACTGAACCTCAGTCGTCCATTGTCGCCGAGGTTTCAAATGCTGAGCAGGGCAAGACAACTGGAGACATCATTTTGGAGAAAGATGCTGTTGAGTCTGCTGTTGAAACTGGTGGTAGTGCTGTTGCAAGCCCGGAGAAGTCTCCTGCAGCAGAGCCATCAGTTGATGTTAATGCTGTATAGGCAGAACCAAAAGTTTTTTCTTGTTTCAGATTCTCCAGCTGTTGCTAGTGTCCTTCCTGACGATGCTGCAACGTCTGCTGGAGATGACGATGAAGATACCGAAAGCGATAGCTATGGAGAGGAGGTTGATCATTCCAGTGATGCCACTGGTCTAGGCAAGGATCCATGAAGAGAGGAGCATGCTTCTCTCTTCTTTTCCCCATTCCCTTCCCTCTTTGTTGTTTGGTTTAGTCCATGATATCCCCTGTGAACTGCCTGTGTGGTCTAAGTTGAACTTCTGGTTTTGTTGTTTGTCGTGTGGGTTGTAAAGAATGTTAAGTGAACCTGTTTTCTATGTGGGTGGAGGTTTGTAATGCATGGGTTGTGATGTCTATGATGCTGTGTTTTATCTTTTCTGATGTAGCAGCTGAGATGTGCTTATGTTTTGAATGTTTGTGCTTGAATGTTGGTCTTAATTGAAACTGTTGTGAATCTATGTGCTTTGAGTGTTGCTGTTAATTGCTATTTTTTTGGTGAGCAGATAGCAACCTTGCTGTCGTGCGAAAGAAGGTTGATGACTTTTATTACAGTGTAACTAGGCTTAGGAACGACCGTTCCAAGAGGTGAGTGCAGCTGCTCAACATTTACATCATCCATGTACCCCCTGTGAACTGTCTGTGGTTTCTTACCTGAACTTCCCAACTCTATGTACCTGAACTTCTTGTTTTTTTGCTTCTCTGGCGCTGAACTTCTGGCCTCTTTTGTACTGTACTGCCTGTTGTGATATAGCTGAACTTCTGTGCTAACATGTGTTATGAACTTCCTGAGTTCCTGCTTCTTAACTTGTTTTACTTTCTATTCGCTTGTTTTAGATCAATGATTATGTTCCAAAACAATGAGTGTGAAGCTTCTGTTCAAGAAGTCGCAATATCTTTTGGTCCTCGCGGAATGCTTACATTTAATGTGGCTGAGAGTGCACTCTATTGTCTACGTGCGAAGTACCAGGGATCGGATAAACTCATCCTGCCGTATTGGGTTTGTGTAAGTCAACCATACAGTGATTTCTTTTCTGTTTTGTTCCTTACCATTTTAGTTAAAACTTGTTGGTCTCATTTTTTGTATTTTTTCATATGTTGGTGTTGTCTGCATTATTTTAGGACAAGATTTTCAGAGGTCATTTTGATTCCCGTGTGAGGAAGTACTTCATGGCGAGTGGTCCAGATAGCATGGATGCACATGATTTGGTATGCAATATCTTGTTCTTTGCCTCTGTATTAGTTTTGCAGTGCGATCCACTGTGTTAATATTTGTTTTATTTTTCTTTTGTACCGTTCTGATATTAATTCTCATTTTTTAATGACTCGTGTGTTTATGATGCTTCAGGTTGTTTTCCCTACTTTTGACCCTCCTGAGCTTCCTGCTTCCATGGGTGGTGTCGGTGTTCCTTGACCTGAAGAATTCAAGGTTCCAGCTTCTCGATTCCTACTATGGACCAAAAGATGAATGTGCGGTACGCCTGTTTCGACAGATGACCGACAACATCAAGAGGCTTTGGAAGGATGCCAGCAACGACAAGGAGACACCCTTCAGTCCTATTAGCATCGACAATTTCCCTCTGGATTGGATTGATGTCCCCCAGCAGCAAAACAAGTATAAGTTTGACTTTTTCTCTTTATCACATCTATTTAACTGTAGTTGTACTTAAGCTGCGACGTGTTTAATTCGTTGGCTTTCTTTTTCTGTCCTAACACTATTTCTTTTACTTCGTTTGATGGCAGTATCGACTGCGGATTATTCATGCTTACGAATGTTAATTCGTATCATGACGGGGTTCTTGCAAATTATTCCCATGAGAATATCGGGGATATCAGGAAGACGTGGCTGTACTCAATCGCTTCTTCTAACCTATTTGAGACAGACTTCCAAGCTCTGTTTGGCTACTATACATGTAAGTTTTTTTGGAACTTGTACTGCTTACCTGCACTGCGTCTTTTATTCTACTTGAACTTCATATTTTTCTCTGAACTTGGACTTCTACTTGAGGTCTGGCTGGGCTGCTGGTTTCGGAAGGAGAGGAGCATTTTCTTTGTACATGAACTTCATTTCTATCTTTTTTTAATTTTGCTTGTGTGTTTTGTTTTGCTTAAATGGACATGAGCATTTTCTTTTATAATTGAACTTCAGAGATGATGCCTTTCTATGGTTTTGTTAGCTGTAGTTGAATGATTTACAGTTCATCGGTTTATCTTGAACTGTGCCTCTGGTTGTGCCTGAACTTCATTTAGTTTTTTACTGCAACTAATTTTTTTAGGTCAGCTTGAGTAGTAACCATGTCATCTTTATTAGTTGGACTGCACATTGTGATGTTCCTGAACTTCAGTTGTATTTTAATGGTGATGTTTTCTCTTCCTTTTTTCTTTGACAGTGGAACCGTTGGAGCTGACCGATTACCACTACTCATTCTCGGGTCACAGGAATACCAGCCTAGGGAGGAACCGATGAGTACAGCTCCAATAGGAGATGATAGACCTTGGACCCTTATTCCTTCCAAGTTGGGGAAGCAGGATGGTGGTATTCGTGGTACTCCAAAAACCCCTTGCTACAGGAAGCCTAATGCAGTCGAAGCAGCCGAAGCAGAAGTGATTTCGTCCGATGATGATTTTGAGAAGATTTCTTACCCGAAGAATGCTAAATGTGCTGCTGGTACTGTTGCTGGTAGAGGTGGGAAGAATGTTGTGATCACCAGGAGGAAACCGGCAGTTTAGTCTGGGAACATAACTTCCTCCAAGAGAGCATCAAGATTGCCTTTGAAGTGGCATTCTCCTGTCGCTCCCCTGAAAAAATACAGTTACCCTCATCTATCCGAGGCCCGGAAGTTGAAACAGTATGTGTTGAGTAAAGACGGTCTGGAGAAGTATTCTGAGTGAGTTACCCTCATCTGTCGCTCCCTTGCCTTGGAGTTGTAGTGTCTGAACTTCTATTGTTGTATTGTCTGAACTGCCGTTGTTGTAGTATCTGAACTTCTATTTTATGTCTCCTCTTGCCTTTTGAGTTATAGTGTCTGAACTTCTGTTTGTTGTTGTATCTGAACTTCTAATATTTTTTACCATCCTTTTGTATTCTGCAGGACAAGCTACTGCATGTTTACCATCCCTACGAATGTGATTGACCTCACAGGACGTGTCCTTTACACGCTTTTCGGTGAAGGGCGGCAGATGGAAGGAGACATAATGGATTATCTCATAAATTTGTTGAAGGATAAGCCGGAGACCTCTGAGATATTCACTAGTGCTGACAGGGTTGTACTTAGTCCCTACTTCATATAGGTTTTAGTTCTTTGCACCCCTATCTCCTTCTTTTTTCCTTAGTTTTGTTGTAGTAGCATTTGGGAGGTGTTTTAATTGTGTTTTTGTGAATGCACAGTACTGCCTGGAGTATGATTTCTTCGGTGCAACGGTTCCAAAGTTTGATGCAAAAAAATCTGTTGGTCTCCTCCCAATGTTTGTTCGCAAGGAAGAAGACCTTCTTAACGCAAAGCTGGTTAGGTTTTCATAACTCTTGCTTTTTTTAATTTCATGTGCATCCTTTTGCTGAGTTTGTCAAGAAAGCTTTTGTTCATGCCGGTTCTTCAGTACATATGCTTTTATAGTTTGTGTTCACCGATCCTTTCATTCTTGGCAGGTTTTCTTGATTCTATTCAAGCCAATTGGCACAATGGCGCACTACAGTGTGTATGTGTTGAATAGATATCGTGGGAGCATTGACATCCTTGATTCACTTTCTTACGATAATATGCAAACGTCGCGATCGAGTTTCCACGGGGACTGCCAAAATATCGTGAGTGTTTCTTAGCCTGAACCTCCTTTCACATTCTCTTGTTTGACACGAAGTTTATTATGCCTTGTGTTGACAAAATATGTTGTTGTCTCTGTTTTGGTAATACTGCTTGAACTGACTGTCATTTAGAAGTTGAACTTCTGCTAGTTTGTTTAGGTGGATCTTATGCAAGTGTCGCTTTTTTATGTACTTGAACTTAACTATTTTGGTTAACATGTTTTTGACTTCATCTAATTTTGTTATTTCCGGCAGATGAAGAGATTTGTTGGGTTGCTCGAGGAGGTGTACGGCAAGGCTGCATACAAGGCGAGCAAGCAGCTTAACTGGGTGACTATTACAAAGAGGCCGACTTTCATCGATGTTCCGAAGCAGAAGAGTAATGATTGTGGTTTCTTTGCCGTGAAGTTCAGCTCTTCGTATGATGGCGATGAGATTGTTGAAGATTTTGGTGATGTGGAAGTATGTTCTGTCTTTGTTCTTGTCTCATCATCCTTTGATTATTCTTGTGTGTTTTTGCTGAGACGCTCCTGCTGTGGTTTTAGATATCCGTTACTAAACCATTGTTTTCACCTTTCTTTTGTTTGCAGGCTGCTGTAGATGACTGGAAGGCTGAGTTCATGCACATTCTGATTTTTAGCGAGAAGAATGAAGTCGTGCGTTCAGAGCTCCCTAAAGAGATCCAGTCCTTTGGCCCGTGAATTCGAAGCATTATTTTCATCTGTAGATTTGATTTCGTACAGATTTTTAGGTTTGATAATGATTGGAACAATTCCATAAAGATTTGGTTGTAAGAATGTTTTTAGTGATTTGTGTATCTATAGGTGCAGCACTATGACTTATGATATTGTGGACAAATGCATTTGGTGTGAAGAATGATTTGGCTTTGTGAATTTCAATGTACTGCATAGTTTTTCAGTATCCATGTGTTGAATGTTTTTGCCCCAACAGATGTACCTGAACTTCTGCCTCGGTTTTGGTTTAACTGCTTGATTTTTTTGTGTTGTTTATTTTCGGGCTCCCAACATATGATCGTAGACTTGAACTTCTGCTTTGAGATGTGGCTGGGCTGCTGGTTTCAGATGGAGAGGATATTTTGTGTTGTGTAATGTATTGGTAATGTTCAACCCAACCAATATGTATGCTTTTGCGTAGAATCTATATTTGTTTTTTTTGTGTTTTTTTCAAGTGCGAACGTATTTCATATGTAAATCTGTGCAGAAATATTGTTGACGTTTCTTTATCTTTTGTCGGCATTGTACATGAACTTCTGCACGTATCCAAGCAGAACTTCACATTTGAACGCGTTGTCTTAGGCTTGCTAACCTTAGTTTATGCGGTGAAACTTTATTTTTTAAGCATATTTTTCCTACATCGATTTTATATACCAGAACTTCTTCTATAAGCTGACCTGAACTTCAATACTATATGATTATTTGCTGGTTGCACTTTTATGGAATACAACACGAGTGCCTCCTGCCATAATATACCAGGACTTCTGCAGTAAGCTTACTTGAACTTCGCAGTATATGTTTTTCATGTTTGCTCTTGCTTGCACTTTCATGCAATACATCACCAGCACATCACTTCATCCCATAACATACCAGGACTTCTGTAGTAATATTACTTGAACTTCACAGTGTATGTTTTTCATTTTATTACTGCTTGCTCTTTCATGCAGTACATCATCAGCACAGCACTTCATCTCATAACATACCAGGACTTCTGCAGTAATACTACATGAACTTCACAGTGTATGTTACCAGGACTTCTTTGAAAGTTCAACAATAAAAGGGGATGACATAATATTCTGGACATTGACATGACATAAGTTTGCATTGTGCTAATTGACCTATTCTAACTGTTCATCAGCCTTGCGCTCCTCCTAGGCTTTGGTTGTATAGGTTTTTGCTTGACATGTACCTCTTCCTCTTCATCTTCCTCTTCATCGTCCTCTTCCTCTTCCTCTTCATCATCCTCTTCCTCTTTCTCTTCATCGTTCTCTTCCTCTTCGTCTTCCTCTTCTTAGACGGTGTCTTAGTCTTCGTCTTCCTCTTCCTCTTCCACCTCTTTCTTGTTGCTGGCTCTGGGTTTTGCTTTCTGTTTCTTCTCTGGCTTTTTGCTTGTCTTTTCAGCATCTGCTCGCTTCGGGCATGTTCTTGCATTATGTGGTTCATACTCCTTGCATATGCTACAAAGTCTGGTGCTTGCTTTCTGTGGGTGTGGTCCCTTCTTTTGTTCCATAACTTTGGGTTGCTGTTTTTGAGATTTGGGTTCCTTGACCTCCTCGGCATTGTTTCTTTCCAAGAGTGTTGGACAGGTCAGCTTGTTGTGTCCCGCAACCTGGTTGCACACACTACATTTCCTGTGTCCAAGTGGCACTCCATTCTCATCGAGCACCACGACTCTTCCTGCAGGTGGTGCCTTTATTTGTGCTCTCTTGTCACTTTTCTTTGCTGCAGTAATTTTCTTCCTACCCTTTGTTTCAGAATACAGCGGCAGTTTCATCGTCTCTTGCTGTCGCTGCTCCATTGATTGGCCATCACCCTGCTTGCATTGGTTGGCTTCAGCGGCGGCGTTGAGCATTTCAGCTGCATAATAGTGAAGGTCATCTTCAATTTCAGCGTCCTCTTCAGCCATCCTTTCGTCAGCATCCGCTCGATTTGCTGAATGTATTGCATCAAGCTCTTCCACGAGCCTCTTGAGAACATAGTAGGCTCTGTCATACTGCTGGTCACATCTCATCGCTTTCTTGTTAACCATCAAATTCAGCTGCAGCAAGATGTCTTGCTTCGATAGCCTTGAGCTGTCATCCGATGCGGTTGTGTTGTAGTCCCTTGTATCAAAGGTTGGCTGTGATTTTGCAGTCTTTGTGTACCGTTTGAGGATATACTTGTTTGGAATTTTGTCAGGCTTCAGGTAGTCCAGTATGTTCATGATGTGAAGGCAGAACAGGCCTACATTTTGCGATGAATGCAGAATACATAGTTTGTGAGCCAGCAATGAGTTTCATAAATTTTCCCGCTCACCTGTGTGTGTCCAGAGCTTGCATTCATACTCGTATATTTCATTGTGTGGGTCAGCTACAACCTGGAATTCATGCTTTGATCAGGAAAATCTTTCTTCATCATCATGGCCAGGCTTGTTGTGGTAGTACACAAGGTACTTAGTGGACTCTGATGTATGCTTTGCGCGAAATAGTGTGGCCTTTCTCATCCTATTCCTCATCTCGGTGTACACGGCTCTCGTGTACTTGATAGACATGTCTTCCTCGTAGCCGTAACTTGTCTTTGTCACAGGATTGGTCTGCACATGTCAAAAAGTAAGATATTAGTCGAAGCAGAATCATGGGTTTCATTTTTTAAAATTCAAAGTGCACATGTTGAAGGTAAACATAACATGATGGTGGTGTTTTGTACTTGTCATCATACCATGCTGGTCATTGTTTGCTCGTTCTCCTTCTGCATCCGAGTTTGTATGCAAGCATTGACCCGCCTAGCAAACTTGTGTAGGTTCTGGGTCCCCTTGACAAACCCTTTCTTTAGCACGTGGTTCATGCTCTCGCTTCGTTGTGTGGAAGTCATTCTAGCACAGAAAATGTTCTTGTAATATGCTGAAATCCACATCTTCCTATCACTCCAGAGCTGCATCATCATCTGGTCGTTCTCCAGGTGGTACTTGTGCACGAGTTCAGCCCAGGCATCTTCAAACTCCATTGGCATCAGCGGCCAGTTCAATATAGCTGTGAACTCCTATTTTAATGTTTTATACTTTTTGTACAGCAACACGAGGTATTCCATGTACTTCTTCAATATGTGCCAACGGCATAGCTTGTGGACGGTGTTTGGAAATGATTGTGGTATAGCTTTCACCATCGATGGGCACTGGTCTGATCGAATTAAAAAAATGAAACTTGATTCTTTTTGTACTGATGGTGAACTTATGTTGCACAAGTAATTGAACTTCACATCTAGTAGTATGGCAATCTAAGAATGTCACATGTATTTTTTTCTTAAAGCAGTGTTGCTGAACTTCTGTGGTACCAGTGCTTGAACTTCACAGTTAGTAGTATGAGAAACTAGTAGTGTCACACTCAAAATTTTTCTTACAGCAGTGTTGTTGAACTTTTTGTGGTAGCAGTGATTGAACTTCACATAAATAACTATGTTTTTCTGAACATGCTAAATATTTTTATCTAACAGCTTCGTCCTTGAACTTCTATGATTCATGTACTTGAACTTCACATTCATAACTACTTTTTTTCTAAACATGTGACAGATAATTTTGCTTTCTTGTATTGCTAGTTGGACTTCTGTGCTAACAGTGGTTGAACTGCATTTTTTACATATTTTTCAGAAAAAACAAATGTACCCAACCAACAGAGACCCATAGACTGAAAAGATGATGAAACTTGAGGAGTTTTTTTGGAACTCACCTGTTAGAATGCAAGTTGGGTGCTTGTTGTTCATGCACCGTAGAAATGTATCGAACAGCCACTTGAATGACTTTGCATCTTCATCTCTTATCAGGGCAACAGCAAATATCATTGACTACAAGTGATGGTTTGTTCCAACAAACACTCCCAGGGGCATAAATCTGTTGATCTTGTAAGTCGTGTCAAATGTTATGCAATCGCCGAAGTCTTGATAGGCTCCTCGGCAGCTTGCATTGGACCAGAAAATGTTTTTAATTGACTTGTCCTTGTCCACTTGGATGTCATAGAAAAACTCATCATTTATTGCCTTCATGTCTTTGAAGAATGAAACAAGTTTTAATACATCATCCAAATCATCTTTCCTTGCATTCATGGCTTTCCTGCAAATCACACGCCAACATGCATTTGTTATTTTTGCTATCAAAGGGGTTGTGAGCTAGGATGCTATTTTTACATTGCAGCATGTGGGTGTTTGAATACTTACTGGTTTAGTAGGTCTCGTCCGGTCATGCTTAGGAAGTAGCTTCCATCTTCATTTTCAGATAGCATGGACATGATTGTTGTGTGCTTGACATCATGGTACTGCAGGAGCTTTACATACTCCAGAATAGTGGGGTCATAATTCTTGTGTGAGTGCAAGAATACCAGCATGTCATCAGTTTGCATGAGTTGGTGATTATGATTGTATTCAATGTCCACTGCCACGCATGTGTCATCCTCCTGCACCTTCACCCTCATTCTTGCATTGCACCCCGTCCTCTGCGATGTTTTGTTTCGCTTCCTGTTGGCCTCTGAAACAGAAGATGTGTGTATCCCTTGGAAGGCGCAAACAAAATAGTTGTGGTTGTCATTTCCACCCGTCTTCCTGATTCCAAAACCAGCGTGCCTGGCGTATCTGTTATAAAATTCCCTTGCTTTCTCTACATCTTTGAATCGCATATTTAGTCTTGGTATTAGATAATCTGGTAGATCCGGCGTCTGCAGAAAAAGAAAAAAAAATCCACACTAGTAGAAAAAGGGCCTTTAGTCCCGGTTCATAAGGGGCCTTCAATCCCGGTTCTGGAACCGGGACTAAAGGGTCGGTACTAAAGCCTCCCCCTTTAGTCTCGGTTCTAACTGGAACCGGGACTAAAGGCCCTCCACGTGGCCGCTGCCTAGAGGTCCACCTTTAGTCCCAGTTGGTAACACCAACCGGTACTAAAGGAAATTTTATGATTTTTTTTTGAAATTTTTTTTGAATTTCAAATTTCTGAATTATTTTAACCTCTAATCTCTAATCACCCCTCATCACTACTCAATTTAACCTTTAATCTCTAATCACCCACATCATTCCAAATCATCTAACTTCCTGAACGGTCACCCATCCTCTCACTACTCCAGCCTGAGCACGCTTAACTTCCAGGTTCTATTCTCCCTCGTTTCCAAGTCTGCACTTGTTGTTTTCCTAACAATAGTAAGATGTCAATCCTATTAACCCTCAGAAATTTAGCTTGAGCATGAAGTCACACATTTCACTGTTTGAGTTTGAAACTATTGTTCTAAAAATCAATAATTATTTAGTAATACTAATATTTCTTGAATAAGTAGTTTGACCACAGTTTGACCATAGTTGACCAAAATTTAAAAAAACTGAAATAATTATTTAGTAACACTAATATTCTTGAATAATTATTTAGTAACACTAATACTTCTTGAATAAGTAGTTTGACCATAGTTTGACCAGATTTAACAAAAATTCAAAAAAAACTAAAATTTGAGCATAACTTTTTTTCCTTTTAGAATTTGAGGATTCTAAAAATTTGCAAACAGGCCATAGGCTGTCTCCATCGGATGTGGATTTTCGTTTCAAACATTTTGATATATTATACGTTTTTTCCGACATCGTATGCAAAAGTTATAGCCGTTTTACATTTTCCCTACATTTTTTGCAAAACATGTCCAAATTTAAGTTTTTAAATTTTCCTAACTACCTCTCGAAGGATTTTATTTTTTGAAGTTTTTATCATTTTCTTTTGATTTTTTCAAAACAAAAAAGGCGATCCACCGGGGGGTAGAGTTTGAAAATGGGACCTTTAGTCCCGGTTTGTGTCTCAAACCGGGACTAAAGGGCATCGCACCCTTTAGTCCCGGTTCGTGTCTCAAACCGGGACTAAAGGTCTAATCTTTAGTCCCGGTTTGGGACACAAACCGGGACTAAAGGTCATCGCACCCTTTAGTCTCGGTTCGTGTCTCAAACCGGGACTAAAGGGCTCAGGTGAACCGGGACTAAAGCCTTAGCCGCACGAACCGGGACCAATGCTCACATTAGTCCCGGTTCGTGACTGAACCGGGACTAATGTGAATATTGCCTCGTGACCAAAGCCCTGTTTTCTACTAGTGCCAAACAGCACGTTAAAATGCAGTTTATGAACTTGTTATTCTGGAGGGAGCAGAAAATGTGCAGATAATACAAGATGCGTGTATAAATATTTTTTGTTTCACTTACGTGCGTGTATGATCGCAACTCCGCCGGTGTCGGCTGCTGTCCCTCTGGGATGGGGCATGGCGGAGTAATCATAGCAGGATGCAGCAGTGGATCACGAGGAGGAAGGAGGGCTGAAGATGGCCTCTCTCTTGTTTGCGTCCTTTTTGCTTGAGGTGGTTGTGGAGGTATTGCGATCCTGGTCTTGGTTTGCTCTTTTGTTTTGTGAAGCAATCCATCTACCTTATGCCCCGTAGAATTCTGACTTGTAGCGGCAGCAGCAGGATCAAACGGTGGTAGTGTGCAGATCACTCTCCTCCGTGTGTGTGTTGCTGTTGGATTTGTCCTGGGATCCGGTTTAGTTGCTTCGCTTTGGCATTGATGAGGCACACCAAGATAACCTCCAGAGTTACACGCAGGACTTGAGCTAACCCCCTCCTCCATCGGCGTGCTTGGGAGCCTGCTTGTGGATACAAAGAATCCACGGGGGATTTCCGGCGTCACCCAATTAGGTGGAGGTGCAAACCTGTGCGGATAGGGCTGTGACCCAGCATCTTGGAAGTATCTTGTGTTTCGGGTGTCATCCATTTTTGGTCTGGAGCAGGTTGGTAATGCTGTTGGTGCGTTTGAGGTGTGACCCATTGAGGGGGTGGTGCAACGCGTATAGGCTTTGGATTGTGTACTTGCTGCTGGGAACTTCTAAGCTTCTTCATGCGTCTATCGTTTCCATGACATAAAAGAAAAAAATGTGTATTAGCACACAAGTTATATCTGCATATACCTTTGTAACTGAACTTAGCATTATTCACAGCCTGAACTTCTCATATATAAAGTGGTGAGAGCTATCACACTATGCACTGAGCTGAACATCTGCCGATGCCTTTGTACCTGAACTGAGCACCCTTCACAGAATAAACTTCACACCATGTTTTTTAATTCTATAGTATTTGATTACTTATATGTACCTAAACTTAGCACTCTCCACAACCCGAACTTCTTGTTTTGCAAAGGGGAAATATTGTCTACAGTTAAAAAACCTGAAACTTCATGAAGTTTTTGAATGGTTGGACTGCTAGTGCATACCAACCTGACCTTCATGTCATATCACATGCATGTTCTATTTTCCTTTTATTTATTTTTTGCACAGAACCAGACACATACCAACCTAAACTCTAGCACACTTACTAGTTGAACTTCACATGTGAATGTGAATGCAGGCAGATTTTATAGTGTTTGTAGCCTGGACTGAGGCTCACATACTACCTGAACTTCACATGCCTGTAAGCAGGCAGGCAGATTTTACAATGTTGTTTTGTAGCCTGGACTGAGGCTCATACACTACCAGAACTTAACATGGTTGTAAGCAGGCAGGCAGATTTTAAAAAAGCTTTTTGTAGCCTGGACTGATGCTCACACACCACCTGAACTTCACATAGCTGTAAGCAAATAACAAACCGAAGGAAGGAAGAAGTTCAACCATACCCTGGCTAGAAGGTCTGCCAACCTTTTTCCAGCAGCTGATAGGCCACCTTGAGAATAATTCGTCGTGGAGGTATGAGAGGAATTCAATGGCAATCCATGTCTTGCAGAGGGCACGAAGTTCATCTGCACGAAGCAAGAAGGTCAGAGAAGGCAAGATTGAAGAAGAATGCAAAACTGGGAGGAAGTTCATATACCGTTCTTAGATTTGAAGGCACTGCCGATGCGGCCTCCACCGCCAAGATGCTTCCTTGGGTGCGCTGTTCCCCGTAGGTTGCGCCTTGGCCGTCACGAGCACTGCCAAGCCGTCTGGCGGTGATGATGGACCGAGGATGAGGCTTCCGGAAGTCCATGGCGGCCGTTCGTCGCAGAAATCCGGCGGCTGCGCCGGCTCCGCCGGCTCCAGGCGACGCGGGCTCCCTCGCGCCGGCGTCCGCCGTCGCTCGCTCGCCCACACCGACGGTCGGGCAGGAGGTGGAGTCAGAGGGGGCGGAGCTCGATCCAGTCGGCCAGGATCTGGAGAAGGAAGGGAGGCGCTGGATCCGGCGGATTTTCGGCGGCGAATCACGGCGGAGATCGAGGGGAGGAGCGGCGAGGAGGGGTTGGGGAGGGGCGGCTCGATCGAGATCGGGGTCCAGGTGGGATTCTGTCGGGATCGGGGTCCAGGTGGGATTCTGTCGGGCTGGGCCGGCAGTCCAGGGAAGTTCGGGAACCTGTCTTCGGGCTCTATATAGGGCTGCTGTGATCCAAATAGTTATTCTAATCCTGGGATTAGAATAGTGCCACTCTATATATATACATGTGTATATATCATCGAATGTCTCACAACCACCATTAATTAATTCACACATATATACACACATGTATATATATATATATATTATGATCGGTTCTACTAGAAATTCTATTTATATATATGCATAACGTGTACAATATGTAGTATCGTAAAATACCATCAAACGAAAAAGAATTAAATGGAAAACACAAAATTAAATGAAAAAGAAATCATAAACCCAACCCCCCCAACCTTTTAATACCGGTTGGTGACACCAACCGGTACTAAAGGGCTCCCTGCCCCCGAAGCTGGCTCGTGCCACGTGGTTGCCCTTTAGCACCGGTTCGTGCTGAACCGGTACTAAAGGGGGGGCCTTTAGTGCCCACACTTTAGTGCCGGTTACCGAACCGGCACTAAAGGGCCTTACGAACCGGTGCTATTGCCCGGTTCTGCACTAGTGATGCCGACTCCTTGTGGATCACACCACCCTGTGCACTACACCATGCACTGTAGCCTCATGTAGAGACATGGCATCATTGAAGAGACTCACCTTCACAGGTTCACCGCCCCCACATAGTTGAACTTGATCCTCTCATCAAGACACATAGACGACTTGGGCTTCATCTTAAACGCCTCCTCACAGAGACGAGCACTTGGACATGACGACGACGACCAACTGACCGACCGACGGTGCTAACCCGCACGACTCCTTGACTCTAACTCCCGGATGACGATCTTGACGACTTTCCGGCACCGTATCACCGCACCACCGCTCCCGTCAATGATCTCCATCCGTCATCTTGCCGACGACAACCCCCCGTCTTCCTCCATGTCACTCCGCCGAATGACAATCTCCTGATCCTCGTCAACGCTGCAGCACCTAGCTGTTGGGGAATGTAGTAATTTCAAAAAAATTCCTACGCACACGCAAGATCATGGTGATGCATAGCAACGAGAGGGGAGAGTGTAATCTACGTACCCTTGTAGACCGATAGCGGAAGCGTTAGCACAACGCGGTTGATGTAGTCGTACGTCTTCATGGCCCGACCGATCAAGCACCGAAACTACGGCACCTCCGAGTTTTAGCACACGTTCAGCTCGATGACGATCCCCGGACTCCGATCCAGAAAAGTGTCGGGGAAGAGTTCCGTCAGCACGACGGCGTGGTGACGATCTTGATGTTCTACCGTCACAGGGCTTCGCCTAAGCACCGCTACAATATTATCGAGGATTATGGTGGAAGGGGGCACCGCACGCGGCTAAGAATATGATCACATGGATCAACTTGTGTCTATGGGGTGCCCCCTGCCTCCGTATATAAAGGATCAAGGGGGGGTGCGGCTGGCCAAGAGGAGGGTGCGCCAGGAGGAGTCCTA
Organism: Triticum urartu; assembly: GCF_056163025.1. Classification (NCBI taxonomy): domain Eukaryota; kingdom Viridiplantae; phylum Streptophyta; class Magnoliopsida; order Poales; family Poaceae; genus Triticum; species Triticum urartu. Next base: position 726,835,653 of record NC_141874.1, read on the forward strand.
CTCCCACCGGGAGTAGGATTCCCCCCCCTTTCCTAGTTGGAATAGGATTCGGGAAGGGGGAAAGAAGAGAGAGAGAAGGAAGGGGGGCGCCGCCCCCCTCTCCTTGTCCTATTCGGACTAGGGGGGAGGGGCGTGCGGCCCAGCCCTGGCCACCTCTCCTCTCTTCCACTAAGGCCCAATAAGGCCCATATACCTCCCGGGGGGTTCCGATAACCTCCTGGTGATCCGGTATTGTCCCAATCTCACCCGGAACCTTTCCGGTGTCCAAATATAGTCGTCCAATATATCGATCTTTATGTCTCGACCATTTCAAGACTCCTCGTCAAGTCCGTGATCACATCCGGGACTCCGAACAACCTTCGGTACATCAAAATGCATAAACTCATAATATAACTGTCATCAAAACCTTAAGCATGCGGACCCTACGGGTTCGAGAACAATGTAGACATGACCGAGACACGTCTCCGGTCAATAACCAATAGCGGAACCTGGATGCTCATATTGGCTCCCACATATTCTACGAAGATCTTTATCGGTCACACCGCATAACAACATACGTTGTTCCCTTTGTCATCGGTATGTTACTTGCCCGAGATTCGATCGTCGGTATCTCAATACCTAGTTCAATCTCGTTACCAGCAAGTCTCTTTACTTGTTTCGTAATACATCATCTTGCAACTAACTCATTAGTTGTAATGCTTGCAAGGCTTATGTGATGTGCATTACCGAGAGGGCCCAGAGATACCTCTTCGACATTCGGAGTGACAAATCCTAATCTCGAAATACGCCAACCCAACATGTACCTTTGGAGACACCTGTAGAGCACCTTTATAATCACCCATTTACGTTGTGACATTTGGTAGCACACAAAGTGTTCCTCCGGCAAACGGGAGTTGCATAATCTCATAGTCATAGGAACATGTATAAGTCATGAAGAAAGCAATAGCAACATACTAAACGATCGGGTGCTAAGCTAATGGAATGGGTCATGTCAATCAGATCATTCACCTAATGATGTGATCCCGTTAATCAAATAACAACTCTTTGTCCATGGTTAGGAAACATAACCATCTTTGATTAACGAGCTAGTCAAGTAGAGGCATACTAGTGACATTATGTTTGTCTATGTATTCACACATGTATTATGTTTCCGGTTAATACAATTCTAGCATGAATAATAAACATTTATCATGATATAAGGAAATAAATAATAACTTTATTATTGCCTCTAGGGCATATTTCCTTCACTAGCGACCATATCACCCACCCTTCCTCATCACTGCACCACCCAATGACTTCATTGCCCGCCCCGAGGCGCTAGTAGGTCGCCACCCCGGGGCAAGCGTGGCTTCAAATGAACCTTGCTCGGATACCAGTTGTTGGAACTCGCCCATAGGATCGATCACATCAAATCACGATCAACATGCACACGCAAAAACTTTTGCCAAAGGCACGTGTCGTGCTGCTCTTCCTTTATTTCTTTTTTCTGTTTTCTCTCACGGTTACAACTTTCAGGCCCTGGACCAATGCCTAGCCAACCCAAACTAGCTATCATGTCAAACATCATTATATGCGGTACATATATGTGTCACAAGATATATGTTCGGTACATATTAGAGATAAGGCTAGGAGGTAGTTTGTATGAGATATTCTTCTAACCATCTCCTCCTTTCTTCTCTCTCAAGATGTATCTTAGATTCTCTCTTATCTCTCTCTCTCTCTCAAACCGCATGTGTAAAGCCATCTAGGGTATTGTCTCCCCTACTATATAACATGGACACGTCACCCTCGACAAGGGTAAGACATTTACCGCTCGCACATGGTATCAGAGCCCCTCTTCTTCAACTCATCTAGCTACCAGAACCACCTGTGTCGAAGCCGCACCATGTCTTCCTCCTCTGGCGCTTCCTCCCAGCCTAGTCTCAATGGACAGGTCACAGAGAAGCTATCCCGCACGAACTACGTGCTATGGCGCACGCAGATCATACCCCAACTGCATGGCGCCAGGGTCTTCGGCTACGTCGACGGCACCCAGCCGGAGCCGGCAAAGCTCCTCGTCACCACCAAGGAAGGCAAGGAGACTTCAATGCTCAACCCTCTCCACCCAATCTGGGTCCGGGAAGACCAGCAGGTCCTTGGCTACCTGCTGAGCAACCTCACAAAGGAGGTGCTCCTCACGGTGACCACGGTCACCATCACGGGCGCGCTCTGGACGACGCTCGCCGGCATGTACTCGTCGCAATCGGTGAGTCGCATCAACAACATCCGTACTTCTCTCATCAATGTGCAGAAGGGAAACCTCTCTGTCGCCTCCTACTTCGCCACCATGCGCGGCTACGCCGACGAGCTAGCCGTGGCGGGCAAGGCGATCCTCGACGATGATCTCATCTCCTACATCATCCACGGGCTCGACGCCGACTACCAGCCGCTGATCTCTGCTCTGGATGCTCGCGTCACTCCCGTCACCATCGACGAGCTCTTCGCCATGCTCTCAAACTTTGACCAGCGGATGGTGCACTTCCACGGCAATGGCGGCGGCGGCTTCAAGTCCTCCGCAAACTCGGCCTCTCGTGGTCGTGGTGGCTCCTCTCGGCGTGGCGGCTTCTCCCGTGGCAGGGGCAGGTCCAGTGGAGGAGGCAATGGCGGCGGCTCCAACTCCCACAACGGCGGGCGTGCTCCTGCCAACAACAGAACTCGACGTGGTGGCGGAAATCCTCGTGCATGACCTGATGCCCCTCGGTGCCAGATATGCGGCAAGTTGGGGCACACGGCAAAAGATTGCTGGTACCGCTACGAAGAAGACAACGATTCCTCTCAAGATGATGACAAGGTGGCGGTGGCTGCAGATGGCTCCTATGGAATCGACACCAGCTGGTACGTCGACAGCGGCGCCACCAACCACATCACCAACGATCTCGAGAAGGTGACCATGAAGGATAAATACCACGGCAAGGACCAAATCCACACGGCTAGTGGTGAAGGTATGGAGATTTGTCACATTGGTCATTCAAGTTTTAGTACCCCTTCTCGTAAAATCCATCTTAGGAAAATTTTGCATGTTCCTAATGCCGACAAAAGTCTTCTCTCTGTCCATAGAATTGCTCTTGATAATCATGTCTTCCTTGAATTTCACCCTTATTTCTTTTTGATCAAGGATCAGGCGACGAAGAACATTCTCTACCAAGGTAAATGCGTTCGTGGGCTCTAACCGTTGATTCCGGAGCTTAGGAGACTGAATAAACAGGCTTGTGGTGCTATCAAGCTTTCGTCCACACGATGGCATGATCGTCTAGGACATGCTTCTTTTTCTCTAGTTGAAAAATTACTTAGAAAGAATAAGCTCTCGTTTGTTGGTGAGCGCAATATTGAAACTATTTGTGATTCCTGTCAACGAGTTAAGAGTCATCAGCTACCCTATCCTATATCCACTAGCGTGTCTACCAAACCACTACAATTAATTTTTTTCAAATGTTTGGGGTCCTACCCCCAACTTAGTCGGTAGACATACGTACTATGTGAGATTCGTTGATGACTATAATAAATTTTGCTGGATTTATCTGCTTAAGAAAAGATCTGATGTCTTTCAAGTTTTTAAAAACTTCCAAGCACTCCCTGAACGCAAGTTTGACAGCAAGATACTTGCTGTCCAATCAGACTGGGGCAGAGAGTATGAGAAATTAAACTCTTTCTTTCAAACTCTCGGCATCTCTCACCATGTGTCGTGTCCCCACACTCACCAACAAAACGGTTCTGCTGAACGCAAGCACAGGCACATTGTTGAGGTCGGTTTAGCTCTCTTAGCTGGCGCCTCCATGCCTCTCAAATTCTGGGATGAAGCTTTTCTCACTGCCGTTCACATCATTAACATGCTTCCTAGTCGTGTTATCAATAATGAAACTCCAGTAGAATGGCTACTCCACACCAAACCTAACTACACGTCTCTTCGTGTTTTTGGGTGTGCATGTTGGCCAAATCTTCGTCCATATAATCAACGCAAACTTATGTTTCGGTCAAAGCAATGTGTGTTTCTTGGGTATAGCGCTCAACACAAAGGTGTAAAATGCCTCGATGTGTCTACGGGGCGAGTCTATATCTCCCGTGATGTTGTTTTTGACGAAACCAAGTTTCCTTTCGTTGATCTTCATCCCAACGCCGGTGCCTTACTTTGCAAAGAAATTCTTCTCTTGCCATCTTACCTCACCGGCCTTGATCATGGGGGAAATACTTGTGATGATTCAATGCTGACTAACACTCCTAATGGTGCAAACGAGTTCTCTGGTGATGTTGCAGGAACAAACAGTGACAAAAATGATGAAGAAATTGGCCCTCAAGTGCCATATTTGTTGTGTCCGGAATTGGGGAACAGATCCTCCTTGGGATCGTCGCCGGATCAGCTGCAGTCCAGGAGATACACGTCGGGATCAGCGCTGGCAAATGCGCCAGACCTGCCAGCAGCGGAATCTGCCGCTCGTGCGGGTTCCCGCGGCTCCACGCCTGCCACGGGCCAGCCCTCGGGTGGCGGCAGCCCCGCACCGGCTCCGCGCCAATCGCCAGATGCCACGCGGCGACGTCCTGGTGGCTTGGGAGGTGCGCGCTTCCCTGACCAACCGCACTACTACAAGCGGCGCCCCCAGGCGCGGCCGACCGGCGCAGGATCCAGCGCTGACCCACCCAGCCAGGAGGGCGCGGGCTTCAGTGCTGATCCGTGTGGCCCCGCGCAATCATGGGCTCGCGATGAGCCTGTCGGTGAGCTGGGATCTTCTGCGGCAGCTACAACCTCGCCATCAAGTGTTGAAGCCACAGAGGATCCGGTGCGGGTGCCTGGTGAATCTGCCTCGGGATCGCCTGCACCAGGAACTCCTGTGCGCGGCTCCTCTCGGCGTGGCGGCTTCTCCCGTGGATCCGGATCCTCTGCGCCGGCTGACTCTGCGATGCAGTCTCGGCGGCTCACACGGTTGCGAAAAGGTGTAACTCAACCCCTCAATTATAAAAATATAAGCAAATATGGCCTGGTTTTCTCTACGGATGAACATGTTGAACCGAGAACTTTGGATGAGGCATTCAGAGATGAAAAGTGGAGAAAAGCAATGATGGAAGAATATGTGGCACTAAAGAAAAATAAAACATGGCATTTGGTTCCCCCACGGCAAGGTAAAAATCTTATAGATTGCAAGTGGGTGTTCAGAGTTAAGAGAAAATCTGATGGAACTGTTGATAGATACAAGGCTAGGCTTGTTGAAAAAGGGTTTAAACAGAGATATGGTATTGATTATGAGGATACATTCAGTCCAGTTGTAAAAGCTGCCACCATTCACCTTATTCTGTCTATTGTTGTTTCTAGGGGATGGAGTCTCAGACAGCTAGATGTACAGAACGCGTTCCTCCATGGTGTTCTGGAAGAAGAGGTGTATATGAAACAACCTCCTGGGTTTGAGAGCAAGTCTAATCCCTCATTTGTGTGCAAACTTTATAAAGCACTCTATGGATTGAAGCAAGCCCCAAGGGCGTGGTACTCACGTCATAGTCACAAGATGCAATCACTTGGTTTTGTCCCTTCCAAGTCAGATACCTCATTGTTCATTTACAATAAGCTTAATACATGTATATTTGTTCTAATCTATGTTGATGATATTATTGTTACAAGTTCATCTAGTGAGGCCATTGCATCATTGTTGAAGGATTTAAGTGCAGAATTTGCTCTCAAGGATCTTGGAGATTTGCATTTTTTCCTTGGGATTGAAGTAAAGAAACACAAGGATGGATTTCATCTCTCTCAAGAGAAATATGCAACTGATTTGGTAAGAAAGGCAGGACTGCAAGGTTGTAAACCCTCCTTCACTCCATTATCCATCTCAGAAAAACTATCTCTCACAGAAGGGCAACTCTTGAATCAAGAGGACAGTACAAAGTACAGGAGTTTAATAGGTGCACTACAGTACTTGACTCTAACAAGGCCTGATATCTCCTTTGCTGTCAACAAGGTATGTCGGTTTTTGCATGCTCCTACCACTGTGCATTGGACTGTTGCGAAACGCATCGTCAGATATGTCAAACATACTTTGAGCATTGGTCTTAGTTTCAGCAAGTCATCCTCAACTCTTGTTAGTGCTTTCTCTGATTCTGATTGGGCAGGTTGTCTGGATGACAGGCGCTCTACTGGTGGATTTGCAATATTTTTTGGACCGAACTTGATTTCGTGGTGTGCAAGGAAACAGGCCACAGTGTCTCGGTCTAGCACAGAGGCAGAGTATAAGGCATTAGCAAATGCCATAGCTGAAATCATATGGGTTCAATCAATGTTAAAAGAACTTGGTATACGAAGTTCTCAAGCTCCATGTTTGTGGTGTGATAATCTTGGTGCCACCTACTTATCTGCAAATCTAGTCTTTCATGCCAGAACAAAGCACATAGAGATAGATTTTCACTTTGTCAGAGAAAGAGTTCCACGGAAACAGCTTGATATTCGGTTCATTCATTCCAGAGATCAAGTTGTAGATGGGTTTACTAAAGCCTTGCCTATCAGAAGCTTTGAAGAATTTAAGCATAATCTCAACCTGATGAAATTGTGATTAAGGGGGGTGTCAAACATCATTATATGCCGTACATATGTGTGTCACGAGATATATGTTCGGTACATATTAGAGATAAGGTTAGGAGGTAGTTTGTATGAGATATTCTTGTAACCATCTCCTCCTTTCTTCTCTCTCAAGATGTATCTTAGATTCTCCCTTATCTCTCTCTCAAACCGCATGTGTAAAGCCATCTAGGGTTTTGGCTCCCCTACTATATAACATGGACACGTCGCCCTTGACAAGAGTAAGACGTTTACCGCTCGCACATATCCTACTCGAACACAATGACCAGACTCCTAACCGGACACATATGGCCAACTCCAATGCTACTACAACATGTAGAGCTAGCTCATGCAATGTCAAACACCACGTAGACTCCCTGTTAAATACTAATCAAGATTACTCTAACACATACATGACATTGACTCCGGCTCCTCCTAGCCAGTTCCACGCCTAAGTAGTTCCAAGGAGGATAACCCCATCTGCTTCTCCATCCCTAGTCCCGACACCCCCGACCCCGAGCAAGCTGATGCCTTGTACGTTATGAAGCAGTTCCCTGTGAGTCACAATCCCTCCAACTTCGAGGTCCTCAAGTACAGTGACCCTTCCAGTTGCCAGAAGGTGGAAGGCTGGAATTGGCACCGGCTCCCACCACCGATGGCCTGTGTCGACACTTCCATGGTGAAGTGCCATGCGCTGCTCCACATCGACGGCGATCCGATTTTTCTTGTCTCGCCTCCCGAAAGAAGTAAGGCCAACTCCACCGTGCGACCTCAAACGGATGTCCGTTTTGTCCGGATTCTGTTCGTTTGGGTAGGGATTTGGGTCGTGTTCGGGCGTGTCCTGGGATGCGGTGGCCGTGCGCCCAGCGCGCGGACGCATCCTGGCCGCATCCTGTTCACGTATTATTTCTTTGCAAGTTCTTAACTTTATTTCATCATTCATTTTTGGTACATGAAAAATACATCATCACATTTTGACTAGTAAAGTAAGACCAAAGAAAACAAGAACCACAAGAATACATTTTAGAAGATACCCAATTTCCATAACTGCTCCCTTGAGTTGGGTTAGGGCCTTCTCGATGCACTCGTTGTTGATCTGTGAAGGAGGAGGCTCGATCTGGCATCCTCCTTTCTTCTTCAAGCCAGAAGTCGATGTTGCTTCCTCCTCACACCTAGTCTCGTGTCTAGCCTCTAATCTAGCAACAAGTGCACTTCTCTCATTTACAGCCTCTATGCTAGCTAAAAGTGCACGAACATGTACTAAATTTCGCTCTATCAATATATCGATGTACTCTTCTTCCCAATACCAAAACTTGCATCCATTCTACACAACAAAATTTGAAGTTAGCACAACTAGTCAAATCTAGAGCACAAACCGAAGCTAAAAAAGCGCATACCCCATCGTTTAAGTACTTGATGAACACCCATCCGGGATGTTCCGGCGTTGTAGACACGCGGCGCACGACTATCCTTGGGCAGTGGTCGCACTTAATGAGTGGCAACGGTGCGCCGTCGAGCTTTTGGGTAAGCACCGAGCCCGGCCGGCCGCCATTCGTGTATCTATCGGCGGACCATCGACGGTGCAGATCCGAGCGGCTAGAGGAGGAGCCACTGCCTGCATGTGGCCTTGCGGCCCTGCCAGGGCCTTCCGGCGAGGTGCCCGGCCAGTCCATGGCGCGGCCCGGCCTCCCACAGCCGGCCGAGCTCAAGACCGACCGGATCCGCCCCAAAACCGGCTGGCGGGTGCGCAAACCAGGTGGCCGTGGTTGGGTAGCTCGGCGGCGCTGAGGGGAAGGGGTTGGGCGAGCTCGCGTCCGAACTGCACGGCTGCAATGGCAGCGGCGGCGGCGGCGTGGGGAAGAGTGAAGGGGGTGCGGCCGGAGGGAGGGAGGGGGCAGATAGAAAAAGGCCTGTGTTGTGGCACCGACGGGCGGGACAGGGGAGGACACGCGCAGACGACCCGCGCGTCCGTGTGGTGTCCATTTCACCCCAAAAGCGACGCAAACTTGGGCCGCGGATGGGTCCAAAGCGAACACAAAGCGGACAAAAGTCCGTTTGCGGCCGCGCGCTGGGCCGTCTCGTTTGTCCTTTTTACCCTAAACGGATGGGGACGAATAGAATAGGATCGCGCGGTGGAGTTGGCCTGACATCGACAGCCACTGCTTCAACACGGTCACCCGCGAGTGGTTTAAGGCCGGCCGCTGGACGCTGCCCTTCTTCAACCGTGCCGAGCATGTGCCGGAGCTCGACAACCTTTGGTTCGGCATCTGCAAGTATACCCCCAACCAGTTTTGTGCAATGGACTTGTCGTCTATTCACCCGGACGAGCCTCCGTCTTTGTTGTACATTTGGCTAGACCTCGATCTGCCTGAGGACTGGGTGCTGCTGGACTGCGGCTTTGTCTACTTGGGAGCCGGGAGGTTTTGCATCACCAAAATCTTCGAGTTTAGATTTCACGAAGACACGGGCCACCCGACTGAGATGGGTGTTGTGATCTCTGGTGTGGAGGTGGTGCACGGCAAAAACACACTGCAGATGGTCAAACACAGGTCCAAGTTCTACAACTTCGTCACGGATTCCATCGCGCGTGTCTTCTAATTAACGTGAAATTATTAGAGAGAAAGGTCCACTTCCTTCCCCCGTTCTCCACTCTCCGCCGACTCACTCAAGCCACATCTGAGCGCCCCTTCTTCAGTTTGCATCTTGGACCAAACCCTCCAGCGCGGATGCCAAGTCACGGCCAGCTCTCACCACGACACCCCTCGTCTTCCGGTCGATGTGGGTCTTCTCTCCAAGTTGATTAACACTTCACCAAAATATATATTGGGTTCTTGGATTAGTTAACCAGCGACGTCTCTCAGTTGGTTAATTAGCTTTTCAACACGATTGATTGCTTCCTCTGTGGTGATGTTGTGCAGAATGGAATTCATCAGATTGTTTTGCGAAGAGAGAGTTGGGTTCTTCAATTTCTTCAACTCAAACCAAAAGCATGGATGATTTGAATATTTAGCTCAACCCTTGTAGTGCTTGTACACAAATGATTTTTGTTGGTAGCAATATGCTTGGGTTAGATTTGCATAAATTATTGCTCATGCTTGTAAAAAGAACCATCAGTGGAATATTTAGAGTGCTTGTACACAAATGGTTTTTGTTGGGAACAATATGCTTGGGTTAGATTTGCAGAAATTGTCGGTCATGCTTGTATAAAGAAATTATTTTTTGTGCTTGCTGAAATTCTTTGGTTCTTAATAATTTCAGCATCGTCTTCTCATAAGTTTTGTCAGTTACAGTAGGAGCAGCAGTTCATATTATTCTAAAACATTCTCTAAATAGTGCACGAATAATTAAGATGGGTGTATTCATGCTCCATCTGGAACGAAAACTGATATTGAACGTGTAAAATGTTGTCTTGCAAGCACTGATCCAGTCGTTTTTGAAATAAACCACAACTATCATGCACCCTCTCAGCAAAATCACAAGAAAAAGCACAATCTCGTGTACTGTTCATGCCCATTATAAGATGGCCAAAATGTTGGCTAGTAGTGTATATGCATTGCTCCACATGTCTCTTTTTTATTGTAGTACAGATTGTGCGATAGGAACACCATTGTTTTTGTTATTTCTTTACCTTCTTTCTTTTTTTTCTGCTTCTAAAAAGTTAAAGAACAAATGAGCAGTTTATTTCTCTGAAAGCCCTTCAAAAAGCAAAGAGCGTCAAGGAAACGTACCACACCACCCATTAATACTTGGAAGTGTCTAGGACTCATTTAGATGAGATATAATTTGGTCTCTTTCACCTTAAAACAAAAACAGATACAAAGTAGTACAACATGCCACATCAGCACACACATATCTTATAGTCACATCCAATGGCTATAAAGGTGAATGAGACATAACTAAAACTCAGGTAGATGAGTTCTAGCAAAACCATTAATACTTCCCCCTCACAAGTTTTACGGACGTTCAGTTGCTCTCGATTATTGGGCCAGGTATTGTTCGGTTTTCCTTTAGAAAATGTGATAATTTATAAACTCCATGATAATTTATAAAATCCATGAAATTTGTTTCCCAGTTCGTGTACTTTTCAAAATCCATGAACATTTTTCAAATTCATGAATATTTTTTCAAATTCATGAACTTTTTTCAAATTTGTGCACATTTCTAAAATTCTTGAACTACTTTCAAATTCGCAGTTTTCTAAAACCCAGGAACTAATTTCAAATTTGCTATCATTTTAAAAATTCATGATTTTTCATCCAATTATTGGATTGTTCTAAATTTGAGACCATTCTAATTCATGAGATTTTTTAAATTTTCTTTTTCTAATGTGTGAACCTTTTCAGTTTTTCTGAATGCAAAAATTTGTTTCATCTTTAAAAATTGGATTGTTTTTTTTTTCTTGACCCATTTGTGTATATTTAACGAATTGCTGGCTAGCAAACGATCAAAGCTAATGGGTCTCTGCCCGTGCAGCGACAGCGCGTTCTGGTGCGCATGAAGCGCGGCAAATCCTATTCGGGGTAGATTGGGTCAAGCAATGGGAGATATATCTTCAAAATCACTAATTAAGGAGTATTTGTTGCAAAGATCACTTCAATTTCCCTAGTTGCAACGAGTGACGCACATGCAGCGCGTCATTTGTCGCAACCTAGAAGTTTTCCCTTTTTCCGTAGATCCGTTTATTTAAAACATTTTATCCCTCAAACCGTGCGTCCAAATCTTGAACCGCTTTCACCGTTGGATTCCTCGCGTCAAGATCTTCAAAACTAGATCCCATGTTGATAGGTTTTGACGAACTATTTTTTCACGAAAAAAGTCGGACGAAAAAACCAAACTGGGAGCACGGATTTTTTCCCTTTCCGAAAGAGGCATGCCCGTGCCTCTCACGAAATCACAACCGTGCCTCTCGCGGAAGCAAAACTGGGACTCTCACAGAAGGAAAAAAAAGGAAACGTGTTTTTTTTCGTTTCCGAGGAGGCACGGTCGTGACTCTCATGAAAGCACAACCGTGACTCTTGCGGAAGCAAAACCGTGACTCTCGTGAAAGAAAAAAAATAAAAACACGTGTTTTTCCCTTTTCGAGAGGCACGGCCGTGACTCTCGCGAAAGCATAACCATACCTCTCGCGGAAGTAAAACCGTGACTCTCGCGAAAGAAAAATAAAATAAAAAACGCGTTCTTTTTTTTCGTTTCCGAGAGACACGACCGTGACTCTCGCGAAAGCACGCCCGTGCCTCTCACGAAGCAAAACCGTGACTCTCGCGAAAGAAAAAAAAAAGAAACCACGTTTTTTCATTTTCGAGAGGCACGGCCGTGACTCTCGCAAAAGCAAAACCGTGCCTCTCGCGGAAGCAAAACCGTGACTCTCACGAAAGAAAAAAAAACACGTTTTTTCGCGCAAAAAAAATCAAAATTTTTTTATTGAAAAGCTAAGGAAGACCGGTGAAAAACCAAAACGTCGAAAAAAAGCCAAAAACGCGTCTGGAAAAATAAAATAACAAAATCTGGCGGCTGAGAGCGCGTCAAGTGGTGCTGATCGTTGCCAGGCTCCCGAAGGAGCGCTCGTTAACTAGTTGCTCTCCTATATCTTGCTTATCGCTTGACGATTTTTCCTCACGTGTTGCTAACTGGGCAGGCCCATTTTCCTTTCTTTTTTTGTTTGATGGTATTTTGATTGAGAGAGCTTCTATAAGACGCTAACTACGGCAAATTGTCGGCAAGACGCACAGGAGCGTCTCCGACTGGGCCAGATTTTTTTTATAAAAACTTGGTCAACATGCATAGCCAGCCCATACAGCAGAGAAAAATCGCAAAAAGAACCGCAGGTGCTACTTGGTAGGATCGAACTCGCGATGTCGGTCTACCAAACCTATGCTGCCAGCCACTATATCGTACGCCTGATAGTGAAAGATATAAGCGCGAAATCATTTTAACAATAACGCGATATTCACTCTAGCGTTGTAGTGTATCGATTATTCAATTGTGATGAACACATTTAGAAAAGCACGAACAAAATTTTAGACAATGTGCACAAAATTTGAACTTTTAAAATAGCTTTTGAATCACAGGAGCAAATTTTAAAAATTTCTGAACAATGTTTGCAAAATAATAATAATAATAATTGTTTTTAAATTTGAACATATTTTGAAAGATTTCAAATTATAATTTTCATACATGGGGACTTTTTAAAAATTGCGAACAAAATGTTGAAAACAGGAACATTTTTTGAAATTCCTGAATTTTTCTGAAACAACAATATTTTTCTTAAATTTTGATAACAAGAATTTATTCTGAAATTCGTGAACATTTTTGCAATACAAATTGTTTTATGAAATCATGATCAAATTTTGAAAATGAGAATTCTTTTTGAAATCACTGAACATTTTTTTCAAACACAAACATATTTTGAAATCATGAACAAAGTTTGGAAAACATGAACAATTTCTGAAATTGTGAACAAATTTAGAAATCAACAATATTTTCTGGAATCGCTGAACATTTTTTCAAACACGAACATATTTTGAAATCATGAACAAAATTTCGAAAACATGAATAATTTCTGAAATTTTGAACAAATTTAGAAATCAAGAACATTTTTTGAAATTCCTGGACGTTTTTTGAAACACAATTTTTTTAAAAACAATTGTGAACAAAATTTTGAACATGTGAACATTTTTTGAAATTAGGAACAAAAATATTTGAAAATGTCTAACAAAATAAACAGGAAAAAGAAAAAGAAAAACGATAAAAAAGGAAACAGGAACAGGAAAAGAAAAAGAAAGAAACAGATAGAAAAATAGAAAAGAAAAAAAGGAAAATACAATGACCGGTCCAGGAACCTTCTAGAAGGTTCCTAAAACTGATAAAAACTGCTGGGATACCTCTAGAAGATTTCTATAACCGAAAACTTCTAGAGAAGGTACTACAGATGGGCCGGCCCAGTCGCTCGCTCGCTCGCCCTGTCTATGCGATCGCTCGACAATTTGACGCAAAATGCGTCAAATAGGGATTTCCTTTGATCGAGACGGTCGCTCACGGTGTTTCTTTTAGTCATTGTGCTATTAGTTTTGGCTCTATTTTCTTTTTTTGCGTTTCGTTTTTTTTTCTCTTTTTTGTTTTGTTTTGTTCTTTCTCTCGTTTTCCTAGGGTATGTAAGAGGGCTCCATAGTTGTAACATTTTTGCTGAATAAATAACCACAATGGCCAGCCTACAACCCAACACTCAGGCTTACTGGGTAGAAACGGACAATGGCCCAGTTCTTTTGGCCGATTCTTCCGGAATCTTGAGAATCGACCCTCTACCCAGTTTCTTCTAGAATCTTGAACCTATATTTTTTTTACAATCCTAATTAGTTAGGATGTAAACAGTTAGGATTGTAAGTTAAGATTCTGGGAGAAGTTGGAGGGAGACCCGATTCTCAAGATTCTGGGAGATTCGGCTAAAAGAATAGGACCTATGTGTCCCACAAAATCACACAATCCAGCGTGGCAGGTCCCACGAGCCAGCCAAACAGATCTCCAAATGGCCTGAACGGCCAGCTGGATTGCCGGGCATAAACTTGGAGCAGATTATTGTCAGCTTCACCTAGCCTGAGTGGATACTTTACTTCTTCCTTTCGCAATAAAATAGAGAATAAATTACTTTTGCCTTTGCTTGCTGGTTGTGCCCGGTATCAGATGATCAACTTGAGCCCTTAGTCTTCTCCTAGTGGGAGGCCACGCACCAGGTTCTGCCCTCGATGTCCTGCTATATACATGCTCCACTTGGCTTGTCACTTGTGTTCATATACATCCCCGCCTAATTGCTAGCTCGATCTTCTCTTGTCATCCTATATACGTAAGTCGTCCATATATTTACATTGCTAAATCGCTAGCTCTGGTATTCTCATATTATGTGTACTCCTTCTCAAGGCGTTTCACACTTGCGGCAGTAGATAATTTAGCCAACAATTCCCTTGGTAAGGAAGTATGTTCTTTATGCAAAAATCATCATCACGTTCTAATCATATTGCAAAAAGAAAATTGTAGTTTCCATCCTTAAATTTTTGCCAATATGACTGAACTTTGTTTTCGTGCACATTTTATCCTTTATGAACTATTAATACCAAGTAGGTTTCATCCTTGACTGCGGTTTTGTGATGACATGGCAATTTTGTGATGTTTCAGTTTGAACTGTAAACTGCCATGTTTCAATTTGACATGGTAGATTTTGGGTTTGAGTGAGCCCATCTCGCATGGCTTGAGCTGCGATGGAAAGTTGTAGACACCCTTTTGGTTGTAATATAAGAGTCGTCTTTTACAGAATTGATTGATGTCGGAAAAAACGAAAAGAATCCAACCATGACTTTTAATTGTGCTGATGATGTATCCATGTCAGCTGGGAGAAACCGATGGCAGGAGGAGCGCTTATTTTGGCGTCTGCATGGAAACAATGGGGTCTCCAAGCACTGGTGATGCTCAGCTTCACACTCCAGGTGACGCTCCTCATCTTGGCGGAGTTTCGCCGGCTCATGGACTCCGGCGTACTAAGGGCATTTGTGTGGTCGGCGTACATGCTAGCCGACGCGACAGCGATCTACGTGCTCGGTCATCTATCCGTCACTAGCAGGTCACCGGAACATGAGCTGATGGCGTTCTGGGCTGCGTTCCTGCTTCTGCACCTTGGTGGGCAGGACAACATCACCGCCTACACTATTGAGGACAACCGGCTATGGTTGCGCCACCTGCAGACGTTGGCCGTGCAGGTCGCGGCAGCCGCCTACGTCCTCTACGAATCCCCTATAGTCGGTGGTAGATCGTCGTCCTTGATTCGGCCGGCAGCCATCCTAATTTTTGTGGTCGGTCTTGTCAAATACGGGGAGAGGGTGTGGGCGCTCAGGTGCGCCGGTAGTAGCTCATCAGGCGGCAACTACCGGTCCTTTGACAAGAAGTCACGAGCTACAGCTAGGCCTACTCCAAGCCGTCGGGATAGTGAGGGCTTCCTGCTGAGAGCTCACCTACTGTTGGATGTCGCCAGGGATTTCTTGAATGGGCCGCTGCCTGACGTAGCTGCATACAGTGGCACCTTAGATTTGAGTGGGGAGGAGGTGTACGAGGTGGTGGAGATGCAGCTCTCCCTGATGCATGACGTCCTATACACCAAGACTGAAGTGATGCACACCTGGTATGGCCTCTGCATCCACACAATCGCACCGCTGGGCGCCGCCACGGCGCTGGCGTTGGTGTTGGTGGGTGATCAAGATCATGATGGCGGCCACAAAGCAGACGTCGTCATCACTTACGTCCTGTTGGTCGGGGCCATCGTCCTGGAGGTCACGTCGGCACTAAGGGCGGCATTCTCGAGCTGGACGTGCGCGCTACTGGTGAAGAGGAGCTTCCATGCGCGGGGAGCCAAGGCAAGGAAAACATGGGACTCTCTTGCCAAAGGACTTACATGGATTCGCCGGCTCGTCCACGCTGCGGAGTGGCGGAGGAGGTACTGGTCGGGCTCCATGGGGCAGCACAACCTGATCCGCCTGTGTGCCCGCAGCAGGGTCAGCCGAATCAGCAAAGTCGCAAGGTGGCTGGGACTCGAGGACCAGTGGAACACGCTGGCCTACTCGGGCCCGGCTGTCCCCGTCTCGAAGCGCATCAAGAAACTGGTGGTGGCACGAGTGCTCCAGAGCGACGGCGTCCGGGAGTCGAGCCCGGACCATGTTGTCAACTCGAGAGGACGGGCGGCTCTGAATCGGAGGCCGGGTCTGTACCAAGGCCTCGCCTGGATCGTTCAAGACCTTGAGCTGGAGCGGAGCATCATCGTCTGGCACATGGCCACAGACATCTACCTCGGTTGGCACAAGGAGCAGGGAGGGCAGGACGACGCCGCTCTCGCGGAGGCGGTCGGCACGCTCTCCAACTACATGCTCTTCCTTCTGGCTGAACGTCCCCACATGCTGCCTCCCCCGGCCAGCCGCAATGCATACGTCGACATGTGCTATGGCCTCACAGGTCTTGAGCACGGCCCGAGCCAGGATCTGCTGCGGCGCCACGGGGACGCCCTCAACACTGCCCCCGAGAACCGATTCGCCTATACCACTCGGCTTCCCAACAGCCGTGCTTCCCTGATCTACGATGATCTGCTAACGAGAGGGTCTCAGCTAGGCGCCAAGCTCGTCGGCCTACAGGAACACAGCATCCTGGAGGTGATCGCCCAGGTGTGGGTGGAGATGCTCTGCTTCGCGGGCTACCGATGCAGCGCCGACTCCCATGCCAAGCAGCTCAGCAGCGGCGGCGAGTTCCTCACGGTAGCTGCCCTCCTAGTGCAGTACATCAAAAGACATGGTATAAGCGAATACCCGATGATCATTGGCTAGCAACATCTCCTTTTCACAATTCTTACGTGTGTACGTATTACCAGGTTTTCCAAGAACAGGGAAGAAATTTTGGATAATTATCAATGTGTATGCTATATTACCAAGTATTGTATTTCGATATGTAAGGAATGATAAAAGTTGGATACTGCTTGCATGAAATAAGTGGGAACTGGGAAGGAAGAAATGGACCTGAAAGCAAAGAGATAGTAAGTTTTTTTTTTAATCAAGCAAAGAGATAAGTGACTAGATCTGCTCAGATCTCTACAACTTAGGGCATCTCCAACAAAGGTCATGTCATCGTCGGATAGCAAAAAATGCACCATTTCCTCTTTCACTTGCACGGGGAATAGAATAGCCCAGCTCCTCACAAGTATTTACAATTTTCCGCCAAACATGTTTGATGCTCATCCACAACATGTTGTAATAAATCATGCCATTCCTGAACTTCCAGACACACAACACAGCTGCACTGACCGGGTTAAGCACTAGTAGAATGTTTCTTATTAGCAACCCAGAACAACCACCACCGTAGGGGAGTCACAGCTCAACCACACGCGCTGCTGCCAGCGTCGACGTCTTGACCTTCTTTGCGGGTGTTGAATCTGTTGCCGGTGACCAGCAACCTGTCGCCAGAAGACCAGAACAGGCGTCGGGCTCAGGAACAAGTGCTTCTCGCCAGGTTTACCGCTTCTGGGCAGGGAGGGTGGTTCTTGACCACCAGTATCTTGATGCTTGGGATATCATTAAGAGTAGAGGGCACCAGCTTCAGCAGGTTAACGGTATCCAAGCTCAGCAACCCCTAAGAGTCAGGTTTGCACAAGGCACAGGGCGGCAGAGAATAGCTCTTTCACTTGCACATGGCAGAGAATAGCCTGGTTCTTTTACAGTCTTTAGAATTTTTCTTCCTCGAACCTGTTTGATGCCCATCCAAAGGATGTTGTAATAAATCGTGCCATTCCTGTATTTCTAGACACACCACATCATAGCTGCACTAACTAGGTTAAGCCCTAGAGACTAGATGCTTCATACTAGCCATCCAGAACCTAGCAATAGATTCATAAGAATTGCCTATGAAACCTTAAAATAACAGGCACTGGCCAGATTTCAGTGGGTAGACTCTTGCTCAGAACAAAATAGGCAATCTTTGTTTAGTCGTGTTTCTATTTTTCAAGTGGTCTTCAGTCATAAGTTTGCCCTCCGTCCCAAGTTGAGACACTTATTTTGGGACGGAGGGAGTATTAGCTAAAAGCTAGAGGAGAATGTGTGTCCTGGAGGAACACACAGTTTTCAGACAACATGAATATAAACATGTTGGACCACTCTAAGGATCACTGTAAAATTAAAAAAATGAGAATCACTCTGAAGTTAAGTACAGAGAGCTAGTTGAATAATCCTATACAGAATACTGATCCTTGCTATCAAGCTGGCATCAAAGGAGAAAAGGAATTACTAGTAGCAGAAAAAGAACTAGAGACATCAAAATTCAACGTGGTAAAAAAATTCTGGGTTTGGGGATAGGATGAGAAGCTATCAAAAAGAATTTAAGTAGTAGTACATTTCTTCGCATAAAAAAGGCAGAAAACTTGGGCGCATTGACGCTCATAAAAGATTGGTGATCCTCACCAGCACGAAATGCAGGAAAAGAAGTAAAGAGCTGTCAAAAATAAATGTAGTGACATATCTGTGTGGATTGGGGACAGGATGAGACGTTATCCATTAATATGCATCATAACTAGCCACGTGTTCTTACTTCTTAGAGGAAAAATTGTCTTTTGATAAGCCGTGCCACAACAGAAGACAGTTGCAGGTGACTGGCCATGAGCAGTTCCCCATGCCACGAGCTACTCGGTTTAATAGTAGGAGAACCACAAAATTCTCCACCAAAGGTTTTGGCGCTTCCCGTGGCACTTGTCACTCTGCTTCATCTGAGAACATGCCTGGTGACCTGGTGATTATTTCATTAGCCTCGGGTAATGATGAATCCTTTGCATCAGCCGCATAAAGTATCTTCCTTATCCCTTTGGTCATCTGTCAAGAAAAATCTCCAGGTCAATAGTAAAACCAAAATGAATAAAAAAAACATGAATTGCCATAAACAATATACAGAACTACCAATAAAAAAAGTCACTACAACTCAGGTGAACCAAGTAGTTCATGACCAAAAGTTCAATTTCGATATCAGATGTGAAAAACAAATCAGCCAATAGTTTATCCACATACAGACATGAATCACACGATACCATCTAACTGTTGTCCAAATTATTAGTTTGTTGCTTAAGTTGTGAGAAATACTCTAAAGATCAGCATAGTAGAGGACAATCTTTGGATTGAAGTGCAAATGAATGGTGCAGTACAAGGGAATATGTTGCTTTTGATGAGGAGATA
Organism: Triticum urartu; assembly: GCF_056163025.1. Lineage (NCBI taxonomy): Eukaryota > Viridiplantae > Streptophyta > Magnoliopsida > Poales > Poaceae > Triticum > Triticum urartu. Next base: position 726,854,964 of record NC_141874.1, read on the forward strand.
CTGTTATGTGGCAATGCGATAACCGCTAGCTGGGTTGGCTAGAGCTTACGGGTGTAAGCTCGCCCACCTGCATTTGATTTGCAGGGAAGCTCATTTCTATCTTACTAACGGACAGTTAAAGGAGGGACTCTCCCCCCTTTAGCTAACCTTATGTGGCATTCATTAGGAATTAACAACCCCACATTGACTTGGGGGTCCCTGAGAAGCTTCTTTGTCAAACTAACTGAAATTCAGACACTAAGGCCCTTGAATGCAGATGAGTACAATAAAATTAAAAAATGCAGACTCTAAGATTTCCAAAAGATATTTGTTTTACCGGTAGATGCTCCAACTCAGGTCTTTGACATAATATCTCGATGTCACGCAACTTTGAGAAGTAGAAGTCTCTTTCTTTCTCAGTGTTGTCCACAGAAACCTTCAGATCTGCAATCTGCAATCCAGTAGAGATATTAACATCACCAACAAGATGAATTTATCATACACAAGAGTATGACTTGCCCAGATTTATAGCTGCCAAAGGTGAACTCTACAAGTTTAACCGGAATAATGATCAGAGGCTAGAAGGTTTTACAGCTATAATAAAATAACTTTAAAACAATATATTTTAGAATAAAACTGGAGTCACATACTCATATAACAGTCTACAGTATAGATACCCAGGTTTTCCCACAGTATAAAAATGAAATAGCACCTTAAGTTACACACTACTTACCTTCTCAGATAACTGTTGAATCTGCTCCATGTAATGCTCTTCGTCAACAGCGTTACAGACTTTTCCGATTGGAGAAGCTGCATCATTGAGTTAGTCATTTAAGTATTTAACGAAGTCACACAAAGCCTCTATGCTATTTCAAATAAAAATGAGCATAAACTGATAACTGATGGCCAGCTTCAGTTAATGCCTTGTGTCGGTCATTTATGAAGGAACATCACCAATTCATTAAGAATAGCTTGGAACAGATCTTATATACTAAAAAAAGAAAATCATATGCAAAAAGAAAGACGTGTGACAAGTACCAAGATCAGTATTAGAATTCAGGGCGCCTCCATCTGCTGAGTTAGCACTAGATAATCTGTTGGCTTGAAGTGATTTGGATGACTTGTTGGGACCCTTGTGGCTGCGTTCTTTGCAACCCTTGGACCTCCTTTCTACAGGATTGTAGTTTCTAAATCAAGAAAATAGTCTTATCAATTCAATAGTTACTGGCAAATTGCAGTTTTTTTGCATTTAACACAACCATGGCACATACTCATTCATGATTCCACCATTCACAGAATCACAATATCTTTTCAGCCATTGCAGAAACTCCAAGTTGTCCAATGGCCGTCCTTTAACAAGTTTGTTTACCTCAATATTCTGCAGAAGCATCCATCCACTAATTAGCACAACGAAGAACTTTATATGCTACAGCTTACCTCATACAAATAAGAACAGATGCTGAAGGACAGAGATGAAGAACCCTTAGCTCAGTTTGCTAAAACACAGGCCATAAAATCGGCAAAACATTCAGAAAGCACAACTCTAAACTTTATATTGTACGGGATCAGAACATGAACAGAACAGTACAAGTTGAATATATATACTTCTTTTGACATGCGACACTAACCATTAAAACAACAACCACCACCACACTATCAAAGCCTTTCATGATATCAAGTGTCAAGTGCTGAACACAGACAGCCACAGAACACCAAACTTTGCCCTGTGATGTGTCGTCACACGCCTACTTCACCCAACCAAACTTTGAAAATTAGCTTTCAATACACATAAACACAGGTCTTAATCTCAACCACATCCATCCTCACTGTGCACAGCAATGAGTATAACTTGAGTACGGCACAGCAAAATTAGTAAGGCATCGAATCATCTATATACCACATGCTGACATCAATCACAGGTATCTATTCCAGATTGAACACACTGAATAAACCGAACTGGTAAACAGACAGGTCACCCTGCTTCCACTCATCCACAAAATGCATGACAAAATGACGAGTAAATCCCTGGATCAAGAAGGCCGCCATATGGCTAGGCCGGGAGAATCACCAGCACCTTGCCTATCCGCAGCTTGTTGAAGACATCCTGGATAATCTTGTAGTTCTGGATCATGTCGTACTCCGTCTTGGCATCGAAATTCACCTGCAAAACACCCCCAAAATGAGCAGAGCATGGCAGCCATCTAAACCACCCAGGCGCAGCATTCCAGAACAGATCAATCGGGTCAGAAGCCCCCTAACCTTGTGCATCGGCACCAACCCAGGGTGAACCATGTCCAGCAGCTGGCACTGCACCGCCCCCGACGCCGCCTGCATCGACACAGACCAACAAAGCCCCCAAATCAGCACCCGCGAAATCCAAACCGAGTCACACCGCACCACCCACGAACTCCCCCCTCCCCACGAGCACAGGACAGTCTAGCACGCGGGGAACGCGGGGAACGGGGACCGGAATGGGGGATCGGAAGGAAGCGTGGGCGACTGACCTCCTCGACCTTGTTGAGGGAGAGCTGCAGCGTGGCATTGACCCAGCTGAGGATCTCGCCCCGCCCCACGAAGTAGGCCTTGTCCATCAGCCCGAAGCTCGCCGCCGCCCCCGCCGCCATCTCCTCCCCCCTCCCTCCCTCCGGCGATCTCTCCACTCTCCCTCGCGGCGGCGGTGGACTGACTGGGTGGGGAGAAAAGCCTGTGACGAAACAACTTTTCGAAACGCCTCCACGCGGAACGGCGAGCGCAGCAAAAACAAAAACAAAACGGCACGCACACGCACAGCTATGCTACGCTATGCTAGCCAGGCGTCCGGTCACCGCCCTGGCGTCACCGCCGGCCCGGGGACACATTTATCGCGTGCTGAATTTGAAACGGCAGGGAGGGTAACGCCGGGGCTGGGGCGGTGAGCGGTGATGGGACACTGAAAAAACGTCTCCACATGGCGGCCTGGGGCCCGGCCGCCTTTACTGGCTCCCGTCCGTCTGCCCGGCGCCCGCATCGATGATGCGCGCCGACAGGTGGGTCCGCGGAGAGTGGGCCAGGTCTGGGTTTGCTCGGGGCCCAGGCCGACGGGCTCTGTGAGGCTGGCTGGTGGGACCTGCGTCTTGCGGGCGTGAATGCGGGTCAATTCTCGCGCGGCTTGCATTGATGCCGGTGGGCCGGGCTGTCGAGCGTGTTATATCTGGGGGCCCGCGTTGGAGTGGGCATGGAGTACCGACCGACTGGGCCGGGGTTCTGCGTCGTGGCGTTCGCGAGGCCGTGGCGATGGAACGTTTCCTCAGGGCTTCTTTCTTTGAATTTTTGTAGGAATTTTGAAGGACTGAAATCCTTGGAAAAATTTACTTTGATTTCTTTTGCTGAAAAGCCTAAGGCATATATTCCCTCCGTCTGGAAATACTTGTCAGATAAATGGATAAAAATAAATGTAACTAGAACTAAAATGCGTTTAGATACATTCATTCCTTCAATAAGTATTTTCGGACGAAAGAAGTATTAAGTATCATGGGTCTTTACAAACACGCATTTACAGAAAAACAACATTACATTGCATTACAAACCCGGGGAAATTTCTTAGTTGGTCATTTGATTTGTAGATTTAAAGTATATGAGATTTTTCCATCAGAAATCCTCTCTGCACGACATTTCGTAGTTTTTTAGCATCCAATCAAACCTCTTGGAAAGAATATTGTATTTTTTTATGTGATGCAAATAAGCAAATGATATTCTTGTAGGATTCAGATGGACATGACATTGTAAATATACGTATTTTTACATTCCTGTGTTTTTAAGTCCTGCAAATACAAAGAGCCCCCTACCATTTTTTCGGTGAAGCCAGTAGCCCTACCCAAAAACGGCAGCCCTAGTGCACCCTTGGCACCAAGGAGATGTGGGCGACATTTGGCCATCTAAACGCAAAGTCTGTAAGGGCATCTCTAACACCGGCCCTCAAACCGCCTGCATCCGTCCAGACACAATTTTCCATCCCGCACGGTACCCCATCAGTTTGTGGACCAGTCTGATTGTCGTTTTCCCACAAACCGAAAGCAAATTGGGGGTCGGGGGAGTGGGTTGCAAGAGGTCCGAACCGCCGAGATTCCAACACCCCCGTCCCACTCAAATCCCCCTCCCACTCCACTTTTCTTGCACTCCACCCCTACTCACTCCTTGTCCCCTTGTCTTGCATCCACACCATCCCCGTCCGACGTCGTCGTTGTACCTCTCCGGCCGTCGTCCAGGCATCCTCAGGCGTACGCAGCCCCACACACGCGCTTGCTTGCCTTGGACTATAGCGCCGTCCACCCAGGATCCCTCCGCAGCCATGTACCCTGCATCACCCCTACGGACGTCATCCATGTCAGACACCACTCCCGCGAGGTGTTCGGTTAAATACATTGCCCTATTTTGTTCAACTTTTCGATGTTTCTAAAGTAATTCAATGGCAGGTCACTCGGTGATCGATGATGAGTTGTTATGTGATGCGCGGTTGGTCGTATCGGCGGATTTGGTAGCATGAGGCAAATGGGCTCGCCCTTTTGGTACCACGTGCATGCTTCGTGTCATGAGCAAAAGCAAGTCACGTCCTAAGACACGCACATCATCCATGAGCGCAATATGAAGTCGCTAATGCATCGTTTGTATGCCATCTACAACTTCGTTATGAAATTTTGAGGTTGTAATTCACTATGTGAAAGACAACGTGGCCATTTGGGCTCGTCAACCTAGGAAATCGTAAGTTTTGCTTCCTGTTGCTCTATGTGTTGGTTAATTCATTCATTCACCCAACGTTGTCGTGTAGTATTACAAGACCGTGTGTAGGTCATTCACGCACATACATTGTTGGATGAAACTCGATGGCCGGTATATGTGGGACAACGTATGTGGATTCTGACTCAAGGATTTTTGAATTAGGGAATCGATGAATTCTTTAAACTTGTTGGATATCCAGTGATCTCAGGTGTAATGTTTATATTTGAATTTGTACTTGGGATAATTCATCGGCATTTTCTATAATTAGTTTGAGTGTTGTGTTTAAAAAAACAGGAACGAACATTGAGGGGACATCGGATCGGGCGTCAGCGGCGCCTCGTGCACCGTAACCTTCCTAGAGGCGGTGCCAGGGATATTGGGATCGGATGGGAGGGTCTGCAAGTGAGGGGTGGGGTGTGTTGCCTCCCTTTCGGTGTTCGACGACTTGAAGCAATCTTCTCCAACTAGTTGGGCGTATTCCTGTGGCGGTGCAACCGGCAGGCACTTCCCAAATTGAGGGGTCGCCCGATGGTCACCTAGCGAAGCGAGGATGACATTATTCCAGCTCTCGGGTGAGCTTTCTCTGGATCCCGACGGTACGGCACCACGAGCCATGGCGAGGGGGTAGGGACCCCCTTTGGTGCCAGAGAAGGAAGATGTTTGTTGCCTCCTTCCCGAAGTGCTTTTCAAGCAAGGTCCTTCCTCGACGGTCGGTGTTGTCTATTGCAAGATTTTTATGATTCTAGTGTGGAGTGTGCTGCCTCTTGCAAGTTGTTTTGGCAGCTTGTTCTCGGGTAGATATGATTTGCTTTCCAATTTCGTCCCCATTGTATCAGTTTCTGTCGCGTGTAAGTTGGGTTGTAACCTTGGCCGGTTGTTTGTTTCGTTAATTCAAAGCCGGGCTCTTCGCGAGCCTTCGTTCCAAAAAACGTTGAGGGTTGGCGGAATATAGTGTCTATTTTAAGGGTTGGCGTTGAAGATACCCTGGACTGTCACGTGTAGATTGTATTGTGCGTAGACTGCAACGAGATGTGGGCAAGCGTAGACTGTTAAGTGAACTAGATGAATATCGTGGACTGTATTTGACTGCTCCTAGTAGTACATTTTTATCTGATTCTGAACTGGGTGCTCATGTGAACAAGTGATAGACACAACGCAACGCAACACTATGCGACGCAAGTACCCGTGCCTGCCTGCCTCGCACACATCTATGCAGCCATTGAAGGCCTGATACTATTGGCCCGATGCGTCCGAAGTTATTAATGACCCTCGGGTGGAGCAATCGTTGAACAACAGCGAGCGAGGCTGTTGCAGTTGCAATTGCACTGCACTGCGTACCTGCATCTGCATTCATAGCCTGTCCTTGAGACTCGCAGTGGTATCGTCTCGTCGCCTGCCCGTTTGGGGTGGCCTCTGCCGCCGCCGCTGCTCCGCAACAGTCTCCGCGGTACGTACGGACCCAAAGCCGTGTTTAATGGCGGTACGCGCCATGGGCGATAAAGATGCGCAGACGGCAGAGTGACAAGATCCCGCAGGGCGCACCAGTACCAGTACAGGCGCCACGCTTGTCGTCGCCGAGATGAATGCACGCCCATGTTTTTCTTCCGCGATCCATCTCTGCGTGCTGGTTTTCCTAATTTTTCACCTCTCTCTGAACCTCCGATTCCATCCTTAACACAAAGTGTATGAAATGAACTTACCTATGGCTCTTTCAGTTAGTTGCCACTGATAATCCTCAAAAAATCTCGTCCTTCCTCCGGCCATTCAGAGGTTCAGAAATGCAGTGCCACATGCGTCGACTCTGCATCCAGCATCTCCCCTCGCACGCACACGCAGAAACCTACAGAGCAGACGCTGTTCCTAATTTCCTGTAGGGCATGTCACGCTAGCTTGACAGCGAGCATGCACGAGCAGTGGATCCATTCCGTGTGACCCGTAGGCAACAGTTCGCGGAACGAGACAGACAACAGTGAGCGGCACAGCTGCTGCCGTTGCACGGTCTCGCTCACCGACAGGGGTTAGCGAGCTTAACCAGCTGATAATGAAGCTCGTCATGGCTGCCGGCCGGCCACGAGATGAGAATCTCCGGGGGCGCCGATCCAACAGTGGCACCGTACGTACGTGCAGAAACGGCACAGGAGAAAGACTGGAGGGAGGGAGAGCTGTGGATGCTGAACTGAATCCGAGGACGGACGCACGGACAGGCGCAGGGACAGGGACGCGTCAAGTCCAACAGCGCCGTCAATCATTCGCTCATGGTTCGCTCTACTCCACTCCACTGTCTACTGTCTACTCTACTCTACACCACTGTCTCCACCTCTCGGTCTCGTCGCTCTGTCTGCTGTCGATGGAGAGAGAGAGAGGGAGAGGGAGAGGGAGAGGGAGAAAGGGCGGAAAGGCACAATCATATCATACGGGCGTGGTGCCCCCTCGCCGTTGTGCCGAGCACGGAACGGCCCCGGCAGATCGGACGCACGCGCCGTGCCTGGCCCGAACCGTCCCGTGCACAGTGAAAACCCTACCTGGCCACGCGCACACGGCTATCTGCTGGGGTCGAACCTCGAAAGGAAGCACGCTACGCCACGCTTTGCGGTGATGTGATCCGTGAACCGTCGTATCCGCTCGGGACACATGCATGGATGAATGAATTCGTTCGACGTGACATTTTACTTCGGATTTTTAAGAGTTCTTCGTCAATTCGTTGCAACGCAAAACGACATGGACATGTCTGCCGTGTAAATCACGGAGACCGTAAATTCTGGAGCAGCAATCTATAGCGGATCAGTACAGATGGTACTACTACAGTGCAATGGCGCTGTCGTGTTAGCGAGTTAATAACTAATGGTGATGCTAGGATTAGCTCGTGGTGCCTAGTGGTGGGGGAGTGTGCGTGCGGGCGCTTAGGTTTAGCGCCGGTGTCACACAGCTCGGAGCCTTGTTTGCTTTCCCCTAACCTTTTCTGCCCGCTAAGCATATGGTTGGAGCGTTGCATTAGTGCAGTACAGTGGAGAGGCAGCTTCCTAAGCAGCTTCGCCTGGCCAGCTTAGCTATCACAGTAGCTACAGTAGCCAACCTTAATCATCGACATGAACCGCAGGGACCAGCTTCGAAAGCATCATAGTTAAGCATCCAGGCCTGGCGAGGGAGGTATCATGCGTCCCACAGGCCCTAATCATGGATAGACTTGCTTGCTTTAAAGCCAGGCTACAAAAACAAAAGCATTCCACACATGAGAGGAGGTCGTAAGTACGTGGCCCGCTGTACACGTGAATAAACATAAGCATAAATGTCTCAAACATTCCTCAACTTGCGCGGAAACCGGCCAAGGCATGCGTCCACACACCAGTGATCAGTCCATGTGCCCAGCAGCGCAGGGCATTACTACATTACAGCGCGCCAAAACGCAGCATCCTTTTCGCCGTAATCCCATCGCAACAGCAGCGGCATGTGAGTTTATCTGACCCTGCCTCCTCGTCGATGCGCACGGCTTTGGAGCATGCGGAAACCGAGCGCACGGGCGTCCGATATGATTCCGCCGAGAGAAAACGCGGCACGGTCGCCGTCGTGGATCCCGCCGGTGCACGGCACGGCCACCGTCGCGCGCGTCGGCTCCGTGCGACGGCGGGGAGACAGGGCGTCGTGTGCCGGGCAGGACGCACGCACACGAGCACGACCGGCGCCAGTGACGCAGCCTTTTCTTTAGTCCCAGCTCCGCACTTTGGTGAGCTGAAAAGAGCCCAAAACTCGCCGGCTTTTCTCAGGCACATGTTCTTCTCCCCGCTGTAAAGCGCATCAGTAGCTCGGCTCGTAAACATGCGAGGCACTGACTGACACTGGCTAACTGGCGATAATACGCTGCTGCTTGTCTGTTTAGTGCGTCGAGCAGCACTCTCATTAGAGTATTGTATTCACTTGGTGAGTTGGAAATTCCGTGGGAGTGAACACTGGCATGGCTCTGACGGGGCCAATCATGTCCGCAATCTGCCCATGCTACCAAAGCGATCCTCCAAAGTACCTTCGCCACAGGAGCCTATTGTTTACTCTAGCAGTACTACAGTGGAGTAGTAGTACTAGTACGTTTCCTTTTCCATTTTTTTTTCTTGAAAGAACGTACTGCCTTTCCTTTTGCCGCCGATCGATTGGATGCGTAAACTAGAAACTTGGATTACAGGTCGAGACTCTGGTAACAGTTCAAACACGTAACTTACAGTACACTTTTTTTTACTTGATAGCACCTGACGGTAAAAAAAATACGTCATCCTCGACAGCATTTTGGCCAGAGGACACACCGGTCGTTCGTTCGTTGGGAGGACGGTAGTATTTGGAGGGCGAACGGCAGCAGAAGATGCACGTCAACATCCGGGTCGACGGCAACCAAATCATAGGCGCGACTCCATCTCCACGGACGTGCGTCCATGAAGATATGCATGGGTGGGCGGTCAAAGAAGATCGCCGTCAAGCAGTAGGCCTGATGTTGTTTCAACTTTTGCTTTCGCAGATGTTTCAAAGATCCCCATTATCACGAAAGCGGCCGCTGCCTTATTTTGTCCCAACAGCTCGCGTAAGAATGGTTCAGGTGCCGTGCTCAGGTTGATCATCAGTGGTAATCTCGGTAAGTAGGAGTAATTGTATATTCGGGACACGATGTGTTCTGCCAACGTATACAGAGTTAGTTTTGCTGTCCATGAGCGTCAAAGTCTAGGTTCACACTTTGATTTACGAAAGGCGCCGATTAATCTAGTGTAAAAGGCGCCTCTGCCCACGTGGTGACAACATTATTTTAGCGCGCGTGCGTATGTACTGGTGGTAGTGGAGCGTAACTTTCTTCTTTCGTCGTCGTCAGCCGCCATCATTATCTTTCCCTGGCAGGAAGCTCGGCTGTGGCACTTCATTACATCGCTCACAGCATCATTAGCCCTAGCCGATCACCAGTAATATGAAGGTCACAGCATCATTAGTCCCGCGTCTAATTGATCTTCCGCCTTTGCGGCCAAAGTTTAGGCCCCTGCAGTCGGGTGGCAGGATCATTTTGGAGAGATCGCCTTTTCTGTGAGACTACTACTACTACGAGATTGTCTGCAAACATCTTCAAGAGGAGCGTTAGCAAACTGGAGTCACGTCCGTGGTTTGGGTCTGGTAACCGCATGATTTGATCGTGCCCGGCCGGGACGAAGCGGCCAAGAAAGACCATGCAAACCGGTCGACACGTAGTACAATGGTTCACGGGGTCTGCCCTGCCCCGAACCGCACCCGGGCGGGCGCCGCGAAGCGAAACGTGGGTGCCGGCCTCGTACTTGCATGTACCGCCGGCACGGACCGCGCCGGCCACCGGCCATTGGCCCATGCACGAGCACTGTGACTTTTTCCGGCGGTGGGACGGTCAAAGGGCTGGCGCCTGCCGTGCCGTCATAGGGCGCAGAGCATCCGGTTGGAGGATGAGGTCAGGACCAAACAGGAGGCCACGAGGAGCCGTGCAGGCGGTGGCAGGCGGCGTCGATGGGCGAAAGGCGACGGGAGACGTGGCGGGGGCGCATGACATGGCCACCACGGGGCCCCCGCAGCCAGAGCCCAGAGGAATCCGTCACGCGCACGGACAGACCTCGCTGCGTGCCGTGCCGCACGACTCCCCCACTTTGCACCCGTCTCTCTCTCTCTCTCTCTGCGCGCTGGGCCCCGGGCCTCCTCTCAGTGGCCTGTTGCTCTACCGCTCGGTGCTCTTTTATTTTACTGCTCGGTGATGCTCCCCGGGCAGGGCTGCTGGGGCGGGGCGCCGTCACCGGGGGTGAGGATACCGGCTGCGGGTAGAGGGCCTCTCTTCTTGCTCGGGAGCGTGAGGCTCGTTGGTCAACTCGGTGAAAGAAACGGATGGATAAGGGTTTCGTCGCTTGTTCCTTGCCACGGCAACAACGCACCACCCTTGTGGCTACACTCTCATCTTCAGTTTCGATTTTATGTCGTTTCTGTCTCATTTCCCCGTATCTCAATTCCCTATCTTAGCATGCGACGATGGGAAGCATCGCGGATGTTGCATAATCTGTACATCATGTGCGAAGTGTCACACACGGTTTGATCGAAAAAACTGCGTGCGATAGTGGTAGACATCGCACACGTGTTCTTTAAGTGAATCATGTGCAATATGACTTGCTCTGTCCGCGCGATGACAACATGCTTTATTTGCAGAACAGAAACATATGCTTATAAAACATCATTCCATAAATATCCATTACACAAGTAACTAAGAATCACATTGCACATCTCGCTGCAGAATTACATAAAACTACGAAACGGTCATCTTTTTCTTGGCACGCTTATTGCCGTTGCGGCTGTTGTTGCGCGACCCCTCGCCGACAAGGGGACGGAGGCACACCCTTATGTCGACGGTCCGGGCGTACATGTCGTAGCTTGTGTGGGAGTCTTTGGCAACGTAGGTGACATGATCTGTGTTCAGTCTATCCTCCTAGACAGAGTGTGGGACATTCCCGTTCTTGATCATCTTTCATGTCGGCGTAGAAGGGTCGATGATGACCGCGGCGAGGTCAGCCAGGGAGTCCTGCTTCTTTTCGTTGTCGATGATCTTGTATTTCTTCTGGATGTTGATGAGATTCGGGTAGGAGAATGCCCGAATTACCGAGCACCTTTGCATCGTTGGTGATGTGCACCGTAGCGAATTCTTAATCAGGGCTATTGACAAACCTATTGACAGTATCACAAGGCCTCGTGACCTATGCAGTAGTGGTAGATGTGACCATTCTGATGTGCGCACGACTGGGCGACGACGACCTATTGATCATGCGCAACATGCATGTGTGTACTCGAGGTCGAAACCGACGACCATGTACTTGTCCTCCTTCAGGAACCACTTGAATGTGGCGATGCAACGGTCCACCCAGTGCGGCTCATTGGTGTACACCACCACGAGGCCGGTCCTGCCGTGGGACGGCATGGTGAACTCCTCTATGAATTGCTCATAAGCATTCGTCCCTGGGATCAACATTGTAGAAGACTAGCTCCTCTATGTGTAGTATTTTCGTGGGTGTGGTTGTTGGGGTTGTGGGAAGATCGAAAGGTTGAATTGACACAATTAATGGCACGAAAGAATTACTAAGGCTGGTCATTGTGGGGAGTAACTTATACTAGTGTCATACATATGACACTAGTCTAATTTATTACCTTCATAGTGCAATAAATGGGTTTATTTATTAGCTTGTAGACTCATCCTTCCTCGGGAAGCGTTATGTTACAATAACATATTATGTTACTCTAAACACATCTCTCCTCATTAACTACGTGCTACATAAGCAAAAAAAATTGAAGTGCACTATGTCATGCATATGACACTATTCTAATTTATTATCTCCATAGTGCAAAGTAACATAATAGTAGTGTCATAGATGGGTTCATTTATTAGCTTGTAGACTCATCCTTTCTCGGGAAGCGTTATGTTACAGTAACATATTATGTTACTCTAAACACCTCTCTCCTCATTAACTACGTGCCACATAAGCAAAAAAAATGGAGTGCGCTATGTTACTATCTAAGTTACTCCCACTAACTACATCGTGACGCTGCGCACGACGCAAGCGCATGCATGACGCCTCAACCCTGATCTCCCACCGGCCACAATCGCAAGAGGAGCGCACAATGACCGCAAGCATATATATAGCGTGTCGAGGCCGCCCCAACCGCGAGCACCCACATACATATTAGACTTGAACGATGTAATATACTTATTAATTCATAGGATTGAGTGTTGGAATTACACTTGATTGCATAGGGTAAAATGATAATGTTTAAAACTTGAACGATACATATCATATGGTGTTGTCGTACTACGATCTCTAGAACATTCATGACATTTTCGGGGTGGTTTAATAGATTGATTGAAAACACAACTTTGAGATGGGTGCATTTATCATAGTAGGTCATGTTTCCTGTCATGCATTGGGCCGGTCAAGGAGGCAACCTACTCGGGGCACTTGAACCTTCTTGGGCCTTCCAGGGTACCTCTAGGACACTCCCAATACCGCGAGAAATTTCTGTGACCTCCAGAACATTTCTGGAATTATCTGAAACAATTTCATTGCACTTTTCTCATACTCCTAATACCTGCTGGTACTCTATCAAAATGAAACCAATAAGCATGTGACCCTGTAAGTTCGAGATTATGTGGACATGTCAATAATCAACAACGGGGTCTGGACACCCATATTAATTCCCACATACACACAAAGATATTTATCGAGCATACACTTTGTTTGAAAACACATTTCCCTTTGCTTCACGATACATAACAAAACCTGTTGTAAGACTTTTATCGGTATCCTCGTGAAGCAACTACTTGATGACACGATACCGAGCTATCCTTGTTACCAATTTCGTTCTCTTTTATCGTTTTCATATTCTGGTATCCCCGTGATCATATCACATAGTGTCTGGCCACACGATGATGAATATCTTAGTACCGAGTGGGCCCGGAGAGCATCTCTCCATCGTTGGAGGATCAAAAGTCAGTCTTGAACTATAGAGCCCCTTGAGATACTTTTCTGATGTACCTGAAAGTTACTGTTATGATCATCCATTTACAGGTAAAGTTTGCCAACCCCAAACTGACCATCCGGTATGAAGGTACACGGCATTCTCATGTTCCAAGAACGAGATGTTAACACATGACATGATAATTAATACAACAAAGTGATAATAGGATCTCTCAGTATAGCATAAGTTGGGTTTGTCCAATACCATTGTTCTCCTAACAATGCATTCTCATTATTGCCAGCAACCTTGCTATTGCATCATTGTCATATGATCACAAAAACAAAATCATCTTCGGTATATGAGATAGTCTTAAAGGCGAGATTAAATATCTACTTGGTGTTTATGTTCCCACACATGCAACCTAATTTTGCTCTGAATCTCATATTTCATAACCATTGCAATTATAGCACAAAAATAAACATTAGTTACGAACACGAAAATAAAATAATACTTCATTATTGCCTTTAGATCATATTTCCATCATCAAAATCCCTACAAAGAAAAAAATGTTTGTTGAAAACATTTCTTAAATTATTTGTTCTCTATTTTCTTTGCAACTAAGCATAAAATATCATTTAACATTATAAATACATGTTAAGGGCAAGGTACATGTTATACAACCATAGGGTCAAAGAGTTACATCAATGATCATGAGTAACACTGAGAGCACGGAGGGGGGTGGGGTGAAGGAAATATGCCCTAGAGGCAATAATAAAGTTGTTATTTATATTTCCTTATATCATGATAAATATTTATTATTCATGCTAGAATTGTATTAACCGGAAACTTGATACATGTATGAATACATAGACAAAACAGAGTGTCCTAGTATGCCTCTACTTGACTAGCTCGTTAATAAAACATGGTTAAGTTTGCTAACCATAGACATGTGTTGTCATTTGATGTACGAGATCACATCATTAGAGAATGATGTGATGGACAAGACCCATCCGATTAGCTTAGCATAATGATCGTTTAGTTTTATTACTATTGCTTTCTTCATGACTTATACATGTTCCTCCGACTATGAGATTATGCAACTCCCGAATACCGTAGAAAACCTTGTGTGCTATCAAACGTCACAACGTAACTGGGTGATTATAAAAATGCTCTACAGGTGTCTCCGATGGTGTTTGTTGAGTTCTGCTACCTCTTGAGCATGCGTTGGTTTTTTCTTGAAGAGGAAAGGGTGATGCAACAAAGTATCGTAAGTATTTCCCTCAGTTTTTGAGAACCAATGTATCAATCTAGTAGGAGACTACACACAAGTCACCTAGTACCTGCACAAACAATCAAGAACCTTGCAACCAACGCGATTAAGGGGTTGTCAATCCCTTCACAGCCACTTGCAAAAGTGAGATCTGATAAAGATAATAAGATAAATATTTTTGGTATTTTTGTTGTATAGATTGAAAAGTAAAGATTGCAAAATAAAATAAATAGTAAACTAGAATTATAGATCGGAAACTTATATGATATAAAATAGACCCGGGGGGCCATAGGTTTCACTAGTGGCTTCTCTCATGATAGCATGTATTACGGTGGGTGAACAAATTACTGCCGAGCAATTGATAGAAAAGCGCATAGTTATGGGAATATCTAGGCATGATTATGAAATATAGGCATCACGTCCGTGTTAAGTAGACCGAAATGATTCTGCATCTACTACTATTACTCCACACATCGACCGCTATCTAACATGCATCTAGAGTATTAAGTTCATAAGAACAGAGTAATGCTTTAGGCAAGATGACATGATGTAGACGGATAAACTCAAGCAATATGATATAAACCCCATCTTTTTATCCTCGATGGCAACAATACAATACGTGCCTTGCTGCCCCTACAGTCACTTGGAAAGGACACCGCAAGATTGAACCCAAAGCTAAGCACTTCTCCCATTGCAAGAAAGATCAATCTAGTAGGCCAAACTAAACCGATAATTCGAAGAGACTTGCAAAGATATCAAATCATGCATATAAGAATTCAGAGAAGAACCAAATATTGTTCATAGATAAACTTGATCATAAATCCACAATTCATCGGATCTCGGCAAACACACCGCAAAAGAATATTACATCGAATAGATCTCCAAGAACATCGAGGAGAACTTTATATTGAGAACCAAAAAGATCACCGGAAAAGGTCCCCAGATGGGATCTCACGGGTACAGAAGGTTGCGGCGGTGGAAAAGTGGTTTCGCGGCTCTCCTGAATGTTTTTAGGGTATAAGAGTATATATAGGCGAAAGAAGTACGTCGGTGGAGCTACGAGGGGCCCACGAGGGTGGGGGCGCGCCTACCCCCTGGGCGTGCCCTTCTACCTCGTGAATAACAGTGGGTTCAATAACTTATTGATGACGTGTGTTTGGATTGTACTTCATTGGATTTGCATTGCCGTAGCTAATATAGTCTTTAGTACAACTTATAGGTAGTTCATCGGAGAGCGACTATCAACCTATTGAAAAATAGTTGCCGACAATCATTGATTTATTTCTATGTGGTGTTTACTAGTGCATACTTAGTTCTCAAAATTGGGGTTTACCCTACATATTCACTAGATTTTTGAGCGTAATAAATAGAAACAAATAATATATGGATCACTACACACTTGGTAGTGGCTTCTAGCTCATAGGGGATTGGACAATCGCCCTGTTTGTTTGGCCTACGGGCCGGCCCTGGTTCCAGGAGGATGATGGTATTTTTAACCCTGATTGGAAAAGAGGTTGGGAGGGAATATGCTAGGATTGAACTATGTGGTTTAACGTAATGCACACGTAATCTGGACTGTTGTCAAACACTAATCATGGACAACCACGAGGATAGGGAGGGGTTGTGCTCTGATTCCAACCACTGGGCTATCTGAACAAATCATAAGGGCTCAAAAGCAAATCACAGGATTGTTTGCGGATTCGATCCTTGGAAACTTTTCATATGCACATTTGTCTGATTCGAATATCGAAATCTTTACGTTTTTGTACTTCTAAGGATTGCATTAACCTATGTTCTCGAGGAAAGTTTCATCCGCTCAATTCTCTTGTTTCAATTCCTCGTTTTTCTTTCCATGTGATGCTAGACACTTGTTGATGCAAATTCACGTACTTTGCCAATTTCATAGGATTCAAAAAGACATGCCATTCTAATCTTGCACTTTTTTATATTCATGTGTTTTGTGAATCTTGTGAACCAAAACGCCCTAAGGCCCCATTTAGAACACATGATATGTGAAACATACACATAGAAAAAGTGCAGGAATTGCAAGTCATGCCTTGTATAGATTTCTACATGATTGTAAAGCGCAAGAACTGTACAATGTAGTTATTTCTTATTTGGATGTTTCACACTAATTTAGACATATGTTGCATTGGATTCTTAGAAGAAGTGAAAATATTTAGTTTGAACAATTTTTTAAAGTTCTCCAAATATGTGTAGAAAAGAAAAGAATCGCATAGGAAATGTAGAAGTGCATGCTCTAGCCAATGCAACCGAAAGACCGATCTGATGGAAGAAACGAGACAATACATTTATACGCCAACAGGAACTTTGAGAACCAATCCTACAATACAAAGCTCAGATAGGAAAATTTTCCTATATGATTCCATTCATATGAAAAATCTATAAACTCATTTGTTCCAAACGGGCCAAACTATTTTGATGTGGGGGGAGAGCCACCTACACAATCAAAGGGGAGTCTGTAGTCATGTCGTTCATTTCGCAGGCAGCCATTAATGCCTAAAATCGTCCCACGAACACATGCAATTCTTTAGCCATGCATTAATGCATGAAAATTATCATCGCTACAGGAGGATCACGTCGAATACGAAGAGTATCTTTTTTGGGAGGGATGATCAAGTTAATTGTGAAGAGTATCAATCTTTGGACGGAAGGATCAATTCCGTCTCGAGGCGGAACCTGGGAAGAACCAATTTAGGGCTCCGCCGGAGCTGTTCTGCCGGGGAAACATCCCTTCGGGAGGGGGAAATCAAAGCCATCGTCATCACCAACGATCCTCTCATCGGGAGGGGGTCAATCTCCATCAACATCTTCACCAGCACCATCTCCTCTCAAACCCTACTTCATCTCTTGTATTCGATCTTGGCCCGAAAACCTTAGATTGGTACCTGTGGGTTGCTAGTAGTGTTGATTACTCCTTGTAGTTGATGCTAGTTGGTTTATCCAGTGGAAGATTATATTTTCAGATCCTTAATGATAATTAATACTCCTCTGATCTTAATCATAAATATGTTTTGTGAGTAGTTACGTTTGTTCCCGAGGACATGGGAGAAGTCTTGTTATAAGTAATCATGTGAATTTGGTATTCGTTCGATATTTTGATGAGATGTATGTTGTCTCTCCTTCTAGTGGTGTTATGTGTACGTCAACTACATGACACTTCACCATTATTTGGTCCTAGGGGAAGGCATTGGGAAGTAATAAGTAGATGATGGGTTTCTAGAGTGACAGAAGCTTAAACCCTAGTTCATGCGTTGCTTCGTAAGGGGCTGATTTGGATCCATATGTTTCATGCTAGGTTTACCTTAATTCTTCTTTCATAGTTGTGGATGCTTGCGAGAGGGGTTAATCATAAATGGGAGGATTGTCCAAGAAAGGGCAGCACCCAAGCACCGGTCCACCCACATATCAAAGTATCAAAGTAACGAATGTGAATCATATGAGCATGATGAAAACTAACTATACAACAATTCCCATGTGTCCTCGGGAGCGCTTGCTTTATATAAGAGTTTTTTCAGGCTTGTAATTTGCTACAAAAAGGATTGGGCCACCTTGTTGCACCTTAGTTACTTTATTTACTTGTTACCCGTTAAGATTTATCTTATCACAAAACTATCCGTTACCGATAATTTCAGTGCTTGCAGAGAATACCTTGCTGAAAATCACTTGTCATTTCCTTCTGCTCCTCGTTGGGTTCGACACTCTTACTTATTGAAATATTGGTTTGTATCAAGTGGCTTTTGATTCAAATCTAAATCTCAACACACAACGAGGATGAAGAAAGAAATACTAAACTATATCAAAAGCAGCAACGAATTTAGGTCGGAGCTGCTCGTTACATCAAATTCCAATCGTGGAACTCGAAGTCCACTAGCCAAGCTCGCCAAAATGATTCTCCCTCAACCAGTGCTAATTGGGTGCGATGAGTTATTGTGTCTCCAAGATGACAATGTAGCCATCTCACGATGCGATCTATATTGGGATTGTTGCGATGCTTGAGCCTGCTTACAACTAAAGAAGCATCAAACATCAATGGAACTCATTTCAAGGAATTGAGATGTTAAGAAAGAATAACATACTTGAAGGAGTGTCTCAAGCACGGTAGTTGGAGTGTGTTGCTTCCTATGTCCAACAGTTGTTGTACTAGATTGCTGTAAACAGAGTATGAACAATAGTTGCAAGAATTAAATGACCTAACTAATAAATAGAGAAATAATTTTTGTGTACATTTGTAAGAATGTTTCTCTTCACTTGTATCTTCCTTTTATGACCTCCTTGTTTTTGTGGCCTTTAACAACACTGAGTGATTTCCCTTGTTGACCTTTATATGGGCACTTTCTTTTGTTGTCCTGTGTTGAGTTGCACACACTCCAATGGGATATAGTGCCATGTCTGCTCATTTCCCCCCTTCTTCCATCTCAACAAGACTCTTTCTTCTCTTCTTAGACAGCCTACCATAATGTTTTTCATACTGAGGTGGTTTCACTTCAATTCCAATAATCTTTTGCCATGATCTTTCATCTCTGCAAGGCATCATAATCTGGCGGTATGAATGCTTGAAGGTATTTGTGCTATATGAAAGACACACCTTGTCCTCTGGATTGATCCTCTCGTACCTAAAGCAAGAAATTGCATGTCTACAAGGGATTCCTCTTAACTGCCAACTCCCACATTCACACTTATCTTTGTAGACATCCACCATATATTTTGCTGTGAGACCATGCACTAGAAAAATTCCTTTCCCAGTTGGTAGAGGTTCACAAATTTTGGCCATTTTCACCTGTTTGTCCAATTTCTTTCTTATCTTTGGACATATGATTTCACAAATATGTTCAACCTCATTATTCTTGGCATAATATCTTGTCATGGGTTGGTTAAATTTTTCTGTAGCATGGATCTTATAGGCATTTCTCTTGCTTAAATGATATACCTTGAGTTTGAAAAGTGAAGGGAGTTCAACATAAAAAAGAAGTGCAATGAGTATCATGCAACAAAAGATGTCGAAAACACTTGTTAAACACTTCACATGTATTGTTCAGTAGCAAGTCATACTTGGGAAATGTAGTGAAGAAAGCTCTGCACCATGAGCTAGGTTTAATTACATCTAAGTACTTATATGCATCCTGGTTCAGCACCCGCATGTCATCCATATGTTTTCTCCAATCAAGCCTATTATAGGATCTTGCAATAGCCCGCAAATTGTTCGTCAAGTTTTCCCCCTTGAATTTTTTGTTAATTCTGGTATAGGTGTGATACGTCCAGTTTGCATCATGATTTCCTACTGTTATTTATCTTGTTTTGAAGTTATATTTCACATTATGATGCAACTATAATGCCCTTTCTCTCTTAAAATGCAAGATACATCAAAAGATCGAGATTACTGGCGGCTGGAATTCTGACCTGGAAAAGCTACAACAGAGAGAACAAATCTCTGGATCTCAAAACAACATGAAATTTTATGGAGATTTATTTTTGAATATATAAATAGTTTGGAAGAAAATAGTGCTGAACAAGAGCCTCAATGGGCCCACAAGCCATGGGGGCACGCCCTACCCCCCAGGGCGCGCCACCCAGGCTTGTGGGCCCCATGAAGGTCCATTGCCGGTGATCTTCTCCTATATGAAACCATTTAACCTGAAAATAAAGAAGAGAGGACTGAACACATGATATGAGAAACATACAGATAATAAAAGTGCAGGAATTGCAAGTCACGTTTGGTATAGATTTCTACACGATTGTAAAACACAAGAATTGTACAATGTAGTTGTGTGGATGTTTCATAGTAATTTGGACACATGCTGCATTGGATTCGTAGATGAAGTGAAAACATTTGGTTTGAATAATTATTTAAAATACTCCAAAAATGTGTAGAAAAGAAAACGATTGATAAGAATTATGAGACCAATGCCACAATACAAAGGTTAAGTAGGAAAAATTTCCTATATGTTTCCATTCATATGAAAATCTAAAAATTCATTTGTTCCAAACAGGCCTAACCATTTTGATGCGGGGTGAGAACCACATGTATTATCGAAGGGGAGTCTATATTCGTGTCGTTCATTTCGCACACAACCATTAATGCCGCAAATTCATTTTGCAAAAATAAATAATATAAATATTATTACCTGTATGGTATATTTCTAACACTTTTCTTTGCCGATGCATGCCATACAAAATATTGCAATAATGTTAGAGTCCAAACTTGATGACAGTATAGGGATGAGGGCGAAAAATTAGTTGGCAAAAAACATGACGGTTGTGCCTCTCTACTTATTTAATTGGTTGCACATTTATCATCGCTTTCATTCTAGCGACCCTCCATCACTTTTGCCTCTCAATCTCAGGAACAACGAACTATTTTGTTTATGTGTGCACTATTTCCTGGTTCCAAGTTATCGGCCCTGTACTAGCTAAAGTTAAATATAATTATTTATACTAAAACTCTTATATTTTCAAATTGTTTAAGATGTATTTTTATGTGTATAACAAAACTAATATGTTGTGCTAAAGTTAAGTCATGTTTTTTGACTAAAAGATACATATTATTTTTAATTTGGCTACATCACGTCTTGAAAAGATCTTTAACAATTTCTCTTAAAATGTGAGAAAAACAAAAGACAAAATCACGCCTTGAAAAGATCTTTAACAATTTCTCTTAAAATGTGAGAAAAACAAAAGACAAAATCACGTATCTCATAAGATAATTTTGTGTCACATGCATGAGTATGGTGCATATGTCTTTTGTGTATCCTTAACTATCTTGGTAGAGTTCTATGGATTGTATGGTATAAGTATACGTTGATAGGTGTTTCTAGTTTAGGATTACGAAATTAAAAAAATCTACAGTATAGATGGTGTATAACAGGATATTATCATTGAATCATTAGCATATTGTTTTATTTTTCGGGTGTCAAATGTGTCTTGCATACAATAGTGAGTTCAATAATCTATTGATGACAGCTGTTTGGATTGTACTTGCATTGTTGCAGCTAATATAGTCTTTACTACGACTTATAAGGAGTTGATCGGAGAGCGACTAGCAGCCTGTCGAAAAATAGCTCTGATACCAACCAGTGGGCTATTTGAACAAATCACAAGGGCTCGTTTGATTCAATGCAAATCATAGGATTTTTTGTGGATTCAATCCTCAGAAACTTTTCATATGCACATTTGTCTGATTGGCAAGATTGAAATCTTTACATTTTTTCTTCTAAGGATTGCTTCAAACTATGTTCTCAAGGAAACTTACATCCACTCAATTCTCTCGTTTCAATTCCTCATTTTTCTTTCCCTGTGATGTCAAATACCTGTTGATGCAAATTCACGTATTTTTCCAATCTCATTGGATTGAAAATGACATGCGACTCTAATCTTGCATTTTTTTAATTCATGTGTTCTGTGAATCTTGTGAATCAAAATGCCCTAAGGCCCGTTTAGAACACATGATATGAGAAACATACACATAGAAAATGTGTAGGAATTGCAAGTCATGTCTTGTATAGATTTCTACATGATTGTCAAACGCAAGAACTGTACAATGTAGTCGTTTGGATGTTTCACAGTAATTTAGATACATGTTGCATTGGATTCTCAGATGAAGTGAAAACATTTGGTTTGAACAACGGTTTAAAATTCTCTAAAAATATGCTGAAAAGAAAAGGACCGTATAGGAATTTTGAGAACCAATAACACAATGCAAAGGTCAGATATGAAAAATTTCACATATGATTATATTCGTATGAAAAATGAATATTTTTTTTGCAAACGGCCCTAACTATTTTGATGTGGGGTTAGAGCCACCTGCACAATCAAATGGGAGTCTGTAGTCATATCGTTCATTTCGTAGGCAGCCATTAATGCCCCATAATCGTCCCACAAACATACGCAATTCTTTAGCCATGCATTAATGCATGAAAAGTATCACCACGACAGGAGGATCGCGTCGAATACAAAGAGTATCTTTTTTGGGCGGGATGATCATGTTAATTGTGAAGAGTACCAATCTTTGGACGGAAGGATCACATTAATCTTAAAAACATCTTTGACCATCGGACGAGAGGATTATCCGTTACTTATGAAAAGCACCTTTCTTTGGCAGAAAATCGCATTATAACTACGAAATATATCATCAAACATTGGACATGATCGAACCAATTATGAAAAGTATCATGGACGAAAGATCACTGCTAAAACTATGTATGCATCGTTGCAACACGGGCAATTAGATCGTGTAACTCCCTTCGTGATCATGATGGGGTAGATCGAAACTGATGTGAACTGTGCCGTGTAGATTGTGTGGAAGATTGAGGGGCTACTAGTAATTTTCGATCGCATGCATGATTGGCTGGGAAAAGGAAAACAGAGCGAGTGAGGTTAAAAGCTCACTGCGAGTGAGGCCACCACTCCACCCCACTCCACTCCACCAGTTGGTCTGATCTTCTGACCCCGCCGCGCCTCGGCGCTCTCCTCTTTATCTCTCGCCCCGAGGCCCTGCCTGCTTCTGACCACCGCGGCGCGGAGCACAAAGGCACCACCCTCCTCCCCCCTCCCTTCCCAGCCCGCAGACCTCTCCTGCACGTCACGAAACCCGAGGCGAGAGCCGGAGCCCCAATCCAAGAAAGCAAGGCCAAGCAGTGCCGCCTGCCTCGCCGTCCAATGCACCTGCGCGCGGTGGCGTCAATGGCGGCCTGAGCGCGTGTGCGAGCGAGCGAGCGGGCGAGGGTTGGACGGGCTGCGCACTGCGATGGCGGACCCGGCGGCGGACGGTAAGGCGGAGAAGATGGCGAACGGGTCGGCGGGGTGCGATGCGGCGGCGGCGGGGCAGGGCAAGAAGCGGGCGGACCAGGCGGTGGCGTTCCACGAGCTCTTCTCCTTCGCCGACCGGTGGGACCTGGCGCTCATGGCGCTCGGCACCCTCGGCGCGCTGGCGCACGGCGCCGCCATGCCCTTCTTCTTCCTGCTCTTCGGGGACCTCATCAACGGCTTCGGCAAGAACCAGACCGACCTCCGCGCCATGACCGACGAGGTCGCCAAGGTCCGTACTACTAGTACTACAGCGCCCGCTCCACTCCTACTGTTCGATCTTCTGTCCGATTTGTTTTCGGATCATTCCTCTCGCAAAGGTCACCAGTGTTCGTTCACCACTGATTGGTTTTCCTCGCTCCTCCATTGCAGTACGCGCTCTACTTCGTCTACCTCGGACTGGTGGTCTGCGTCGCCTCCTACGCAGGTGAGCTCCTCGTCTCCGTCCGGCGCACCCTCCACATCTCCGCAAAATACCCAGCACGCCCCTCTCCTCTCGCTTCCTCCGGCGCACTACGGCTGGGTACACGAATAGCAAGAACTACAGGGTCCTATGCGCAAAACTAGATCTGGTCATGGCCTGTGGGGCATCTCTCGGAGACCACCCCACTCACTAACACAAGTCCCGTCCCGTCGCCATCCCACCACAAACAGGAACAAATTAACAATAATTATGTTTGTCGCCTTCTCCGGCGTGTTCGACCTCGCCGGAGTTCTCGCCGGCGCCGGTGGAAGTCGTTGCAGTACCATCTTGGAATTAATGTGACTGAAGCTGTAACACTCTTTGTTTGGGTTCTTGGCAGAGATCGCGTGCTGGATGTACACCGGGGAGCGGCAGGTGATCGCGCTCCGGAAGGCGTACCTGGACGCCGTGCTCCGGCAGGACGTGGGGTTCTTCGACACGGACGCGCGCACGGGGGACATCGTCTTCGGCGTCTCCACCGACACGCTGCTCGTGCAGGACGCCATCGGCGAGAAGGTGGGCAACTTCATGCACTACCTGGCCACCTTCTTCGCGGGGCTCGTCGTTGGCTTCGTCTCCGCGTGGCGGCTCGCGCTGCTCAGCGTCGCCGTCATCCCGGCCATCGCCTTCGCCGGCGGCCTCTACGCCTACACGCTCACCGGGCTCACCTCCAAGAGCCGCGAGTCCTACGCCAATGCCGGCGTCGTCGCAGAGCAGGTAACAATAATTGATTCTTACTCCTAGTCATAGGATATTTGTCGCGGATCCGCTTCAGATTTGTGTCGGATTAATCTATGCATCATGGGTAGTGCGTCCATGGACTTCCCTGCCTGAATTCAGGGTGGTGGGTAGGTGGGGTGGTAATTTTCTGGTGGTGCCTGCTGATCAGGAACCAAACATGAGAAAATCTTTGTATTCTTATGCAGCATGACAACTGAGAACTGACCAACATCGCTTTAATGCTTTTGAACCTTTGTTCCTCGGGAATCCTATGAGCAATTCCATAACTAGGGTGGGGGCAGCGCATTGCGCCGGAATTGTCGTTTGTTTGTGCTTCAAGGAGACTTACACGACATGCTATCCTTCTAGCCATAGTGTCCCACTGAGCCTACGTTTAGATTTGGTTTTCAGAGTGCCTACAAATATCGTCTCTCATTTTATTTTCTTAATCAACTAGGTCCAGCAAATTTTACTCTATCTTCAGCAGAAAAAAAGCATATTAAATGTCGCTGATTAATAAAGTTTTTCGTGGATATCTTGGTTATTTTAAGGGGAACATAGAGAATAACTGAAGAAGACAACATGTGGTATTCAAAAAGGAAAACTAAGGATGATGTGTGATGACAGTGGAATATAGGAGGTTGGGTACGACTATTTTTGGGCATAGGATGTAGACAGTCAACCGTGGATAGCAGGGAGTTGGTGTATATGCTTTTCTGGTATTCCAAAAGAAAATCCACCCATATGCTACCGGAATTGTTTATTTATGGGTCATGTGCACATAAAGCGCTAAAATGCTTTGAAACACGTGCAATTTTCTTTTCGTCGGAGTTTAAAGGTGCTTTAGCCAGTTGTTTTCTGAAAGAAGTGCTTAAACTAGTTATCCTTATGCTCTGTTACTGCCTACAATTACTTGACCTAGTTATATACTTATGCTCTACTATTGCCTAGAATTACATGAGTTTATATTGATTTACTACACTTTATAGAACTAACTGTAAACAATGTTCTATATTGTCACTGTGATGTAACTCCTGGAATCAAGTTGCTTGGAACCTCACACCTAGTGCTGACTATGAATTGGTTTGTCATTCTCTCACAGGCAATTGCGCAAGTTAGAACAGTCTACTCATTTGTTGGAGAGAGCAAAGCTCTCAATTCGTACTCTGAAGCAATCCAGAATACACTGAAGCTTGGTTACAAAGCCGGGATGGCAAAAGGTCTTGGTATTGGGTGCACTTACGGGATAGCGTGCATGTCATGGGCGCTAGTATTCTGGTATGCTGGTGTCTTCATCAGGAATGGGCAGAGCGACGGTGGCAAGGCCTTTACTGCAATCTTTTCTGCAATCGTTGGTGGCATGTAAGTAAAAATTCTTCGTTCTGTTTCATCTATTTTCCCTTGTTTGTTGTTGCTGCTCTGACGTCTCTGGTGTCGTTGCTTGAACTTTGGTTCTGCAGGAGTCTTGGCCAGGCATTCTCCAACCTTGGAGCGTTCAGCAAAGGGAAGATTGCCGGATACAAACTGTTGGAGGTCATTCGCCAGAAACCCTCCATAGTTCATGATCATAAGGATGGCAAGTTGTTGGCGGAGGTCCACGGAAATATTGAGTTCAAGGATGTTACTTTCAGTTATCCATCAAGGCCTGATGCCATGATCTTTCGGGATTTCTCTCTGTTCTTTCCTGCTGGGAAAACTGTTGCAGTTGTTGGAGGCAGTGGGTCTGGAAAGAGCACTGTCGTGGCTTTGATAGAAAGGTTCTATGATCCTAATGAAGGTAATACCTGACTAATCACTGAGGCCTCATGTGTTATTATTTCTATATATATATCTTCAGTTGGATCTTATCCCCTTAAATTCCCTTGAATTGCAGGCCAGGTTTTGCTGGACAATGTTGATATCAAGACACTTCAATTGAGGTGGCTGAGGGATCAAATTGGACTAGTAAACCAAGAACCTGCCCTTTTTGCAACTACTATCATTGAGAATATACTTTATGGAAAACCTGATGCCACAATGGCAGAAGTTGAGGCTGCAGCAACTGCATCCAATGCTCATAGTTTCATCTCTCTCCTGCCCAATGGATACAACACAATGGTTAGTCTACTTTTATATGTTTCATAACATCAAGTCTGGTTGAATCAATCGATTATTTATTTGTTTGTATTTCTTTCATAGGTTGGGGAGCGAGGAATTCAGCTATCTGGTGGTCAGAAACAGCGTATTGCGATTGCTCGTGCTATGCTGAAGGACCCCAAGATACTGCTCCTTGATGAAGCTACCAGTGCTTTAGACGCAGACTCAGAGAACATTGTGCAAGAAGCTCTAGACCGCCTGATGGTTGGGAGGACTACCGTAATTGTTGCGCACCGTCTGTGCACCATCAGAAATGTAAACATGATCGCGGTGTTACAACAAGGCCAAGTTATTGAGACTGGGACACATGATGAACTTTTAGCAAAGGGAACCTCCGGAGCATATGCCTCCCTGATCCGTTTTCAGGAAACGGCACGTAACAGAGATCTTGGTGCTGCCTCTACCCGTAGGTCGCGCTCGATGCACTTGACTAGCTCTCTGTCCACCAAATCTCTGAGCCTCAGGTCGGGAAGTTTACGGAACCTGAGCTATCAGTACAGCACTGGAGCAGATGGGCGCATCGAGATGATCTCAAGCGCAGATAATAGCCTCAAATACCCAGCACCACGTGGTTACTTTTTCAAGCTCCTAAAACTGAATGGTCCTGAATGGCCGTATGCGGTGTTGGGTGCTATTGGTTCTGTTCTATCTGGATTCATTGGTCCAACATTCGCCATTGTTATGGGTGAAATGCTTGATGTGTTCTACTACCAGGACCCCGTTGAAATGGAGAAGAAGACAAAACTTTATGTGTTCATCTATATTGGCACAGGCATATACGCCGTAGTTGCTTATCTTGTGCAGCATTACTTCTTCAGCATAATGGGAGAAAATCTTACAACCAGAGTTAGGAGGATGATGCTGTCTGGTATGCATTTCTTGCTGCACCATAAAAAGATCATAATCATTGTACTTTTGTGGTCCCATACTAAACTTACAGTAAATCTTTGACATTTGCTGCAGCGATACTTAGGAACGAAGTTGGTTGGTTTGATGAAGAAGAAAACAACTCTAGTCTCGTGGCTGCTCGTGTAGCAGTTGATGCGGCTGATGTGAAGTCGGCGATAGCTGAGAGGATATCAGTTATACTGCAGAACATAACATCCCTGATGACATCTTTCATCGTCGGTTTTATCATTGAGTGGAGAGTGGCGATCCTTATTCTGGCCACTTTCCCTCTTCTTGTGCTTGCCAACTTTGCTCAGGTAATTTCCTCGAAGTCAACCAGTTTTTTCAGTACTGAACAGTATCTCACTCTAGGATAATGCAAATGATAAAAGAGACCAGTTTAGTGCACTTCTCTGAATCAAAATCTATATCAGAACCAAATATACCAAATGCAACTGGATATGGTCTAAACTTTGTGTTGTTTCTTTTGATGCTTGCAGCAACTTTCGATGAAGGGCTTTGCTGGTGACACAGCAAAAGCACACGCCAAGAGCAGCATGGTTGCCGGTGAAGGCGTGAGCAACATCCGCACCGTGGCGGCCTTCAACGCTCAGAACAAGGTCATGTCTCTCTTCAGCCATGAGCTGCGCATACCAGAGGAGCAGATCCTGCGCCGCAGCCAGACCGCGGGCCTTCTGTACGGCCTCTCGCAGCTCTGCCTCTACTGCTCGGAAGCGCTCATTCTCTGGTACGGTTCTCATCTGGTGCGGTCACATGGGTCGACCTTCTCCAAGGTCATCAAGGTCTTCGTCGTCCTTGTCGTGACCGCCAACTCCGTCGCCGAGACGGTCAGCCTTGCACCAGAGATCGTCCGTGGTGGCGAATCTATCCGATCCATCTTCGGCATCCTCAACAGGGCGACGAGGATCGAGCCCGATGACCCGGAGGCAGAGCGGGTCACCACTGTTCGCGGCGACATTGAGCTGCGGCATGTCGACTTCTCGTATCCGTCTCGCCCTGACATTGAGATATTCAAGGATTTCAACCTGAAGATCCAGGCCGGGCGCAGCCAGGCTCTGGTGGGAGCTAGTGGTTCTGGTAAGAGCACCGTCATTGCGCTCATCGAGCGGTTCTACGACCCGACAGGGGGCAAGGTGATGATCGACGGCAAGGACATCCGGAGGCTGAACCTCAAGTCCCTGCGGCGCAAGATCGCGCTGGTGCAGCAGGAGCCGGCGCTCTTCGCCTCCAGCATCCTGGAGAACATCGCGTACGGCAAGGAAGGCGCGACGGAGGAGGAGGTGGTCGAGGCGGCCAAGACGGCCAACGTGCACGCGTTCGTGAGCCAGCTCCCCGACGGGTACCGGACGGCGGTGGGCGAGAGGGGCGTGCAGCTGTCGGGCGGGCAGAAGCAGCGCATCGCCATCGCCAGGGCGGTGCTCAAGGACCCGGCCATCCTGCTGCTGGACGAGGCGACGAGCGCGCTGGACGCCGAGTCGGAGAGCGTGCTGCAGGAGGCGTTGGAGCGGCTGATGAAGGGGCGGACGACGGTGCTGGTGGCGCACCGGCTGTCGACGATCCGCGGCGTGGACCGCATCGCCGTGGTGCAGGACGGGCGCATCATCGAGCATGGCGGGCACTCGGAGCTCGTGGCGCGGCCCGAGGGGGCCTACTCGCGGCTGCTGCAGCTGCAGAACCACCGCAACTGATGGAAGAGCATGATTGATACCATTTGACAGCTTCGTCTTGGTGGGTGGGCGGATGGATGGAGGCTTGATTTTTGTGGGTGGTGGTGGTCTGGTCTAGTGGGTGTAGATACTAGGGCGACCGTGTGTTACTGGTCTCTTTTCTTTGTGCTTGAACTGCAAACCTTGTGATCTGGTCTTGATCTGTATCTTCTCCGTGATGAAATGCATGATGCAACTCTCGTTTTTCTCGCTGTTTTCTCCCGTGTGATGTGTGATGCAACCTTGTGTTGTGTCTCGAATTGATCCGTTCAGCGGTCATTCCCTCCTAACCAGAGCTGGTCGTGGAACGCCCGACGCTCGCCACACCCATCTCCCTTTCCCCCTCTCCGCCACCAGAGGGCGGGCGCCACTGGGCAAAGTCCGTGTGGCGTCGGTGTTGGCGGACCCTCTCCGCCGTCAGGAACGCCCGTCGCTCGCCACACCCATCTCCCTCTCCCCCTCTCCGCCGCCAGAGGGCGGGCGTCACTGGGCAAAGTCCGTGTGGCGTCGGTGTTGGCGGACCCTCTCTACCGCCAGAGGGCGCGCGCCACTGGGCAAAGTCCGTGTGGCGTCGGTGTTGGCGGACCGGTTTGACTCGACGGGGGCGTGGCGACGCGCGAGATCGAGGCTCGTCGGGCGGAGCAGCGAGGTGTCAAGCCCTGAACTCAGAAATGGGGAATTTAGCTCACAATCACTTCAATTTAGAGAAGAACAGAGGGCTTGAAACTAGGGTTTCTTCACTAGAAAGGGGAAAGTAGTTTAGCTCGCCACATGCGGCTAGGGTTTACAACCCAATACAATTCAACATGGTCCAGAATAAGGTAGGAGGCTGGCTTTATAGCCATTACAACTAGTGGAAAGAATAAGAAAGTAAAACAGAGCACATGGCTTGTCGGAAAGGCCACAACGACACTTGGGTCCTCCGTAGCCGTCGGATTGTCAATGAACGGATGGTGCTTGTCTATGCTGACGAACCGGTATCCTTCAAGGTAAGCTGTTGGATGGACGATCGATGGACTAAAATAGCACTGGCACGCAGGAACATGGGAGGAGCTAGGACTGGGCCTAACAATACCCCCCGATTGAGCCTGAGCTTGCCCTCAAGCTCGAAAAGAAGGAAAAATCTTCTGGATGCAGGCCGAGTCCTCCCAAGTAGCTTCTTAGATAGGCATATTCACCCATTTAACCAACCACCTGACCACACGAATGCTGATGTTGCCTTGTGGTCGAGGAATTAGTTTCCTTTCCAATATTGCTTCAGGTTCCACCTTTATAATACCATCAGGACCAACAAGGAGGAGGTGAGAAGAAGGAACTACTGCTGGCCCAATGCGCTTCTTCAGTTGACTGACATGGAAGGTGCAATGCAGCTGGCAACCTTCCGGCAATAATAGCTTGTAAGCATGATTTCCAATTCACTCCATTACTCTAAATGGGCCATAGAATTCAGAATGTAACTTCAGATGCCTGTGCAGACTTAGTGAAGTGTGTCTACAAGGCTGTAACTTTAAATAAACCATGTCTCCCACAAAGAATTCCCTTTCCTTTCTCTTCTTATCAGCATAATACTTCATTCTAGCTTGTGCTTTGATGAGATTTCGTTTGATCACTTCCGTTTTCACTTCTCTGGTCTGTAGCAAGTTATCACTATCCTCACAAATAGTATCTGGAAGTGCCGATTCTGCCACCACAGGAGGAAGGAAATCATAAAGAGCTTGAAATGGGGTCATTTGCAGGGAGGTGTGGAAAGAAGTGTTGTACCACCACTCAGCTAGAGCTAGTCAGCCATGCCATTTCCTTGGCTATTGAAAACACATACATCTCAAGTAGTTCTCATTGGTTTACCCTTTCAGTTTGGCCATCAGATTGTGAATGATAGCTAGTGCTCATGTGCAGCTTGATCCTCAGTTATTTGAACAACTATTGCCACAAGTGACTAGTAAAAATTGTCTCTATCATTCACTATTACCAAGGGCATGCCATGCAATCTGAAGATATTATCAGAGAAAGCTCTAGCTACAGCCTGCACTGTTATAGGATGTTTCATAGCTATAAAATGAGCATATTTAGTAAATCTATCCACCACAACCAGAATTAAAATTTTGTGCTCAGAAGTTGGCAACCCTTCTACAAAATCCATGCTTACATGTGCCTGAGTAAAGTCTGGCACATGCAGGGGTTCTAGGAGTCCAGGGTAAGGAGAGTGCTCTGCTTTGTTCAACTGGCATACATGACAAGTTTTGACAAATGCAACAACATCCTGCTTCATTCCTTGCCAATGGAATACTAACTTCACTCTATGGTAAGTAGCTCTTTCACCAGAATGCCCCCTAACTCAGAATTATGTAAGGTTTTGAGTATTTCCTTATCTCAAAGTAGTTGTTGTTCCCACCACAATTTTGTTGTGAAACCTGAGTATGCCATTTCTAAAGGAGTAAGCAGTAGTGCCAGGTGCAACCACAATACATTCAACAATTAGCTCTTTTATCTTGCTAGCTTGACTGTAGCTCTTAACTACTTCTTTCACCCAAGTTGAAGTTACAGCACTAGCAGTCAGTGCAGAAACCATGCATTTGACTCTTGATAATGCATCAGCACCCCTGTTTCCTTCCCCTTTTTATGATCAATAGTGAAATTGTATCCCAGCAACTTCAGCAGCAATTTGTGTTGAATGCCTTCAGTGATTTTCTGTTCCTGAATATATTTCAGGCTCTCCTGGTCTGTTCTTATGACCAAGGCAGTTGCTAAGAAGTAGCGTCTCCACTTTTTCACAGCCTCAATTATGGCAAGAGCCTCCTTGTCATAAGTTGACATTGCAGCAGCTTTAGGTCCAATGCTCTTGCCAGAATAAGATATATGTTTCCCTTCTTGCATTAACACAACTCCCAAACCATAACCACAAGCATCAACTTATAGTATGAAGGGTTTAGTAAAGTCAGGCAGGGCCAACACAGGGGTGTTAGTGAGCTTCTGTTTGAGTGCTAGGAAAGCCTTTGTTTGCTCTTCCTTCCAAGAGAAAGCATCCTTTTTTAAGCAATCAAAGAGAGGTCTACAAATGATGCCATACCCTTGGATAAATCTCCTGTAGTAGCCACTTAAACACAAGAAACTTCTCAGTTCAATGACACTAGTTGGTGTTGGCCAGTCCTGAATAGCTTTGATTTTAGAGGGGTCAGTAGACACTCCTTCTGAGTTGATTACATGTCCCAAATACTCTATTTCCTGCTGTCCAAAGGAACACTTGTCCATTCTAGCATAAAGCTTGTTGGTTTGCATAATGTCAAACACCTAGATGGACTTTATGCTCTGCCAAAGAGAAACTGAAGACCAATATGTCATCAAAGAAAACCACAACAAATTTTAGGTGACCAAACAAGAAGTTCATAAGAGCTTGGAAAGTTGGAGGTCCATTAGTAAGTCCAAATGACATCACTAGGAATTCAAACGGGCCCATA
Organism: Triticum urartu; assembly: GCF_056163025.1. Lineage (NCBI taxonomy): Eukaryota > Viridiplantae > Streptophyta > Magnoliopsida > Poales > Poaceae > Triticum > Triticum urartu. The sequence continues at coordinate 726,887,655 of NC_141874.1, forward strand.
TGTGTGGAAAATGTTGTTTTAGGGATGTCCTCCTCAGTCATTCTGATCTGGTGATGAGGGACTCTGCAAGGTCTCTGGTTAACCACTTTAGCACCATCTATGAGTGGGATTCTGTGATCACAGGGTCTACTAGGTGGCAGTCTAGTAGGCTCTTGAAATACTTTCTCATACTCATCTAAAAGGGGTTGTAGTTCTGAAGGAATTTATTGGGATACAGGTACCACATCATAGCCAGAAGTGGTGAACAAGAAAAATCCACAGACGGCTTGTTCCAACAGCTTATCTGTATTCTCAGTAGTTTCAGTTACATCAGCAAGTGGTACAGTTTCATCCAAAAATGTTATGAACTGTCCACTATTGACAGATATTCTCATCTCCATTTTGATGAAGTCCATCTGAATTGGCTATATTTCCTCACCCAGTCCACTCCTAATATCATATCATATCCCTTCAATTTCAACACTCTGGAAGTATCAGAAAATTTGTGGCCTTGTATTTCATAGGAACAGTTCCTTGCTGTGAATTCACTCCATAATATTCCTCCACTGGCAACCACCACTTTTACCTTGGGGGTAGGACTGGCAGTAACAGGTAATTTTCCAGCCATCTTAGGTGAAACAAATGTAGAGGTGCTACCACTGTCTACCAAAGCTGTGGCAGTGGTGTTGCCTACTTTAACTATCAAGATGAAAGTGTTTTTAGCAGCTCCAATGCCCATGGCAGCATGCATTAACACTTGCATCACTGTTTCATCTGGAGGAGGCTCAGCATTTTCCAAGTCAGGATCATCAAAATCTGTCACATATATTGTTTCGGGATTCTCATTGTCCTGAGCTTGCAGGGCTTGAATTTGTGCTCTTTGTGACCAGGCACCCATGGTTCTCTATACTTGTAGCATACTTGATTCTGTTTAGCTTGTTGAATAATAGTGTTTCTATTAGGTGTAGTGCTTACAACAGCTTGCTTGGGCTGATAAAAAAGAACCTGTCTTCTTGGTTTTGCATTACTTGATTTTGTGGTTGGGCCTTTTCCATTCTCCTAGCATACCATACAACAGTTTGCATATCTTTGGGCTTAAAACACTCCACACAGCTCTTAATGTAAGTGCTTAATCCTGACACAAAACTAGAGACATAGTAATCATCTGGAATTGCAGGATTTTCTCTTCTCATAATATTCATTAGCTGCTCAAACGGTTCTACATAAGCAGTAAGTGTAGTTGTCTGCTGCGCTGCATGAAAAGAGTTGACAATATCACAGGCAGAATCCACAGAAAACCTATCAGACAGTTATGAACAGAACTTGTTCCATGGAACATTACTAGAGGCATATCCTGTTCCTCTCCACCACTGAATTGCAACCACTTCTGTTCAGTGGTGGAGAGGAATATGATATGCCTCTAGTAATGTTCCATGGCACAAGTTCTGTTCATATCTGTCTGATAGGTTTTCTGTGGATTTCAGTGGTGGAGAGGAACATGATATGAAACAGGATATGCGAAAATTCTGTTCATATCTGTCTGATAGGTTTTATGTGGATTTCAGTGGTGGAGATAATAAATGGCCACTCTGATAGGGCACACTTGAAAATTGGAAAAATATAGTTTGTAGGAAGAGTTGCACGATGGTGCAAACAGAAACATATGATTTCTGGCAGTATGGATTCAACCTCTACTACATTCCGTGAAAGCAATATTATAGAAAATTATCTAGAAAAATAAGTTTCGGAATGGAATAAAGTAGTGTTAAATTTACCACGGTGAAGAACTTTCATAACAATGATTAAACATGGTATTCCATAAGCATTTTATGCATTATGTCTATTCCATTCCAATTAATACAATAAAAATCATGGTTTGGTAAGTCAAGATAACATGTCCAAAACAATAACATGCACGTTAAGTCGAACAACTATGACAATGAAGATGAATTAGTAAAATAAATCTTACCAATTGCACAAAGCCGAATTGAAGGTGTAGAACTGAAACAATTCAGTAACAATCAAAAAATAATAATCTGCAATGAAAATTATAGGAGGACATATTCTTACTTCTATTGTCTATAGATAGGGAAATTAGCATTTGAAAGCACAACCACCAAAGTTGTCATCGTAGATAACAAATACAAAATCATACTAGAAAAATACTGAATATAGAGTTTAGAAAAAAAATAAGTAGTGATCACTACTGATGCATATCCATTGGAGTTTTGACAACTCTCAACCAATTTGTATCTTGTTTCACAATACAACTTTAGGTCCATGAAAGACTAGTGAGAATGGATGGAAAAAATATGTTGATATTCCTTCAACTGTTTTTTATCACGTGCCTTCAATTATTCAGACCTATTGTTGTCAAAATTCTCGAGTCCGCATATATGCTGAAGTAACTCGTGACATTAACATACAAGAATGATTGGGAGACAACTAGAGGATCTAAGAAAAGAGTTACTTGCAAACATCAGGTTATATTGATTATTCATAAATACATTCAACACACACAAATATTTGCAAATAGTAGATGTGTTGAACAACAAAATAAGATTAGGGGTGTCATACCATCAGAAAATATTGGCGTACTTTGTAAGGTAATTTCTTCATAGGTTATTTTTATGATGGATGATACTAAAATCTATGCAAAATCGATCCAAATCTACTAACAGAATGATGGAGCATGTTTTATCTCCAGTGAATGGTAGCATCACCTATCTCAAAGGGATCCAGTAAGTGATTGACGTAACCTGCTAAAGAAAATCAGATCAGTAGAAAATTTGCAATGAGGTTACCATCTAAAACAAAGAAACGTTAATACTTGAACTTTAAAAAAAACAAAAAATCAATTTGGGGAATCAACCTACATGGAAGGATATGCATGCACGCAAAGATTTGATAATGCAATAACCAAACATGAGTACATGAACGACAATATGTACTCTTATGCATTCCTTTAGGAGCTAGCCCTTTAGGTAGTCATTCCCTGTGGGGATTTGTGGCAGCGTGAGTTTGTTCATTGCTCGTGGTGCCAATGGATGGGATCAATCTATGCACACATGTATAAGATCTAGACGGCGGCAAATGCCAAGGTAGGGTAGGTGAGCCATACCGTGTGGTGAAGAAATTGATGAACTGGCGATGGAGATCCAAGAATGGTGATGACGAGCGAACAATTGTTAAACTCGGCCAGGTAGGAGAAGTAAAGTGACACCGCGGACGGTGGCTGCGCGGCAGAGCCAATCGTTTCCCATCGATTGGTTGTAGAAGCCTCCACACTCCTCCTCCACGAGATTTACCAGGAGGCGATGGGCATGGATCAAGGCGTGGAATGTCGGGACTTCAAATTAGCCATCTCCAGTATGCTAAGGGAGAAATCCGATTACTTGAATATTTGATGTGGTGTGGACAGAAGCTTAAAGGGAAACAAACTCTGACGAAGATGGAAGCTTATAGGGGAGGAATCGCTCCACTTGTTACTCCTGCAATTATGCAGAGAAGATGAATAGGATCAGTTATGGAAATCAATTGGCGGGGTGGTTAATTGGGAAAGGGTGGGGGAGTTAATGGGGGAGGTGACTGGGTCAGGATTCATTGAGCCGATGTGGAAAAATATTTAGGCAAAGCGACGACTCCTCCTTGGCTCCTTCATCGTGCGGGGCAGCAGGGGCAGAAAAGGATGACACTGCAATAGAATCGTTGAGGTGGGACCTATGATGACATGGTGATACGTCCATTTTGCATCATGTTTTCTTACTGTTATTTACAATTTTTTGTCCATAGTAATGCTTTTTGGAGTAATTCTAATGCCTTTTCTCTCATAATTTCTAAGGAACACACCAAGAGGGGGAATTCCAGCAGCTGGAAATCTAGACATGGAAAAGCTACGTCAGGCCACCTATTCTGCACAACTCCAAATGGGCTAAAACTTTACGAAGATTTTTTATGGAATATATAAGAAATATTAGAATCAATAAGTACCAGAAGGGGGGCACCGGGTGGGCACAACCCACCTGGGCGCACCAGGCCCCCCTGGCGTGCCCTGGTGGGTTGTGGCCTCCTTGGCCCACCTCCGGTGCCCATCTTCTGGTATATAAGTGATTTTGACCTAGAAAAAATCACAATAATACTTTCGGGATGGAGCGCTGCCGTCTCGAGGCGGAAAGGGGGCAGGAGCACTTTTGCCCTCTGGCGGAGCGATGCTGCCTGGGGAACTTCCCTCCCAAAGAGGGAAATCATCGTCATCATCATCACCAACAACTCTTCCATCTTAGGGAGGGCAATCTCCATCAACATCTTCACCAACACCATCTCATCTCAAACCCTAGTTCATCTCTTGTATTCAATCTTGTTACTGGAACCCCTGTTCAAGAATTCATCCGATTAACCAGTTAACTTGCCGATTAATCCCTACTCATAGGGTCCCCGAGTAGCCGATTACCCGATAAATCGTCTGATTAATTGATTAAATGGCCGATTAACTTGCTGATTAGCCTATTAATCCCCTACTCACCAGCCGACCGAGCAGCTACCAGTTAACGATTTCCTCAACAATGACTGGAACTATAGATTGTTGCTAGGGGTGGCTAGTAGTGTTGATTACAACTTGTAGTTGATTACTATATGGTTTATTTGGTGGAAGATTATATGTTCAGATCCATTATGCATATTAATACCCCTCCGATCATGAGAATGTTTGTTGATTGTGAGTAGTTACTTTCGTTCTTGAGGTCACGGGATAAATTATGTTGCAAGTAATCATGTGAATTTGATATGTGTTTGATATTTTGATAGTATGTATGTTGTGATTCCCTTAGTGGTGTCATGTGAACGTCAACTACATGACACTTCACCATATTTGGGCCTAAGGGAATGCATTGTGGAGTAGTAAATAGATGGTGGGTTGCGAGAGTGACAGAAACCTAAACCTCAGTTTATGCACTATTCCATAAGGGACCGATTGGATCCTAGAATTTAATGTTATGGTTAGGATTTATCCTTAATACTTTTCTCGCAGTTGCGGATGCTTGCGGAGGGTTAATAATAAGTAGGAGGTTTGTTCAAGTAAGAACAACACCTAAGCACTGGTCCACCCACATGTCAAATTATCAAAGTAGCGAACACAAATCAAACCAACATGACGAAAGTGACTAGATGAAATTCCCGTGTACCCTCAAGAACGCTTTGCTTATCATAAGAGACCGTTTTGGCCCGTCCTTTGCCTCAAAAGGATTGGGATACCTTGCTGCATACTTGTTGCAATTATCGTTACTTGCTTGTTCGAGATTATCTTTCTACCAAACTACTCGCTACTTACAATTTCAGCACTTGCAGACAATAACTTACTAAAAACTACTTGTCATTTCCTTCTGCTCCTCGTAGGGTTCGACACTCTTACTTATCAAAAAGAGCTACAATTGACCCCCTATACCTATGGGTCATCAAGGCTATTTTCTAGCACTGTTGCCGGGGAGTGAAGCGCCTTTGGTAAGTGGAATTTGGTAAGGAAACATTTATATAGTGTGCTGAAATTTATTGTTACTTGTTACTATGGAAAACAATCCTTTGAGGGGTATGTTCGGGGTATCTTCACCTCGTCCGGAACCACAATCAATTGCACCCCAACCTACAACACCTATTGAAAATATTGAATATGAAATTCCTATGGGTATGATAGAACAACTGCTAGCTAATCCTTATGCAGGAGATGGAACTGAACATCCTGATATGCACTTGATACATGTGGAACAAATTTGTGGATTGTTTAAACTTACAAGTTTACCCAGGGATGAAGTTATGAAAAAGGTTTTCCCTTTACCTTTGAAGGGAAAAGCATTGGCATGGTATAGGCTATGTGATGATATTGGATCATGGAATTGGAATCGTTTGAAATTGGAGTTTCACCAAAAAAAATTATCCTATGCATCTAGTTCATCGTGATCGGAATTATATATATAATTTCTGGCCTCGTGAAAGAGAAAGTATCGCTCTAGCTTGGGGGAGGCTTAAGTCAATGTTATATTCATGCCCCAATCACGAGCTCTCAAGAGAAATTATTATTCAGAATTTTTATGCTCGACTTTCTCGTAATGATCAAACCATGCTGGATACTTCTTGTGCTGGTTCTTTTATGAAGAGGACTATTGAATTCCTGTGGGATCTTTTGGAAAGAATTAAACGCAACCCTGAAGATTGGGAACTTGACGAAGGTAAAGAGTCAGGTATAAAGCTTAAGTATGATTGTGTTAAATATTTTGTGGACACTAATGCTTTTCAAAAGTTTAGCACTAAATATGGACTTGACTCTGAGATAGTAGCCTCCTTTTGTGAATCTTTTGCTACTCATGTTGAACTCCCTAAAGATAAGTGGATTAGATATCAACCACCTATTAAAGAAGAAATTAAAGAACCAGTATCAGTTAAAGAAGAAACTATACTTTATAATGTTGATCTAGTTGTTCCTACTGCTTATTTTGAGAAACCTCCTTTTCCTGTTAGGATAAAGGAACATGATAAAGTTTCAACTATTGTTAAAAAAAGCTCTGTTAGAACACCTAAACCAGATGAACAAATTAGAGTTGAACCTAATATTGCTATAGTTAAAGATCTCTTGGAAGAAGATGTGGATGGGAATGTTATCTACTTCTGTGAAGAAGCTGCTAGAATTGCTAAACCTGATGGAAAAGATAAACATATACCTGTTGTTGGCATGCGTGTCATTTCAGTTAAAATAGGAGATCACTGTTATTATGGTTTATGTGATATGGGTGCTAGTGTGAGTGCTATTCCCCTCAAGTTATATCAATAAATTAGGGAGGAAATAGCACCTGTTGAGATAGAAGACATAGATGTTACTATTAAACTTGCAAATAGAGACAATATATCACTAGTTGGGATTGTCAGAGATGTTGAAGTCCTATGTGGGAAAACAAAATATCCTACCAATTTTCTTGTTCTTGGTACTCCATCTGATGACTTCTGTCCCATTATCTTTGATAGACCTTTCTTGAACACAGTTAATGCTAGGATAGATTGCCAGAAACAAACTGTGGAAGTTAGCTTTGGTGATGAGTCTCTTAATTTTCCAAGTTTACTAGAAATTACCATGAAAAATAATTGCCTAGTAAGGATGAATTCAATGGTCTTGCTTCTATTGTTGTGCCACCTACTGATCCTTTAGAGCAATACTTGCTAGACCATGAGAATGATTTACATATGCACGAAAGAAATCAAATAGATAATATTTTCTTCGAACAACGTCCTCTACTTAAACACAATTTACGTATTGAAACTCTTGGAGGTCCTCCTCCACCTAAAGGTGATCCTGTGTTTGAATTAAAACAATTGCCAGACACTTTGAAATATGCTTATCTTGATGAAAAGAAGATATATCCTATTATTATCAGTGCTAACTTTCAGAACATGAAGAAGAAAGATTATTGAAAGTTCTAAGGAAGCACCGAGCTGCTATTGGATATACTCTTGATGATTTAAAGGGCATTAGTCCCACTCCATGTCAGCACAAAATTAATATGGAACATAATGCTAAACTAGTTGTTGATCACCAACGTCGGTTAAATCCAAAGATGAAAGAGGTGGTAAGAACGGAAATATTAAAACTTCTGGAAGCAGGTATAATCTATCCTATAGCTGATAGTAGATGGGTAAGTCTTGTTCATTGTGTCCCTAAGAAAGGAGGTATACCTGTTGTTCCTAATGATAAAAATGAACTTATTCCACAAAGAATTGTTACAAGCTATAGAATGGTAATTGATTCCAGGAAATTAAATAAAGCAACTAGAAAAGATCGTTACCCCTTGCCTTTTATTGATCAAATGCTTTAAAGATTATCTAAGCACACGCACTTTTGCTTCCTTGATGGATATTCTGGCTTTTCACAAATACCTGTTTCTCAACCTGATCAAGAAAAGACCACTTTTACTTGTCCTTTTGGAACCTATGCTTATAGACATATGCCTTTTGGTTTATGTAATGCACCCGCTACCTTTCAAAGATGTATGACTACAATATTCTCTGAGTTTTGTGAAAAGATTGTTGAGGTTTTCATGGATGACTTCTCTATTTATGGGAAGTCTTTTGACGATTGTTTAAGCAATCTTGATCGAGTTTTGCAGAGATGTGAACAAACAAATCTCGTCTAGAATTGGGAGAAGTGCCACTTTATGGTAACCTTTGAAACACTCAAGAAAGCTTTTATTACCGCACCTAGTGTTCAACCACCTGATTGGAATTTTCCTTTTGAAATTATGTGTGATGATAGTGATTATGCTGTTGGTGCTGTTCTAGGACAAAGAGTTGATAAGAAATTGAATGTTATTCATTATGCTAGTAAAACTCTAGACAGTGCTCAAAGAAATTATGCTACTACTGAAAAGAATTCTTAGTAGTGGTGTTTGCTTGTGATAAGTTTAGACCTTATATTGTTGATTCCAAAGTAACTATTCACACAGACCATGCTGATATTAGATATCTTATGGAAAAGAAAGATGCTAAACCTAGACTTATTCGTTGGGTTCTCGTTACAAGAATTTGATTTGCATATTATTGATAGAAAAGGAGCTGAGAACCCTGTAGCTGATAACTTGTCTATTGATGATAGTTTTCCTGATGAGCAGTTAGTTGCAATAAATGTTGCTAATGGTACTCCTTGGTATGCTGACTATGCTAATTACATTGTTGCTAAATATTTGCCACCTAACTTTACGTATCAACAAAAGAAAAAAATCTTCTATGATTTGAGACATTACTTTTGGGATGGCCCACATCTTTATAAAGGAGTAGATGGTATTTTAGACGTTGTGTACCTGAGCATGAACATGGACAAATCCTACAGAAATGTCACTCCGAGTCTTATGGAGGGTGATACGTCTCCAACGTATCTATAATTTTTGATTGCTCCATGCTATATTATCTACTGTTTTGGACATTATTGGGCTTTATTATCCACTTTTATATTATTTTTGGGACTAACCTATTAACCGGAGGCCCAGCCCAGAATTGCTGTTTTTTGCCTGTTTTAGGGTTTCGAAGAAAAGGGATATCAATCGGAGTCCAAACGGAATGAAACCTTCGGGAACGTGATTTTCTCATCGAATACAACTCAGGAGACTTGGACCCTACGTCAAGACACGTAACAGGAGGCCACGAGGAAGGGGGCGCGCCTACCCCCCAGGCGCGCCCTCCACCCTCGTGGGCCCCCTGTTGCTCCACCAACGTACTTCTTCCTCCTATATATATCCACGTACCCCCAAACGATCAGATACGGAGCCAAAACCCTAATTCCACCGCCGTAACTTTCTGTATCCACGAGATCCCATCTTGGGGCCTGTTCCGGAGCTCCGCCGGAGGGGGCATCAATCACGAAGGGCTTCTACATCAACACCATAGCCTCTCTGATACGTCTCCGTCGTATCTATAATTTTTGATTGTTCCATGCCAATATTCTACAACTTTCATATACTTTTGGCAACTTTTATACTATTTTTGGGACTAACATATTGATCCACTGCCCAGTGCCAGTTCCTGTCTGTTGCATGTTTTTGGTTTCGCAGAACATCCATATCAAACGGAGTCCAAACGGGATAAAAACGGACGGAGATACTTTTCAGAATATTTGGAAAATCTGGAAGAAAAATCAACGTGAACCAGTGTCCGAGGTGGGCACAAGGTAGGGGGGCGCGCCCCTGACCCTCGTGACCCACCTGTAAGGCGGTTGACGCTCTTATTTTGCCACAAGAAAGATAATTTTTGGAAAAAAATCACGGCAAAGGTTTCAGGCCAATCGGAGTTACGGATCTCCATATATACACGAAACGGTGAAACAGAGCCAGGGAGAACGCAAAAAACAGAGAGAGACAGAGAGACAGATCCAATCTCGGAGGGGCTCTCGCCCCTCCCGTGCCATGAAGGCCATGGACCATAGGGGAAACCCTTCTCCCATCTAGGGAGGAGGTCAAGGAAGAAGAAGAAGGAGGGGGGGCTCTCTCCCCCTCGCTTCCGATGGCACCGGAGTGCCACCGGGGGCCATCATCATCACCGCGATCTACACCAACACCTCTGCCATCTTCACCAACATCTCCATCACCTTCCCCCCTCTATCTACAGCGGTCCACTCTCCCGCAACCCGCTGTACCCTCTACTTGAACATGGTGCTTTATACTTCATATTATTATCCAATGATGTGTTGCCATGCTATGATGTCTGAGTAGATTTTCGTTGTCCTATCGGTGGTTGATGAATTGCTATGATTGATTTAATTTGCTTGTGGTTATGTTTCTGTCCTTTGGTGCCCATCATATGATTGTGCGCGTGGATCACACCCTAGGGTTAGTTGTATGTTGATAGGACTATGTATTGGAGGGCAAGAATGACAGAAGCTTCAACCTAGCATAGAAATTGATGCATACGGGATTGAAGGGGGACCAATATATCTTAATGCTATGGTTGGGTTTTACCTTAATGAACATTAGTAGTTGCGGATGCTTGCTAATAGTTCCAATCATAAGTGCATAGAATTCCAAGTCAAGGATGACATGCTAGCAATGGCCTCTCCCACATAATACTTGCTATCGGTCTAGTAAAGTAGTCAATTGCTTAGGGGAAATTTCACAACTCCTACCACCACTTTTCCACACTCGCTATATTTACTTTATTGTTTATCTAAACAACCCCTACTTTTTATTTACGTACTCTTTATTATCCTGCAAACCTATCCGACAACACCTACAAAGTACTTCTAGTTTCATACTTGTTCTAGGTAAAGCGAACGTTAAGCGTGCGTAGAGTTGTATCAGTGGTCGATAGAACTTGAGGGAATATTTGTTCTACCTTTAGCTCCTCGTTGGGTTCGACACTCTTACTTATCGAAAACTGTTGCGATCCCCTATACTTGTGGGTTATCAAGACCTTTTTCTGGCGCCGTTGCCAGGGAGCAATAGCGTGGGGTGAGTATTCTCGTGCGTGCTTGTTTGCTTTATCACAAAGTAATTTTTATTTTCTGTTCTTAGTTGTTATCTATCTTTAGTTATGAATATGGAACACTAAATACCAAAAAAATTAGGTGTACTTTCTGCTCATGGAGATGGGGAACCTCCTAAAACCCTCGATGCTGGTTATGTGAAAGATATTATGTACTACTTTAATAATCCTGAGAAAACCCCATTTAATTATGTAATGGGAGTAACGTTGGATCAACGTGAATACTTTAGGGATTATCGCTTGACACAAAAAGGGAAACTATTATGGGATCAAATTCATATATTGAAGTGGTATGCTTGGCAATTATGCGTGAGTTATGATTATACTTGTTGCTCTAGGATGAAGGCTCCACACCTTCCCTTTTCATGCAAATTCAATGATAATCAAACCTTAGCTTCTTATGCTAATGGTATATATGATTACTATGATGTGGAACAAATAGAAGAATTTGTTGCTTTTATGGGTGCTTATGAAATTGAATCTATGTGTAAAGAGTTTGAAGATTTTGATGATGCTGTTTATATATCTGAAAATTTAGATATCCTCAAATATTGCTATGAGAATTATGAATACAATTCCAAAATTAATGCACTTATTGAGAAAGTCTCCGCTGTCCAAGAAGAGACTAATATTTTGCAGGAATCTATGGAAGAAGAAGTTGATGAAACTGTGAGCTCATTGGATGAAAAAGATGAGGAGGAGAGCGAAGAACAAAAGGAGGAAGAGCAGATTGATCACCCGTGCCCACCTTCTAATGAGAGTAACACTTCAACTCATACATTGTTTAATTTCCCTTCGTGCTTACCAGAGGATGATTGTTATGATCCCGTTGATTCTTCTGAAATATCCCTTTTTGATGTTGCTTGCTATGCTTGTGGCCAAGATGCCAATATGAATTATGCTTATGGATATGAACTTGCTATAGCTCCTTATGTTAAACATGAAATTGTTGTTATTGCACCCACGCATGATAGTTCTATTATCTTTTTGAATTCTCCTGACTACACTATAACGGAGAAGTTTGCACTTATTAAGGATTATATTGATGGGTTGCCTTTTACTGTTGCACATGATGATTTTGATGAATATAATATGCATGTTCTTGCTGCTCCTACTTGCAATTATTATGAGAGAGGAACTATATCTCCACCTCTCTATGTTTCCAATACGATAAAATTGCAAGAAACTGTTTATACTATGCATTGGCCTTTACTTTGTGTGCATGAATTGTTCTTTTATGACATGCTGATGCATAGGAAGAGAGTTAGACTCCGTCATTACATGATATATGTTACCTTGTGCTCACCACTAAATTACAAATCATTGTTAATTAAAATTGGCTTTGATATACCTTGGGATCCGGGTGGATCCATTACTTGAGCACTATATGCCTAGCTTAATGGCTTTAAAGAAAGGGCTGCCAGGGAGACAACCCGGAAGTTTTAGAGAGTCATTTATTTCTGTTGTGTGCTTTTATAAAGTTTAGAAATAAAAATAATGTGCCAAGGTTTGCCTTTAGGATATTTACATTTGCTTGATGGTTTGTATGGTGCAGGACAGAAACTTTGGCTGTAGTGCGCGATTTTACATTTTTAGCTAGAATGTCAAATGGTTCTGATTATTTTTGCTATGTCTTCCTATACAATTTTTTTATTTTTCCTAATTTTGGTAGAATTTTTCAAGTACCATAAGTATGGTGAATGTTCAGATTATTACAGACTGTTCTGTTTTAGACAGATTCTGTTTTTGATGCATAGTTTGCTTGTTTTGATGAAACTATCAATTTATATTAGTGGATTAAGCCATGAAAAAGTTATATTACAGTAGACACAATGCAAAAATAAAATATGAATTGGTTTGCAACAGTACTTAGAGTAGTGATTTGCTTTATTATACGAACGGATCTTACCGAGTTTTCTGTTGAAGTTTTGTGTGGATGAAGTGTTCGATGATCGAGAAGGTCTCGATGTGAGAAGAAGGAAGAGAGGCAAGAGCTCAAGCTTGGGGATGCCTGAGGCACCCCAAGTAAATATTCAAGGAGCCTCAAGCGTCTAAGCTTGGGGATGCCCCGGAAGGCATCCCCTCTTTCTTCAACAAGTATCGGTATGTTTTCGGATTCGTTTCGTTCATGCGATATGTGCAATCTTGGAGCGTCTTTTGCATTTACTTTTCATTTTTCTTTTATGCACCATGCTGGTATGAGATAGTCCTTGGTTGATTTATAGAATTCTCATTGCACTTCACTTATATATTTTGAGTATGGCTTTATAGAATGCTTCATGTGCTTCACTTATATCATTTGAAGTTTGGATTGCCTGTTTCTCTTTACATAGACAACCACCATTTGTAGAATGCTCTTTTGCTTCACTTATATTTGTTAGATCATGGGCATATCTTTTGTAGAAAGAATTAAACTCTCTTGCTTCACTTATATCTATTTAGAGAGATGACAGGAATTGGTCATTCACATGGTTAGTCATAAAATCCTACATAAAACTTGTAGATCACTGAATATGATGTGTTTGATTCCTTGCAATAGTTTTGCGATATAAAGATGGTGATATTAGAGTCATGCTAGTGGGTGGTTGTGAATTGTAGAAATACTTGTGTTGAGGTTTGTGATTCCCGTAGGATGCACGTATGGTGAACCATTATGTAACGAAGTTGGAGCATGAGGTATTTATTGATTGTCTTCCTTATGAGTGGCGGTCGGGGATGAGCGATGGTCTTTTCCTACCAATCTATCTCCCTAGGAGCATGCACATAGTACTTTGTTTCTATGACTAATAGATTTTTTCAATAAGTATGTGAGTTCTTTATGACTAATGTTGAGTCCATGGATTATACGCACTCTCACCCTTCCACCATTGCTAGTCTCTCTAGTATCGCACAACTTTCACCGGTACCATAAACCCACCATATACCTTCCTCAAAACAGCCACCATACCTACCTATTATGGCATTTCCATAGCCATTCCGAGATATATTGCCATGCAACTTCCATCATCATCATATACATGACTTGAGCATTCATTGTCATATTGCTTTGCATAATCGTAAGATAGCTAGCATGATGCTTTCATGGCTTGTCCGTTTTTTTGATGTCATTGCTACGCTAGATCATTGCACATCCCGGTACACCGCCGGAGGCATTCATATAGAGTAATATCCTTGTTCTAGATATAGAGTTGTAATATTGAGTTGTAAGTAAATAAAAGTGTGATGATCATCATTATTAGAACATTGTCCCATGTGAGGTTATCAAAATAAAAGTGGCCAAACAAGCCCCCCAAAAAAAGAGAAATGCCATAAAAAAAGAGAAGGCCCAAAAAAAGGCCATACAAAAAAAGAGAAGGCCCAAAAAAATGAGAGAAAAAGAGAGAAGGGGCAATGTTACTATCCTTTTACCACACTTGTGCTTCAAAGTAGCACCATGATCTTCATATAGAGAGTCTCTTGAGTTATCACTTTCATACACTAGTGGGAATTTTCATTATAGAGCTTGGCTTGTATATTCCAACGATGGGCTTCCTCAAATGCCCTAGGTCTTCATGAGCAAGCAAGTTGGATGCACACCCACTTAGTTTCAGTTAGAGCTTTCATATACATATAGCTCTAGTGCATCCGTTGCATGGAAATCCCTACTCACTCACATTGATATCTATTGATGAGCATCTCCATAGCCCGTTGATACGCCTAGTTGATGTGAGACTATCTTCTCCTTTTTTGTCTTCTCCACAACCACCATTCTATTCCACCTATAGTGCTATGTCCATGGCTCACACTCATGTATTGCGTGAAAGTTAAAAAGGTTTGAGAACTTCAAAAGTATGAAACAATTGCTTGGCTTGTCATCGGGGTTGTGCATGATGTGAGTATTTTGTGTGGTGAAGATGGAGCATAGCCAGACTATATGATTTTGTAGGGATAACTTTCTTTGGCCTTGTTATTTTGAAAAGACATGATTGCTTTATTAGTTGGCTTGAAGTATTATTGTTTTTATGTCAAATGATAGACTATTGCTTTGAATCACTCGTGTCTTAATATTCATGCCATGATTAGACATATGATCAAGATTATGCTAGGTAGCATTCCACATCAAAAATTATCTTTTTTATCATTTACCTACTCGAGGAAGAGCAGGAATTAAGCTTGGGGATGCTGATACTTCTCCATCGTATCTATAATTTTTGATTGTTCCATGCCAATATTCTACAACTTTCATATACTTTTGGCAACTTTTTATACTATTTTTGGGACTGACATATTGATCTAGTGCCCAGTGCCAGTTCCTGTCTGTTGCATGTTTCTGGTTTCACAGAATATCCATATCAAACGGAGTCCAAACGGGATAAAAACGGACGGAGATACTTTTCGGAATATTTGGAAAATCTAGAAGAAAAATCAATGCGAACCAGTGTCCGAGGTGGGCACGAGGTAGGGGGGCGCGCCCCTGACCCTCGTGACCCACCTGAAAGGCGGTTGACGCTCTTCTTTTGCCGCAAGAAAGCTAATTTTCGGAAAAAAAACACGGCGAAGGTTTTAGGCCAATCGGAGTTACGGATCTCCATATATACACGAAACGGTGAAAGAGAGCCAGGGGAGAACGCAAAAAATAGAGAGAGACAGAGAGACAGATCCAATCTCGGAGGGGCTCTCGCCCCTCCCGTGCCATGAAGGCCATGTACCAAAGGGGAAACCCTTCTCCCATCTAGGGAGGAGGTCAAGGAAGAAGAAGAAGGAGGGGGGCTCTCTCCCCCTCGCTTCCGATGGCACCGGAGTGCCACCGGGGGCCATCATCATCACCGCGATCTACACCAACACCTATGCCATCTTCACCAACATCTCCATCACCTTCCCCCTCTATCTACATCGGTCCACTCTCCCGCAACCCGCTGTACCCTCTACTTGAACATGGTGCTTTATGCTTCATATTATTATCCAATGATGTGTTGCCATCCTATGATGTGTGAGTAGATTTTCGTTGTCCTATCGGTGGTTGATGAATTGCTATGATTGATTTAATTTGCTTGTGGTTATGTTTCTGTCCTTTGGTGCCCATCATATGATTGTGCGCGTGGATCACACCCTAGGGTTAGTTGTATGTTGATAGGACTATGTATTGGAGGGCAAGAATGACAGAAGCTTCAACCTAGCATAGAAATTGATGCATACGGGATTGAAGGGGGACCAATATATCTTAATGCTATGGTTGGGTTTTACCTTAATGAACATTAGTAGTTGCGGATGCTTGCTAATAGTTCCAATCATAAGTGCATAGAATTCCAAGTCAGGGATGCCATGCTAGCAGTGGCCTCTCCCACATAATACTTCCTATCGGTCTAGTAAAGTAGTCAATTGCTTAGGGGAAATTTCACAACTCCTACCACCACTTTTCCACACTCGCTATATTTACTTTATTGTTTCTTTATCTAAACAGCCCCTACTTTTTATTTACGCACTCTTTATTATCCTGCAAACCTATCCGACAACACCTACAAAGTACTTCTAGTTTCATACTTGTTCTAGGTAAAGCAAACTTCAAGCGTGCGTAGAGTTGTATCGGTGGTCGATAGAACTTGAGGGAATATTTGTTCTACCTTTAGCTCCTCGTTGGGTTCGACACTCTTACTTATCGAAAACTATTGCGATCCCCTATACTTGTGGGTTATCACTCTCCGATGAAGTGTGAGTAGTTTACCCCAGACCTACGGGTCCATAGTTAGTAGCTAGATGGCTTATTCTCTCTTTTTGGATCTCAATACAAAGTTCTCCCCCTCTCTTGTGGAGATCTATTCGATGTAATCTTCTTTTTGCGGTGTGTTTGTTGAGACCGATGAATTGTGGGTTTATGATCAAGTCTATCTATGAATAATATTTGAATCTTCTCTGAATTCTTTTATGTATGATGGTTATCTTTGCAAGTCTCTTCGAATTATCAGTTTGGTTTGGCCTACTAGATTGATCTTTCTTGCAATGGGAGAAGTGCTTAGCTTTGGGTTCAATCTTGCGGTGTCCTTTCCCGGTGACAGTAAGGGCAGCAAGGCACGTATTGTATTGTTGCCATCGAGGATAACAAGATGGGGTTGTCTTCATATTGCATGAGTCTATCCCTCTACATCATGTCATCTTGCTTAAGGCGTTACTCTATTTTTAACTTAATACTCTAGATGCATGCTGGATAGCGGTCGATGAGTGGAGTAATAGTAGTAGATGCAGGCAGGAGTCGGTCTACTTGTCTCGGACGTGATGCCTATATACATGATCATACCTAGATATTCTCATAACTATGCTCAATTCTGTCAATTGCTCAACAGTAATTTGTTCACCCACCGTAGAATACTTATGCTCTCGAGAGAAGCCACTAGTGAAACCTATGCCCCCCAGGTCTATCTTTATCATATTAATCTCCTACTACTTAGTTATTTACTTTGCCATTTACTTTGCCTTTATTTTACTTTGCATCTTTATCATAAAAATACCAAAAATATTATCTTATCATATCTATCAGATCTCACTCTGGTAAGTGGCCCTATAGGGATTGACAACCCCTATTTGCGTTGGTTGCGGGGATTTATTTGTTTTGTGCAGGTGCGAGGGACTCGCGCATAGCCTCCTACTAGATTGATACCTTGGTTCTCAAAAACTGAGGGAAATACTTACGCTACTTTGCTGCATCATCCCTTCCTCTTCGGGGAAAACCAACGCAGTGCTAAAAGAGGTAGCAGAGGGCATCATGCTGGAGATAGAACTGCTCACTAGGTATTGCAGTCTGGATTTTATTGGCCTACTCTTTTCAAGGATGCTCGTAAGTTTGTCTCATCCTGTGATGAATGTCAAAGAATGGGTAATATTGGTAAGCATCAAGAAATGCCTATGAACTATTCTCTTGCCGTTGAACCATTTGATGTTTGGGGATTTGATTACATGGGACCTTTTCCTTCCTCTAATGGGTATACACATTTTTGGTTGCTGTTGATTATGTTACTAAATGGGTAGAAGCTATTCCAACTAGTAGCGTTGATCACAACACCTCTATTAAAATGCTTACGGAAGTTATTTTCCCAAGGTTTGGAGTCCCTAGATATTTAATGACTGATGGTGGTTCACACTTTATTCATGGTGCTTTCCGTAAGATGCTTGCTAAGTATGATGTTAACCATAGAATTGCATCACCCTATCATTCTTAGTCTAGTGGTCAAGTTGAACATAGAAATAGAGAAATAAAATTAATTTTGCAAAAGACTATTAATAGGTCCAGGAAGAATTGGTCTAAGAAATTAGATGATGCACTTTGGGCTTATAGGACAGCATATAAAAAATCCTATGGGTATGTCTCCTTATAAAATGGTTTATGGAAAAGCTTGTCATTTGCCTCTTGAGTTAGAACACAAAGCATATTGGGCAGTTAAAGAACTCAACTATGATTTCAAACTTGCTGGTGAAAAGAGGTTATTTGCTATAAGCTCATTAGATGAATGGAGAACCCAAGCATATGAAAAATGTAAAGTTATTCAAAGAAAAAGTTAAAAGATGGCATGACAAAAGAATTCAAAAGCGTGAGTTTAAAGTCAGAGAATATGTTCTTTTGTACAACTCTCGTTTCAGATTCTTTGCAGGAAAACTCCTCTCCAAATGGGAAGGCCCCTATGTCATCGAGGAGGTTTACCGGTCCGGTGCCATCAAAATAAATAATTTCGAAGGCACTAACCCGAAGGTTGTCAACGGGCAACGAATAAAGCATTATATCTCCGGTATGCCTATTAATGTTGCAAGCAATATTAACCAAACTTTGACACCGTAAGAATACATAAAAGAGTCCTTCGAGAACACTCCAGAATCGTCAAAATAAGGAGGTACATAGTACGATAAGCAAACAGACTCCGAAAAATCTGCAAAAATATTTTTTATAAGTTTTGGAATATTTTAAAATTTTGGAAATAAAGAAACTTCCAGGAAGCGTCCCCTAGTGGGCACAAGACCCCAGGGCGCGCCAGGCATACCTGGCGCGCCCAGGTGGGTTGTGCCCACCTGGGACACCTCCCGTACTCCATTTTTCTTCTATATGCTTGCCTTGCAAGATAAAAATTCTATATATACTTCCCTAACCTATTAACCACAGTATCACGGAGAAAATCCTCTGTTCTCTTTTCTTGCTGTTTCCGATCAGATTTATCAAGCTAGGCATCATGTCTTCCTGCTCCTCCAACCATATGGAAGAAGATGTTTGGCTGATGAAGATCGAGACGAAGCCGGAGGAGCCTATGGATACCACCAAAGGAGAATTGAGTATCGGGTATGGGCACTCCCCGTGGCTTCCGCCAAGCTTGGGGGAGGTGCCCCGGTATCGTATCATCCCACTATCTTTTGCTTTTACTTATCTTAGTTCGATATTTTGCTTAGATGAATAAAGTTTAGTCTGATCTTTTATTCTTTGAGAATTTTCTTAGTGATACATCATTGTTATCATGTGCAAGTTATATAATGAAGTTTAGTTTGAGTTTTTACTTTCTTTACTTCCTTGTTGCAAATAAAGAAAAGTAAACGAGAAAGGAAGCAAATAAAATAAAGGAAATGGATCAATAAGATCATATACTAATCCTATGGTAGGTGATAGCACCACATAAGGAAAAGTATAAGTAAGAAAATTTTATTAGAGTTTGACAAACATAGCATTGGTCAGTGATGCAACTCATGAAAAAATTAATAAGGGAAGAGAAGATTCACATATAGATATACTATCCTAGAAATCTTTTGTGATTGTGAGCCCTCATTAAAATATTATATGCCAAAATGGTTGAAGTTGGACAAGGAAGACAACTTAATGGTTTATGTTTTTTTATATTCACATAGAAGTCATATTGTCATAGATCCTTTAACATGTGATGTTTGCCCCCATCTTTGCTAGCCGAAAATTCCGCACCAAGTAGAGATACTACTTGTGCATCCAAAAACCCTTAAACCCAATTTTTTTTCAAGTGTCCACCATACCTACCTAGGGATTAAACAAGATCCCTCAAGTAAGTTGTCATTGGTGCAAAAAGGCAATAAAACTTGCTTCTAAATATGTGAGATCTTTTAGTGCAAGAGAAAATTGAGCGTTGCACGAACTTGGATGACAACGAATAAAAGCGACAGACTACATAATAAAGGTTGTCATCTTAAGGGGCAATGTAACATGACGTTCTTTTGCACTAAGGGGTTGAGCATGCAAACAAATAAGCGCATGGCAACCTATGCTTCCCTCTGCGAAGGGCCTATCTTTTACTTTTATGCAAAGAGTCAAAAATTTCCTTTTATTCCTTTTATTTTTCTCTTTTGGCAAGCATCATGTGGTGAGGAAAGATCTAGGCACATATGTCCATTTGAATATAGATAGCATGAGTTATTATGGTTGACATCACCCTTGAGGTGAGTATGTTGGGAGGCAAAAACTATAAGCCCCTATCTTTCTATGTTTTCGGTTGAAACGTTTTGCTCATGTGTACTCAGTGAGTGTTAGCAATCATAGAATACTATATGATGGTTGAGTATGTGCACTTGCTTAAAAGGCTCCGACATGTGACCCTTCCTGAAAAGATGATGAATTGTAGTTGCAAAGTTGACTAAGAACATAGTTTGTTGGTTTCTAATAGAGTTTTTGCTTTATACTTCGATCGTGTGATGAACTGTTACTTATTCATAGGAAGTATCTGATGCAAGTTCTATGATAAAAGTCTTATGTAAAATTTTGTTGTTGTTCTAATGATCAACATGATACTCCTATGTCTGGATTTTGTTTTTATCGACACATCTCTCTCAAAGCATGTTGACATGTTTTTCGATTTCGGTTTTCGCTTGAGGACAAGCGAGGTCTAAGCTTGGTGGAGCTGATACGTCCATTTTGCATCATGTTTTCTTACTGTTATTTATAATGTTTTTTGGAGTAATTCTAATGCCTTTTCTCTGATAATTTGTAAGGAACACACCAAGAGGGGGAATTCCAGCAGCTGGAAATCTGGACTTGGAAAAGCTATGTCAGGCCACCTATTCTGCACAACTCCAAATGGGCTAAAAATTTATGGAGATTTTTTATGGAATACATAAGAAATATTGGAGCCAATAAGTACCAGAGGGGGGCCACAAGGTGGGAACAACCCACCTGGGCACGCCAGGCCCCCCTGGTGCGCCCTGGTGGGTTGTGGCCTCCTCGGCCCACCTCCGGTGCCCATCTTCTGGTATATAAGTGGTTTTGACCTTGAAAAAAATCACAATAATACTTTCGGGACGGAGCACCGCTGTCTCGAGGCGGAACAGGGGCAGGAGCACTTTTGCCCTCCGGCGGAGCGATTCTGCCGGGGGAACTTCCCTCCCGGAGGGGGAAATCATCGTCATCATCATCACCAACAACTCTCCCATCTTGGGGAGGGCAATATCCATCAACATCTTCACCAGCACCATCTCATCTCAAACCCTAGTTCATCTCTTGTATTCAATCTTGTTACCGGAACTATAGATTGTTGCTAGGGGTGGCTAGTAGTGTTGATTACAACTTGTAGTTCATTATTACTATATGGTTTATTTGGTGGAAGATTATATGTTCAGATCCATTATGCATATTAATACCCCTCCGATCATGAACATGTTTGTTGATTGTGAGTAGTTACTTTCGTTCTTGAGGTCACGGGATAAATCATGCTACAAGTAATCATGTGAATGTTTATTATTCATGCTAGAATTGTATTAACCGGAAACATAATACATGTGTGAATACATAGACAAACAGAGTGTCACTAGTATGCCTCTACTTGACTAGCTCGTTGATCAAAGATGGTAACTTTCCTAGCCATTGACATGGGTTGTCATTTGATTAACGGGATCACATAATTAGGAGAATGATGTGATTGACATGACCCATTCCGTTAGCTTAGCACACGATCGTTTAGTATGTTGCTATTGCTTTCTTCATGACTTATACAGGTTCCTATGACTATGAGATTATGCAACTCCCGTTTACCGAAGGAACACTTTGTGTGCTACCAAACGCCACAACGTAACTAGGTGATTATAAAGGTGCTCTACAGGTGTCTCCGAAGGTACTTGTTGGGTTGGCGTATTTCGAGATTAGGATTTGTCACTCCGATTGTCAGAGAGGTATCTCTGGGCCCTCTCGGTAATGCACATCACTTAAAGCCTTGCAAGCATTGCAAATAATGAGTTAGTTGCGGGATGATGTATTACGGAATGAGTAAAGAGACTTGCCGGTAACGAGATTGAACTAGGTATTGAGATACCGACGATCGAATCTTAGGCAAGTAACATACCGATGACAAAGGGAACAACGTATATTGTTATGCGGTCTGACCGATAAAGATCTTCATAGAATATGTAGGAGCCAATATGAGCATCCAGGTTCTGCTATTGGTTATTGACCGGAGTCGTGTCTCAGTCATGTCTATATAGTTCTCAAACCCGTAGGGTCCGCACGCTTAACGTTACGATGACAGTTATATTATGAGTTTATATGTTTTGATGTACCGAAGGTTGTTCGGAGTCCCGGATGTGATCACGGACATGACGAGGAGTCTCGAAATGCTCGAGAAATGAAGATTGATATATTGGAAGCCTATGTTTGGATATCGGAAGTGTTCCGGGTAAAATCGGGATTTTACCGGAGTACCGGGAGGTTACCGGCACCCCCCGGGAATCAAATGGGCCTTAGTGGGCCTAGGTAGAAGAGAGGAGAGGAGGCAAGGGCTGGCCGAGCACCCCTCCCCCCTTGCCCGAATAGGACAAGGAGAGGGGGGCGGCGCCCCCCTTCCTTCCTTCTCCTCCACTCCTTTCCGCTCAAGTCCTAATCCAACTAGGAAAGGGGGGAGGAGTCCTACTCCCTCCTGGCACGCCCTCTCCCTTGGCCGGCCACACCCCCTTGCTCCTTTATATACGGTGGCAGGGGGGCACCCTAGAGACACAACAATTGATCATTGATCTCTTAGCCGTGTGCAGTGCCCCCCTCCATCATAGTCCACCTCGATAATACTATAGCGGTGCTTAGGCGAAGCCCTGCGTCGGTAGAACATCAACATCGTCACCACGCCGTCATGCTGACGAAACTCTCCCTCAACACTCGGCTGGATCGGAGTTCGAGGGACGTCATCGGGCTGAACGTGTGCTGAACTCGGAGGTGCCGTACGTTCGGTACTTGATCGGTTGGATCATGAAGACGTACGACTACATCAACCGCGTTGTGCTAACGCTTCCGCTTTCGGTCTACGAGGGTACGTGGACAACACTCTCCCCTCTCGTTGCTATGCATCACCATGATCTTGCGTGTGCGTAGGAAAATTTTGAAATTACTACGTTCCCCAACAGTGGTATCAGAGCCAGATTTTATGCGTTGATGTTATATGCACGAGTAGAACACAAGTGAGTTGTGGGCGATATAAGTCATACTGCTTACCAGCATGTCATACTTTGGTTCGGCAGTATTGTTGGATGAAGCGGCTCGGACCGACATTACGCGTACGCTTACGCGAGACTGGTTCTACCGACATGCTTTGCACATAGGTGGCTGGCGGGTGTCAGTTTCTCCAACTTTAGTTGAACTGAATGTGGCTACGCCCGGTCCTTGCGAAGGTTAAAACATCACCAACTTGACAAACTATCGTTGTGGTTTTGATGCGTAGGTAAGAACGGTTCTTGGTAAGCCCGTAGCAGCCACGTAAAACTTGCAACAACAAAGTAGAGGACGTCTAACTTGTTTTTGCAGGGCATGTTGTGATGTGATATGGTCAAGACATGATGCTAAATTTTATTGTATGAGATGATCATGTTTTGTAACCGAGTTATCGGCAACTGGCAGGAGCCATATGGTTGTCGCTTTATTGTATGCAATGCAATCGTCCTGTAATGCTTTACTTTATCACTAAGCGGTAGCAATAGTCGTGGAAGCATAAGATTGGCGAGACGACAACGATGCTACGATGGAGATGAAGGTGTCGCGCCGGTGACGATGGTGATCATGAGAGTGCTTCGGAGATGGAGATCATAAGCACAAGATGATGATGGCCATATCATATCACTTATATTGATTGCATGTGATGCTTATCTTTTATGCATCTTATCTTGCTTTGATTGACGGTAGCATTATAAGATGATCTCTCACTAAATTTCAAGATAAAAGTGTTCTCCCTGAGTATGTACCGTTGCCAAAGTTCGTCGTGCCCAGACACCACGTGATGATCGGGTGTGATAAGCTCTACATCCATCTACAACGGGTGCAAGCCAGTTTTGCACACGCAGAATACTCAGGTTAAACTTGACGAGCCTAGCATATGCAGATATGGCCTCAGAACACCGAGACCGAAAGGTCAAGCGTGAATCATATAGTAGATATGATCAACATAGTGATGTTCACCATTGAAAGCTACTCCATTTCACGTGATGATCGGTTTTGGTTTAGTTGATTTGGATCACGTGATCACTTAGAGGATTAGAGGGATGTCTTTCTAAGTGGGAGTTCTTAAGTAATATGATTAGTTGAACTTAAATTTATCATGAACTTAGTACCTGATAGTATCTTGCTTGTCTATGTTTGATTGTAGATAGATGGCCCGTGCTGTTGTTCCGTTGAATTTTAATGCGTTCCTCGAGAAAACAAAGTTGAAAGATGATGGTAGCAATTACACGGACTGGGTCCGTAACTTGAGGATTATCCTCATTGTTGCACAGAAGAGTTACGTCCTGGAAGCACCGCTAGGTGTACCTCCTGCGCCAGCAACTGCAGACATTGTGAATGCCTGGCAGTTGCGTGTTGATGACTACTCGATAGTTCAGTGTGCCATGCTTTACGGCTTAAAACCGGGACTTCAACGACGTTTTGAACATCATGGAGCATATGAGATGTTCCAGGAGTTGAAGTTAATATTTCAAGCAAATTCCCGGATTGAGAGATATGAAGTCTCCAATAAGTTCTACAGTTGCAAGATGAAGGAGAATAGTTCTGTCAGTGAACATATACTCAGAATGTCTGGGTACCATAATCACTTGACTCAGCTGGGAGTTAATCTTCCGGTTGATAGTGTCATTGACAGAGTTCTTCAATCACTGCCACCAAGCTACAAGAGCTTCGTGATGAACTATAATATGCAAGGGATGAATAAGACAATTCCCGAGCTCTTCGCAATGCTAAAAGCTGCGGAGGTAGAAATCAAGAAGGAGCATCAAGTGTTGATGGTCAACAAGACCACTAGTTTCAAGAAAAAGGGCAAAGGGCAGAAGAAGGGGAACTTCAAGAAGAACAGCAAGCAAGTTGCTGCTCAGGAAAAGAAACCCAAGTCTAGACCTAAGCCTGAAACTGAGTGCTTCTACTACAAGCAGACTGGTCACTGGAAGCGGAACTGCCCCAAGTATTTGGCGGATAAGAAGGATGGCAAGGTGAACAAAGGTATATGTGATATACATGTTATTGATGTGTACCTTACTAGAGCTCGCAGTAACACCTGGGTATTTGATACTGGTTCTGTAGCTAATATTTGCAACTCGAAACAGGGACTACGGATTAAGTGAACACTGGCAAAGGACGAGGTGACGATGCGCGTGGGAAACGGTTCCAAAGTCGATGTGATCGCGGTCGGCACACTACCTCTACATCTACCTTCGGGATTAGTATTAGACCTAAATAATTGTTATTTGGTGCCAGCGTTGAGCATGAACATTATATCTGGATCTTGTTTGATGCGAGACGGCTATTCATTTAAATCAGAGAATAATGGTTGTTCTATTTATATGAGTAATATCTTTTATGGTCATGCACCCTTGAAGAGTGGTCTATTTTTGATGAATCTCGATAGTAGTGATACACATATTCATAATGTTGAAGCCAAAAGATGCAGAGTTGATAATGATAGTGCAACTTATTTGTGGCACTGCCGTTTAGGTCATATCGGTATAAAGCACATGAAGAAACTCCATACTGATGGACTTTTGGAACCACTTGATTATGAATCACTTGGTACTTGCGAACCGTGCCTCATGGGCAAGATGACTAAAACGCCATTCTCCGGTACTATGGAGAGAGCAACAGATTTGTTGGAAATCATACATACTGTATGTGGTCCGATGAATGTTGAGGCTCGTGGCGGAAATCGTTATTTTCTCACCTTCATAGATGATTTAAGCAGATATGGGTATATCTACTTGATGAAGCATAAGTCTAAAACATTTGAAAAGTTCAAAGAATTTCAGAGTGAAGTTGAAAATCATCGTAATAAGAAAATAAAGTTTCTACGATCTGATCGTGGAGGAGAATATTTGAGTTACGAGTTTGATCTACATTTGAAACAATGCGGAATAGTTTTGCAACTCACGCCACCCGGAACACCACAACATAATGGTGTGTCCGAACGTCGTAATCGTACTTTACTAGATATGGTGCGACCTATGATGTCTCTTACAGATTTACCGCTATCGTTTTGGGGTTATGCTTTAGAGACGGCCGCATTCACGTTAAATAGGGCACCATCAAAATCCGTCGAGACGACGCCTTATGAACTATGGTTTGGCAAGAAACGAAAGTTGTCATTTCTGAAAGTTTGGGGCTGCGATGCTTGTGTGAAAAAGCTTCAACCTGATAAGCTCGAACCCAAATCGGAGAAATGTGTCTTCATAGGATACCCAAAGGAGACTGTTGGGTACACCTTCTATCACAGATCCGAAGGCAAGACATTCTTTGCCAAGAATGGATCCTTTCTAGAGAAGGAGTTTCCCTCGAAAGAAGTGAGTGGGAGGAAAGTAGAACTTGATGAGGTAATTGTACCTGCTCCCTTATTGGAAAGTAGTACATCACAGAAATCGGTTTCTGTGACACCTACACCAACTAGTGAGGAAGTTAATGATGATGATCATGAAACGTCAGATCAAGTTGCTGATCTTCGTAGATCAACCAGAGTAAGATCCGCACCAAAGTGGTACGGTAATCCTGTTCTAGAAGTCATGCTATTAGATCATGATGAACCTACGAACTATGAAGAAGCGATGGTGAGCCCAGATTCCCCAAAATGGCTTGAAGCCATGAAATCTGAGATGGGATCCATGTATGAGAACAAAGTGTGGACTTTGGTTGACTTGCCCGTTGATCGGCAAGCAATTGAGAATAAATGGATCTTCAAGAAGAAGACCGACGCTAACGGTAATGTTACTGTCTACAAAGCTCGACTTGTTGCGAAAGGTTTTCGACAAGTTCAAGGGATTGACTACGATGAGACCTTCTCACCCGTAGCGATGCTTAAGTCTGTCCGAATCATGTTAGCAATTGCCGCGTTTTATGATTATGAAATATGGTAGATGGATGTCAAAACTGCATTCTTGAATGGATTTCTGGAACAAGAGTTGTATATGATGCAACTAGAAGGTTTTGTCGATCCAAAGGGAGCTAACAAAGTGTGCAAACTCCAGCGATCCATTTATGGACTGGTGCAAGCGTCTCGGAGTTGGAATAAACGCTTTGATAGTGTGATCAAGGCATTTGGTTTTATACAGACTTTTGGAGAAGCCTGTATTTACAAGAAAGTGAGTGGGAGCTCTGTAACATTTCTGATATTATATGTGGATGACATATTGCTGATTGGAAATGATATAGAATTTCTGGATAGCATCAAGGGATACTTGAATAAGAGTTTTTCAATAAAAGACCTCGGTGAAGTTGCTTATATATTGGGCATTAAGATCTATAGAGATAGATCAAGACGCTTAATTGGAATTTCACAAAGCACATACCTTGACAAAGTTTTCAAGAAGTTCAAAATGGATCAAGCAAAGAAAGGGTTCTTGCCTGTGTTACAAGGTGTGAAGTTGAGTAAGACTCAATGCCCAACCACTGCAGAAGATAGAGAGAAAATGAAAGATGTTCCCTATGCTTCAGCCATAGGCTCTATCATGTATGCAATGCTGTGTATCAGACCTGATGTGTGCCTTACTATAAGTCTAGCAGGGAGGTACCAAAGTAATCCAGGAGTGGATCACTGGACAGCGGTCAAGAACATCCTGAAGTACCTGAAAAGGACTAAGGATATGTTTCTCGTTTATGGAGGTGACAAAGAACTCATCGTAAATGGTTACGTTGATGCAAGCTTTGACACTGATCCGGACGATTCTAAATCGCAAACCGGATACATGTTTACATTGAACGGTGGAGCTGTCAGTTGGTGCAGTTCTAAACAAAGCGTCGTGGCGGGATCTACATGTGAAGCGGAGTACATAGCTGCTTCGGAAGCAGCAAATGAAGGAGTCTGAATGAAGGAGTTCATATCCGATCTAGGTGTCATACCTAGTGCATCGGGTCCAATGAAAATCTTTTGTGAGAATACTCGAGCAATTGCCTTAGCGAAGGAATCCAGATTTCACAAGAGAACCAAGCACATCAATAGACGCTTTAATTCCATCCGGGATCTAGTCCAGGTGGGAGAAATAGAAATTTGCAAGATACATACAGATCTGAATGTTGCAGACCCGTTGACTAAGCCTCTTCCACGAGCAAAACATGATCAGCACCAAGGCTCCATGGGTGTTAGAATCATAACTGTGTAATCTAGATTATTGACTCTAGTGCAAGTGGGAGACTGAAGGAAATATGCCCTAGAGGCAATAATAAAGTTATTATTTATTTCCTTATATCATGATAAATGTTTATTATTCATGCTAGAATTGTATTAACCGGAAACATAATACATGTGTGAATACATAGACAAACAGAGTGTCACTAGTATCCCTCTACTTTACTAGCTCGTTGATCAAAGATGGTTAAGTTTCCTAGCCATTGACATGGGTTTTCATTTGATTAACGGGATCACATCATTAGGAGAATGATGTGATTGACATGACCCATTCCGTTAGCTTAGCACACGATCGTTTAGTATGTTGCTATTGCTTTCTTCATGACTTATACATGTTCCTATGACTATGAGATTATGCAACTCCCGTTTACCGGAGGAACACTTTGTGTGCTACCAAATGTCACAATGTAACTGGTGTCTCCGAAGGTACTTGTTGGGTTGGCGTATTTCAAGATTAGGATTTGTCACTCCAATTGTCGGAGAGGTATCTCTGGGCCCTCTCGGTAATGCACATCACTTAAATCCTTGCAAGCATTGCAACTAATGAGTTAGTTGCGGGATGATGTATTACGGAACGAGTAAAGATACTTGCCGGTAACGAGATTGAACTAGGTATTGAGATACCGACGATCGAATCTCGGGCAAGTAACATACCGATGACAAAGGGAACAACGTATATTGTTATGCGGTCTGACCGATAAAGATCTTCATAGAATATGTAGGAGCCAATATGAGCATCCAGGTTCCGCTATTGGTTATTGACCGGAGACGTGTCTCAGTCATGTCTACATAGTTCTCGAACCCGTAGGGTCCGCACGCTTATTGTTACGATGACAGTTATATTATGAGTTTATATGTTTTGATGTACCGAAGGTTGTTCGGGGTCCCGGATGTGATCACAGACATGACGAGGAGTCTCGAAATGGTCGAGACATGAAGATTGATATATTGGAAGCCTATGTTTGGATATCGGAAGTGTTCCGGGTAAAATCGAGATTTTACCGGACTACCGGGAGGTTACCGGAACTCCCCGGGAATCATATGGGCCTTAGTGGGCCTAGGTAGAAGAGATGAGAGGAGGCAAGGGCTGGCCGCGCGCCCCTCCCCCTAGTCTGAATAGGACAAGGAGAGGGGGGCGGCGCCCCCCCCCCTTCCTTCCTTCTCCTCCACTCCTTCCCCCTCAAGTTCTAATCCAACTAGGAAAGGGGGGGGGAGTCCTACTCCCAGTGGGAGTAGGACTCCTCCTGGCGCGCCCTCTCCCTTGGCCGGCCACACCCCCCTTGCTCCTTTATATACGGGGGCAGGGGGGCACCCTAGAGACACAATAATTGATCATTGATCTCTTAGCCGTGTGCGGTGCCCCCTCCACCATAGTCCACCTCGATAATACTGTAGCGGTGCTTAGGCGAAGCCCTGCGTCCGTAGAACATCAACATCGTCACCACGCCGTCATGCTGACGAAACTCTCCCTCAACACTCGGCTGGATCGGAGTTCGAGGGACGTCATCAGGCTGAACGTGTGCTGAACTCGGAGGTGCCGTACGTTCAGTACTTGATCGGTCAGATCGTGAAGACGTACGACTACATCAACCGCGTTGTGCTAACGCTTCCGCTTTCGGTCTACGAGGGTACGTGGACAACACTCTCCCCTCTCGTTGCTATGCATCACCATGATCTTGCGTGTGCGTAGGAAAATTTTGAAATTACTACGTTCCCCAACAATTCCGTTGTTCCAGCAATTCACAAAGGATTTTGTTGCTTGGCAATTAAAAAAAGGGTTAATTAGATAAATGCCACTCCAATTATGGCGATTCATAAAAATGCCATTGCAATTTCCAAACTTTGAAAAATGCCACTGCAAATTTTGCAATCTTTGAAAAACACCACTGCAGACTTCGAAAAATGCCACTGGAAGTGGCATGAAATGGCATTTTTCAAAATTTGGAAATTGCGGTGGCATTTCTCAGAATCGCCATAATTGAAGTGGCATTTATCAAATTAACCCAAAAAAATGGTATTTTCTCGGTTTGTTCTGCATATTACAAATAGTGGGAAGAAACATATTTGGGGAATAACTCAGCGGCAGGGGGCTATGGTAGTTCTTCACCACACCCGGTATGGAGGAAACTATGGAATTTGAAGCTCCCAGGGAAGATCAAAATATTCGTGTGGAGATACCTTATCTGTACTAGCTAATCACCATGTTGGAAACGTTTTAGAATGTCCTATCTGCAGAGGAGCAGATGAAGATATAAAGCATGCTTTGTTCACATGTAATCGAGCAAGGGCAGTGTGGAAATCCCTGGGTGTGGAAAAGCTTATACTGAAGTGCTAGACTTCCTACTATGTGATAAATCAACCCAGTGTCAGTTCTTGGAGCAGATCGAATTGCCGGAGTTGGTGGCCACGGCTGGGTGGTATATATGGTGGCAGCGCACGCAACACGTCTGAGGTGAACTGGTTCAAACACCGGTGTGTTCTGCACTAGCAATTATTGCTCTAACTTTGAACTTTGTTTGGGCAGCGGGGAAAGCAAATACAATGCCTAGATTGAACAGATGGAGCCCCGCTTTAGAAAGCCAGCAAATACTTAACGTCGATGCATCTTTGTTGAAGAAGATTACTCGGGTTCTTGTGGTGCCATAGTCAGAGATCACAGAGGAAACTTTATCTCGGCATCCACGACTGGACTCGAGCATGTGCCCGAAATTGTTTCTATAGAAGTTACCGCGTTACTTGAAGGGCTCAAACTTATACAAAACATAGGATGCAACAATGTTCTGATAAGAATGGACAATATCATGGTGGTGGAAGCTTTAAGGCGAAACGGAGGTAATTCAATGATTGTAGCTCCCATATTGGAGATTTGCAGAGTTTTACTTAGAGAGATCGGGAAGGTTACTATTGAGTATTGTAATAGAGAGTCTAATGTAGTTGCTCATGAGCTAGCTCATTGGAGTCGTGCAAACAATCCATCTTTATGGGTGGATGCACCTGCTGTGTTTCTTGCTAATTTTTTAGCTGACATGTAAGTGTTATTTGATGTTAATAAAGCTAGCCATGAAAGCCTTTTCGTAAAAAATAAATAAAATGAGAGCGTGTTAAGTGGTGTGTCCAGCCACGAGCGCTCCCTCTGGATTTTGGCTTTTTTTATTTTCTGTGCTTGTTTTTGTATTCAGATTTTTTTTGGCTTTTTGGTTTTTACTTGATATTTCCTCGGTTTTGAAGATTTTTTTTTTGCTTTTTTGCTTTTTTCTCTTTTGCGAAGCATAGCTGGTTTTCTTTCAAAAAAGCAAAATTGTTAGCCCGTGCTTTCAAAAAAAGGTGAAAAATGTAAGTGTGAGTCCAGTTTTTTTTCGTCAATTTTTCGGTACCTTTTTATGGTTGCCGTTTTTTAAATTTGTTTTTGGGTATTTTTTTGGTTTTTAAATTTTTCATAAAAAATTCAGCGAACCTATTAACATGAGATCTAGTTTCAAAGATCTTGACGTGAGAAATTTAATGATGAAAATGGTTTGTTATTGGATGCACAGTTAAGACATAAAACGTTTTGAATAAACAAATCTACAGAAAAGAGAAAACTCCCAGGTTAAAGTGTGCCCAGTTGTCAGCACCAAGAAGTTGAGCAGTGACCTTTACAAGTGGTAATCCTTAACTAGTGATTTCGACCTATGTTACGCACGCTGCGCTAAACTGCTGTGCGAAACATAAGTGACCCACACTGTAGCGCAACAGTGCAGCATAAAAAATCCACAGAAAATGCAATAGGACCCTTCATGACTGTTCATAGCGTGAAAAATTTACGAACTAACAGTGGCGGTAGATTATGTTTTTAAGTTCTCTGTATATTTCTTGTAAATTCTGAATGCTTTTTGGGAAATGCCTTTTGCGATTTCTGAATGCCTTTTGAGAAACGCAGATAGAAATTTCAAATTCTCGAACATTTATGAAAAAATGAATCATTTTTAAATTTTTGAACACAATTAAAAAATGGATTTTTTTCAAATTTCAAACAATATTTTAAATTCAAAAAACATTTCTGGAAAAGAAAATAGAACAAATTAATAAGAAAAAAAGAAAAAGGAAGCAGGAAAACCGTTTCAGGAAGCTTCTAGAAGGTTCCCCAAACCGGACAGGAACCTACTAGAAGGTTCCCAAACCGGAATGAACGAACATGTAAAATGGGCACACCCACATGCTTCGCTGGTGCGCATCCCTTGTGCGAGGCGGCACAGTTGGCCGCAACGCGCGGCAAATAAGAATTTCGCTCGCTTATAGCGAGACACAAACGTGACAGCTATTTCTCGCATAAAGCGAGAGAGAGAAGCTGCTCTCGCTGAAGGAATCGCCTCTGCGGCAGGTAGTTGGGCCGGCCATGACCGCATCGCCGCTAGCCACTCCGACCCCAGCTGGTGTTCGTAGGGAGCGTCCTTCTTGAGGTAGAAGAGCCGGTTTTCTTAGTTTTTTCTTTTTTTTTTACTGTATTTTGTTTCCTTTTTTCCTTCTCTAGTTTTTATTCTATTTTAATTTTTATATACATGATTTTTTTTCATATTTTTAATACATGGTCCACATTTTTATACATTTTTAAAATGCTTGTTTAATATTTTTTCAAATCATTATCCAATATTTTTTCCAGATTCTTGATTAATATTTTATATACGCGATCAAAAAATTTCATAATTTATTAATAGATGAACAACAATTTTTCTATACATGTTTAACATTTTTGTAATGCTTGATTAACATTTTTCAAATACTTGTTAAACATTTTTCCCAATGCTTAATTAATTATTTTTGAAGTACTTGTTCAACATATTCTGAATGCTTGTTCAACATTTTTAGAATGCTTTATTAATATTTTTCAAATATTTGTTCAAAATTTCTGAAATACTTATTCAACGTTTTTAGAATATTTTCTAGATTGTTTTATGTAATATATATTTAGAATATTTGGAAGTATAGAAAAGTACAAGAATAAAAAACAAAAACCGAAAAGTAAAAAAAAAACCCTAGAAAAACAGGCTTTGGCCTCGCGCGCGTGTGGGCCGGCCCATCTTGCTCGCCCCCTTTAGCTGTCGGATGTTATACTCGCTGAAGGCGAGGTATAGGGGAGTTTCTAGTTAACGAGACCTCCTTCGGGATCCTCCCATGGGCCTCCTGGGGATGGACTTGGCTCTCTCAGCTGCCGCCACGTGTTATG
Organism: Triticum urartu; assembly: GCF_056163025.1. Lineage (NCBI taxonomy): Eukaryota > Viridiplantae > Streptophyta > Magnoliopsida > Poales > Poaceae > Triticum > Triticum urartu. The sequence goes on from NC_141874.1 coordinate 726,921,435, forward strand.
CTCTGGGCACTCCCTCTGATTCTTGTTTTTTTATTTTCCCCTTTTTTGGCTTTTTGGTTTTCCACTAGTATTTCTTAGCTTTTGGACAATTTTATTTGCGATAAAAGACGTTTTTTGCTTCCACGAGAGGCACCACCGTGTCTCTCGAAAACAGAAAAAGGTGTTTTTTTTCCTTTTGCAAGAGACAGGGCCGTGCCTGTTGGAAACTTTCCTTCCGCGAGAGGCACGAAATGGAAATAACGCATTTTTCCCATCCACGAGGGGCACGGGTTTACTTCCAGTGGAGGCACGGATTTGCTTTTGCGAGAGGCACACTCGTGCCTCTTTCGGAAAGGGAAAAAACATGCTCCCGGTTCTGTTTTTTTCTCCATTTTTTATGAAGAAAAAGTATGTCAATACCTATTAACGTGGACTAATTTTGAAAATCTCGACACACGAGGAATCAAATGTTGAAAATGGTTCGAGATTTGAACGCACGGTTTAAAAGATAAAACATTTTGAATAAATAGATCTACGAAAAAAAACGTCCAGCAACAAGTGACGTACATGCAATGCACCATTTGTTGCAATCTGGGAGATGGGAATGACCTTTGCAAAAAGTGATCCTTAGTTATTGAGTTCGGAGGTTATAGGGGTGCCCGGACAGAAACCTGTCTCTCCTGAGGGGTTGCTACTAATGGGCCAGCCCAAGAAAGTTCTTAAAGGTTAGTTTATTTTCTTTATCTTTTTTTTCTTTCTTTCATTTTTAGTTTCTTCATATTTTTAGAAAAAAATCAAATAAATATATTCCAAAACTTGAATTTACTTAATCATTTAAAGTGACTTTAAAACATGTAAGGCAGTTTAATGAAATTGTTTGCGTTATTTTAAAAAATGTGGTAGAATTCAAAATAATGTTGTGACATTTAAAAAATACTTAAAAAGTGACATCATAAAAAAGTTAGTGTAATTAAAAAAATTGTTTTGTGCAATTGAAAAAAATGTTACGAGTTCCATCCGGTCATGACGTCGACTCGAGGGCGGATCCTCACCAAACCCTAGTCGGGACTACGCCGCCCGTGCCAAAGGGCTAGATTCCTCCCAGGTTCTTTCCATCGTTGGGGCGATGGATTTATCGTTAGGCGTGCCACAAATTCATTCCTTCCTCTTGTATGGTGCTTGTGCTCCACATTGAATCTCGACCTTGCCCGGGAGGGGCAGGGTAGGGTGATGACATACAGATCTTTCTGGCCGGGGGGTTGGGAGGGGGGGGGGGGGTGGGAGGGGCTTCCCACTTGTCTTTTTAGTGGTTTGTGGTGGCAAGCCTGGGATGGGGACGGATTCGAGTCCATGGATGCCGGGGGTGACAGGCTTCACGGTTGGCTCTCCGATGAGTAGCGTTGAAGCAGGTGTTGGCGGTGTGCCTCAACTATGTGGGTGGCTTAGCCCTTATCTAGATTTGTAGTTCTCGGCTCTTTGTGGTGCCCCTCTCGGGGTGGCCTTGTGGCGTAGTGGGTTTTAGTTGAGGGGGGCGGGGAGAGCGAAAGTTTTGCTCTTCAGCGTTGCCGGTGTCGCGCTCCTCTCGGGAGCTGCCATGGTCCTCTCCCTCGACACTCCTGGTGAAACCTTCGTCCGATTCGGCTGGAGTGCGGTTGGCGACGCTGTTCTTGGGGTCGTCGGCGTTGAGTGTGGGTGGATATCGGCTGTGGCGCTATATCTCATCCTCTTCTCCTCGGCGGCACGTTGGCGGCATTTCTTGCTGCACTCGTGTGTGTTTTTCACGTCCTCATTGCATCTTGTCGGTTTTTTTTAAGCTTGGACGGGCTTTCTTTTTTTAAAGGTCACCTGGGATGAAAAACCCTAGGAAACATTTCCATTAGCCGATCAAACAGCAAATCGGAGGGAGTACAAGAGTTTATTTGCTTGTACCAAGAAAGCTAGTGGGGGTTACAAACGTGACGCTGAGAACTTCGTCAGCACACTATGAAATGGAGTGGAGTTCTACTTCAATGAAGCTGAAACACACAAACTTGTCGTGGAACGCAGTGTGATCTGACAGATTCTATTTTGGGAGAATGTTTTTTCCTGAAAGAATTCAATGACCGCCGCACATGAAGCGAGAGCCGACAGTGTCACACGACTATACCGACACAATCACATTGACCAGCAGTACATCAACTTTGCGTGCCAACCAAGCTATGTACTACGTAGCTTAGCTCCACGTACGCGCGCGGCCGCTGGCACGTCGGGCTCCCTCATGGCCCTGGCTCACTCGCGCAGCAAAGGCCATGTCTGCTTGCAAATCGTCGTACGCGTGCGTGTATACACATACACAAAATGGTTGGTGGCAGCGCGCGGTCCGGCGAACTGTGCGCGGGGGCACCCACCCCACGGGTGGGACGCGACGTACGGCGCGCTCACCGGGATCGGATCGCCTCGCCGATCTCGTTTCCCTGTGCACGGAGGCGAACCCGCAGCGACCGGCCGGGGCCCCGTGCGAGCGCACGTACGTAGGCGTAGCGATCGCCGCAGGGCGTCGCCCGCTCGTGCGCGTGCGTGTGGGTACAGAACAGGGCGGACAGCCCGTGGAGCGCGTGCGTACACGTACCTACAGTGGTGCGTAGCCCCAGTTACTGTGGCGTACGCGTGTGTTTGAGCCCTTGTTAATGCGGTGCGTGCGTGCGTGCCCGGTGGCCCGTACACCTGGACCTGGCTGACCGTGTCTCCACTGTCTGCGAATCGACACACAGTAGCTAGCAGGCAAGCATTTTTTCCGTGTGAACCCACACACTTTGTCCTGCCACATTGAACGTTCTGCTGGCATAGAATGATGTTTTTCCTCGTCGCGTCGACACTTTGTTATGATCAAAGCTTTAGAGCATTTACAACCGGACATCTTAAATCCGTCTCAAACACCCGGTCGGGTCGTCCGGTCACTAACCGGTCACGATATTTTGACCCAGACGTGCGCCTCAAACGGGGCTCAAACTTCCGGACTGGCCGGTACCCCTCATATCCCAACCCAAATATGAGTCGGATATGGGGCGCCTGGGCGCGCCCGCCACGTAGGACTGACGCCAGGGTCCCACATGGAATTGTTCGGAAACCCGTCACTCCAAAACTCGTCTCCTTCATCGGCATGATGTCATCGCGTGACGCTACCCCGCATAGTGCCTAGCCTAGCTATTTAAGCCAACCACCGGCATCGAAACCCTACCCCTCCACATTTCCCTCAAACCATCCGCCGGACAAGGGGCCACCCCTTTCTAACACCGGAGCGCCGGCTGCAGGCTGCAGCTCCTTGAGCAGATCCTGGCAAAGCACGAAGCCTGGATTGCCGTGGGGCTCTCCCGGATGCAGTGGATCCGGAGGAGGAGGAGGATGTGGGGGACGCCAGGGACGCGAATCTACAGCCGGAGCAGCAGGCCATCCTCGATTCTCTCTGCTCGGAGTCGGATGCGGAGGCGAGACGCCGTCGCCGGCACGAGATGAACACGCAGCACGTCGTGGAGGAGAAGAGATGTTCACCTACATGGATGAGGTCGAGGAGGAGGAGGAGGAGGAGCCGGAGCCCTCCTACGCGCCCGTCCACCCGGCGCCCGGCACCAACGTCGTGGACATCTCCGACGACGAAGCTAGGGTAGTACGTAGGCTTCTTTTGCATATTTTATATGGATTTAAGGGTCAAAATATAAGACACTCGGATGCAGAGTATCAAATTTAAGATGTGACCGATCGCTGTCCATGAACACGACCAGACGCATTTGCGGACGTTTGTTAGGCCGAATTTATTAAGTCTGACCCTGGATGCTCTTAGGGCCTACTTTGTAGGGACTGATTCCTACGCGCGCTCGCACGCTTTGATCTGTTGGTACATGCAATCATGTTTCTCGCAAGATACGTGCAATCGTACAACACACAAAAATAAGCGCCCACGTCAACTTGTATACAGCGACCAACATGAGAGTTAGAGCAGTTGACTCTAGAGAGAGGGATTGCAGCACCCGAGCTCCACTGCTCTTTATATTTAAACATTTTAAAATTTATGTTTTTGAAGTTTCAAAAAAATGTGTATTTTTTCCGGGGATACATATACATATACCGAATACCCGTGGCAAGTTTTGGTAGAAATCTCGGTTTTTTTGCGCTATAGAAAATAAAATAAAATTCTGACAGTATATAGGAGAAAATGGATGCCATTTATGTCAGAAATTTCTCCTTTTTACATTTCTCAAAATACAAAGTATTTATTTTTCAGCTTTTTACCAGGCCTTAGGAATGTGTGTATGTATTCACGTATTTGATTTAAGATTTTTTTTTAGCAACAACAGTGTGTTTTTTTAAAATTTTCAAATACCAAGAGCAATGGAGACCGGGAGCTGCAGGCACTTTTCGGTTGACTCTAGCGCTATTTTAGTGTACTTTATTTGCACACGCCCATAATAATAGCATGAAGAGAATCTAGTGCACGCGTGCGGGGTGGACCATCGATCATCTGGTACACACGCTGCCTAATGACAAGTGGTCAGTGGTCACGCACCGTTCCTCGCCAGCCACAGTACTTCGTCTTGTCCCATGCTAATTAGCCCTCGGGTAACAGTAATTCCGGGCGTCATATGTATTCTTGCGATCGCTTCTCTGCTCTCTGCTCTCAGCTCTTTGCTCGAGATGATGTGATCTGATCGATCAGTTGATCTTCACGTACGGAATCGAAAAGCAGAACATTTTGGATGTCAGCCCATAGCACAAGTAGTGTACATGGCAAATTACTGAGAGGATACCGGGGGCGGTAGAACGCCTTCTCCGCTCTTTGTGTTCTGCAGCAGTTTTGTGTTCATGGATTTAGTCGCATGGTTCTATCCACACTAGGTATATGCACGCAAGCATCTGCCTCCGGGGATGTATGGCACCGAACATTTCAGATTTCAAATTTCCCTAATAAGAAAGGTGGCGACAAGCCGGCAACACACAAGGACTTTGACTTGGTGGCGCATGGTTCTGTCCACACTAGGTTAAAACCCTAGGTTCAACCTTCGAAGGTTACACCAAGCAATGTTTTTTGCGAGGAAAGCTCAATATCCGACTCTCCGTGGTTGGATCCCAACGTCGGCTCTCTTTATTTTTCCTTCTTATTCTCTTTAATCTTTTAAATGCGCACATATTTGATATGTCGATTTGGTCTTGATATTTTGTCAGCACAGAGGCTAGATGTAATTGGTGTCATCTTGGCATTTATATATTACTCTTTGTTGAAAAAACTTATTTTGTTTGGAAATTTGAAAACCGTACTCATAGATGTACCTAAAAGTATGTAACTTTGACAATTAATTTCTATTATACATCTATAAGAACCAGGAAAACTATAAGATTCTACAAATGTATTTTCAGATACATCTATGCGGATGGTTTTCAAACTTCAACGTATAAAACATCACTTGGTTGTGATACGAAGGGAGTATTTGGTTTGCACAGGCTGTAAAAAAGCAATTGCACGCGGATGAGTGGACCGTGTAGCAAATGACACGTCGTTCGTCACTACCGTTGTTCGTCTCCTGTCCTATGCTAATTAGCCACACGCTACGCCACAGTATGGACGTAGTGATTGAAGGGATGGGATGGTATGTGTTTTTGGCTTTGCACGTCGACTGAGCAGTACTGATCGAAGTGTCACCACAGCGTTCTCCCTGCATGCCTTAATCTTTGTATCTGATGTATAGGAGTGTATTTTTGCGTGCAGTATTCGTACACGAAGCATACGTGTTGCTGCACTTCTCATTGCATATATTTTGTGCGTAACAGTGCACACCTATCTAATTAGCGCCCATCACTGTGGCATGTATACGAGTGTCTTGGGACAATGAATGATATACTGTCCTCATTGGTGTACAGTACGGCAGAAAGCCTGTCTCTGAAAAACCCCAAAAAGGGTACAGTTGAGATCTTTCGCCGTATCGCGCAATAGGAAAGGACGCCGATAACTGTCGCACGTGGGGTATATCCGACATGCGCACACACACCGTGTGTGGTGTGAGCAGGAGGCAGCCCACACGGGCTGTGTGTGGACAGACATTAGAATTGCCCACACGTGTGGGCGGCTACTTCGTGCCACACGCCCAACAAGTACTATTCATCTCCACCTCGCGTGTGTGGCACGAACACTACTAGGAAAAGGGCTATAGATGGAATTGACACTAATGGCGCACCAGACATGTGGTGCGCCATTACTATATACTAATGGCGCACCATCTGTTGGTGCGCGACACTAATGGCGCACCAGGCACACGGTGCGCCACTAGTAACAAAATGTTTTTTTTCATTTTTTCAAACATACTAATGGCGCATCCAGGCAGAGTGCGCCATTAGTAGTTAGAATTACTAATGGCGCATCAGTCATAGAGTGCGCCACTACTGTATTTTTTTACTTTTTTGCAAAACTACTAATGACGCACCGTTGCATAGTGCATCATTACTAATTTAAACTAGTAATGGACACTTTTTTTTACTTTTCGATATCATGAATATTTTTAAATTTTATGGGCACTTTTTGAATTCATGAATATTTTTTTCAAATTTGATAATATTTTTTTATATTCCATATGAAAAAATATTGAATATTCATGAGGACACTCGATCTCGATCCCCCTCCCTCTCGATAGCTACCTTCCTCGCCGCCGAGCACCCCCCCGCACCCTCCCCCCGCTCCACCGCCGCCGACGACCCCCCCGCACCCTCCCCCGCTCCACCTCCACCGACGACCCACCGCACCCTCCCCCACTCCACCGCCGCCGACGACCCCCCGCACCCTTCCCCGCTCCACCGCCGCCGCCGACCCCCCGCACCCTCCCCCGCTCCATCGTCACAAATGAATGCAACTAAAAATCGAAAAAAACAATTTTGTTTATATTTTCAGATAACAAATTTGATGATATTTTCAAATAATAAATTTGATGATATTTTTTCGATTCATAAATATTTTCAAATAACAAATTTGATGATATTTTTAAAAATTTATTACTGTTTTTATAAAAATTTATTACTGTTTCATATTCATATTCATTTTCATATTCATATTCATATTCATATTAATTTTCTATTAAATTATTAGATGCAACAAAATAATAATAAAAAAATCTTACTTATGGCGCACGGCTGGCTGGTGCGCCATTGCTATATAAAAAAAAGAATACTAATGGCGCACCGTCTCGGGGGTGCGTCATTGCTATAAAAAAACATACTAATGGCGCACCGCTAGGGGGTGCGCCATTAGTAATCTTTCCCCCTAGTCGCCCGATCCTTTCGTCCCTCCCGCTCGCCAGATTCACTCCCCCCTCGCCAGATTCATTCCCCCCTAGTCGCCCGACGACCCCCGCGCCCCGCCTCGCCGTCTCGGTCCTCGCCGCCGATGGCCTGCCCCGCTCCTTCCCTCCACTCCTCAATCGCCCTCTCAGTCCTCGCCACTGACGGCCTGCCCCGCTCCTTCCCTCCACCCCGAGCGCCGCCGCCGCGCGTCACCGCGGCCACCGATCGCCTCGTCCTCCGTCGTCGTGCCTAGGAGCTGCGCCAGGAGCAACACCTTCATCACCTTCATCGCGTACGTCCACTGATTGGAGCCGGGTCATCAAGGATCGAGCACATCGACCTCTTCTTCCTCATCACCGACCACTGCTTCTCGGCGTTGATCCGCGCTGCCCCGACCACCCTCGGCCTCGCCGTCTCCTTCCCCAGCTCCGCGGTGAGCGTCTCCATCGATTCCCCTGTTTTTCTCCTTGTTTAGTCACCGTTTGTGCATGCGGGCTCGTGCTCACCGCGCCGGCCGCCCCTCGCTGTAGATTATCTGATGTCCTTACCTGAAACTGAATATAAAGTCAGTTTAAAAGTCAGTCTCCTGATCTGAATATAAACTTTATCTGAAACTGAAATTGAAACAGATGCAGTCGTAAAAATTCAGTTAAAAATTCAATTTTAGAGCTTGGCTCCTGATCTAAATATAAAATGTACGGCAAGCTTATATTGCAAGAAAGTTTAAAATTCAATCTAAAACTCAATGTAAAATTCAGTTAAAGTGATCTGAATATAAAAACTCTTGGAGTAAAAATTCAGTCTAAAAGTCAGTTAAAGTTTCAGTTTTAGAGTAATTTTCAGTTTGTAAAACTGAGAAGTGTATTTTTTATTTTGAAACTTAGTGTAACTATTTTCAATTTTGATGGAAAATCAGTCTAAAAGTCAGGAGGGGGATCTCTGTAGATTGCATATACAAATTTCTTGAACAATGCTATTAATTACAAATAGAGCAATGTTGAAAATGAAACAAAAGGAATTGAAAAACCAAAAAGATAGGCATTCTGTTGTAAGTAAGCTAAAATAAAAAAGTGTTTACTTTAAGTAATTATTTACAACAAGCATTGTGTAGGAAAATGTCATGCAGGCAGTAACTTGAACTTGAAGAACTCCTTAGATAGTTTTTTAGTCTCCTTATACAAAGCAAGCTGAAGTTTGAAACCTATTTCTGCTAAGCAGACACTGAAAAATTGCAGATAAGTAGACACTAAAAATTGCAGCCATGTCAAAATGTCATTTCATTTGGGAGCAGTAACGAAAACTGTATGTGCTGTCATAGGTGCTGTGCTGTCAAAAACTGTATATGCAATCTCCAGAACAATTATGCTTATGTGAAAACTGTATGTGCAATCTCCAAATGTATCATCATAATGTAGGTGCTGTGTTGTGTGATTCTTCATGCTGAGAACTTCAGCTTTTTCAACTTGCTGGACTATATGTTCATTGGTACTACTTGTGATGCTGCTGCTGTACTACTTGGGAATTTTGTCAACTCGTGATGCTGCTGCTGTACCCCGAGAGGCCCTTGAGTTTGCCGGAATGTCGATTAACTTCCGTTCCGGCAAATTCGGGTACTCCATATGTCCTATTTTCAGCAAAGGTCATGCTGAAATTTCCCGTGAATTTTAGCATGACTTTGCTAAAAATAGGACATATGGGGTACCTGCGACTAATGCATGGGCCGGGGTATCTTAGTACTTAGTTAAGTAGGATCAACTGCCCCGCCATTCTTGCTGCATTAAACCATAGGTGGCAATAGAGCCAAGTGATTAGGCCCAACTTAAAATTTTCGTTAGCATCGGTAAACCCTAGATGATAAACCCAACATAGGTGGCAATAGAGCCAAGTGATTAATGCCAAGTGATTAGGCCCAACCTAGGGTGTCTCGGCATCGATAAACCCTAAATGATGAAAACTTAACTTGGCTTCTATAGGGTGCCTCGGTGTCGATGAGAACCTAAATGATGTACGCTTAGGCTTTTAGGGTGCCTCGGCGTCGACAAAACCTAAATGATGAAAGCTTAGACTTTTAGGGTGCCTCGACGTCGACAAACCCTAAATGATAAAACCTTGGCTTTTAGGGTGCCTCGGTGTCGATAAGAACCTAAATGATGAAAGCTTAGGCTTTTAGGGTGCCTCAGCGTCGACAAACCCTAAATGATAAAAGCTTAGCTTTTAGGATGCCTCGGTGTCGACAAACCCTAAATGATGTAGTTTTGAATTATGAACGTAGGATATGTCGTCATCATCATTGGACGACGAAAGTCTCCCGGGGGAGTGCGACTGGTGCCACGACGATCGAGGTCTGTGCGACATGCCTCACCTGGACGATGATCGGCATTTCAACATTAAGCTCGAGGAGGCCTTCGAAGTTGAAACGGTACATAACGACGACAAGTGTTATTTTCATAATTAAGCATGACTTCAACTATTTCAACGTGTAATTTTCATTTTTTATAATTCGAGTATAGCTTATCCCATGCCATGCAAGACACTATGTCTTGGAGAGGATGGATTTTGAAGACCATGAAATTTCTGAAACAAAGAAAATTCACCTAAGGACTCATCACGATGTGGACTTTGAAGTAAATCTATATAATTCTGAGAGCGTAACCCATTTTGATTGCAAAAATTGGGAAGTATTTTGCAAGATGTATGGTTTTGATGAGGGTATACTTATCACCATGGATCTTGGTAATCCTGACATCAACCAAGACAATATAGACATTTGGGTCCTTGTTGATACGCCTCCAGTTCTACCGCTATGTGAGTTTCTCAAACATAGTTATTAGCTAATTTATATTGTTTATTTCAAAATAGTTGACAGCTTATTTCCATTGACAGCTTATTTTTATTGTTCAAAGAATGTGCGGGAGATGGTAGACAAAACCCACTATACCGATGGCTCCGAATTAACAACTTACAAGGAGAAAAATCATCTGATCGGATTTTGTACTGACATTGAGAATTACAATATCCACAATCAAACTCCTCAACATTATGGTAAATACGTGCCACTAGTGCATGTGTTCAACTACGGTAACTACCATGGAGATACCCTGGTAAGATTTTTACTATTACGACATCCGTGCATCTTTTGCATACTTCTAAAACTAGTACATCATTGCTAACTATTAAGTTATTACTATGTTTTTCAACAGATAATCTCAGAGAATTGTGTGCCTCATATGATGTATCAGAAAAGTAGTCTTAATGTTTTGAACATACAGCCAGGTCATCCTACGAATCTCAACTGTCCATACGAGATTTCTAAAAGAAGTGGAGACATGAAAATCAAAGGATGGAAAAAATGTATGGACAGTCGTAAGGAGCTTCTTGGAAGCAAAAGGAAGCGAAGCGCAAGCATTGGAGACAGGATGTTCTCCATTCTCCATAATGGAGAGTCAGGGTCTATATTGTTTTATGTTATTTTAGCTTAAATAGGGTATTTAGGTCCTGCCTAATACTGATGGTCATGTGCTAAGAACAATTAAGTAGGGTTGGTTCGATGACTATCAAGATGATGATCGTATGACTTGTTATGAATAACGAGTAGAAGTTGTATGATGATGATTAGTAGGACTTGTTAGGATTAGTATTACTTCCGACAAACTCGATACTCGCGGTCTCGAGACTTGTAATGTTTTATCTTTGTTCGGTCTTTTGAATTCGGAGACTAATATTATGAATTGTATTCGGAGACTAATCTTCTATTGTATTCGATGAATCTGCTGTTGCTGTGTGCTACTGTCTATATTCTGTCAAATAATATATTTTGTAACTTGTGCAAAAATCAGAAAAGTAAAAAAACCTAATATTCATACTAATGTCACATCACTACAGAGTGCGCCATTAGTATGCCAAGTATACTAATGGCGCATCCATCCGCAGTGCGCCATTAGTGTGCCAAAGCACATGGTTAAATATGGCCCTGGGAGGCATACTAATGGCGCATGGTGTTATATACTAATGGCGCACTAGGTGGTGCGCCATTAGTAATAAATACTAGTAGCGTGATACTAATGGCGCATCAGTGATGCGCCATTAGTAGGCAAAACTGGTGCGTCATTAGTAGGCCTTTTCCTAGTAGTGGAAGCAAAAATGCCCACACGTCCTAACACAGCTACGTTAGGTACCCCGCGGGATGACAATTTAATTGCCATCCTGGTTGGTAGATGTAGTTATCCGGGATGTCAAGTGTAGTTGTAAAAGCATGACAACTCTATCTGTTTTGGTTAACTACAGTTGCCATGTCTAATTTCTGGTAGTTGCCGCGTGTAATCAAACCGTAGTTGCCGTGTGTGATTAACTACCTGCCACATATAGTCAAACAGTAGTTGCCATGTGTGTTTACCTAGTTGCCACGTGTGATCCAACCATAGTTGCCATGTATTGTTAATCACAGTTGCCATGTGTGTTTATCTGGTTGCCACGTACGCGCAACTGCAGTTGCCGTCTAGCAAATAATCACAGTTGCCATGTGTGTTTACCTAGTTGCCACGTTTGCGTAATTGCAGTTGCCATCCACAACGTCGGAGTGTTGTGTGGACAAAAAGCAGTTCGCCCACACGCGCATGAACTAGTTGATGGTTGTGTGGGCAGAAACTAGTTCGCCCACACAGCACAGCTGACAAACAGCGTGGTGCGGGCGTGTGGGCAAACTCTCCAACGCCCACACACCAGCCCCATCCTACGTGACCCAAATCCACCTTTTCGTGTCAAGATTCGTGCAAAAGACAGTGAACGACGATCCAGACGTGTGGACGAGTTGGGGAACGCCTACACGTGTGGACGTTAGTATTTTGGATAGGAAAATGTCCCCATCTTTTTGTCCCACGCGCCCCAAGCTGAACTCTTCGACATAGCATCCGATATATGGCATGTCCCGTCTCATTTTTTTTCTCAAAAAGAACAAATATCCCATCCCATTTGTATGTGTTTGCACGTAGTATCTATGATCACCCATGATCCATCCATGACTGTTACTCGCCACCACAGTGTGGAGTACGTCGACCACACGAACACTGGCCGGAGGGACCGGTACCTGACGGCAGATGCACTGCACTGAAATCTCAGATCGTAGGGCGACGCCGACGTCTCATGTTCCCAGACCACGAGTGACTCGGACCGCAGAGAGGAGCGATACTGCTAACAACTCAACGGTGTGCAGAGAGACCCGTACATGCGGCAGCTACCCAGCGCCCGTCGGGCTAACAATGTCAATGGCGCAACTGATGAACACTGCTAGCTAGATCCATCCATCCACGACCAGCCGCGCTTTCGTCGACAGTGCCGCTCCATGCGCCCACACGAGCCGCATGCACCATTGCCGCCGCGCATCCATGTACCCGTCGGTCGATCTTTCTTCCCGAGAGACGACCACTTGCGCGGCGCCGGCGGGAGCTTTCGGCCGTCGCGGTCGGCACGGATGCGACGGATCCGGTTGGATACATGGGGGCGTGCGCTGGATCCAGGATGGATCGTATGTATCTTAGCTTCAAAGTACTGCACCCGGATGAGTACGTACGTGTGGAGCCAGAGGGGAGTAACTATTGACGGGACGAGACATTCATCCATCGCTGCACCGGCAGCGCGCAGGATCATGTCGTCGTCCTGGATGGCTCGAGTGGCTGTTCGCCCTTTTTGCGAGACGGCGATCTCCGTTCAGGATCTACGTCAACTATAGTGGTATTGGTTGTGCCTGTACAATCTCCTTGGACCCTCCATGGATTGTGTAGTGCATGTAGTTAATGGCGACCCTTCTCTGGGTCTTATTATGATGGATTTCGACATGAAATGAAGTTGGTGCATACTGTGTTACTCGTGGACCATCAATCCGTCAATTCTTTTGGTTAGCAACTTCGTACAACCTCAGTCCATATAAATTGACGCTACAATACTACTGATCTTTTTTCTTCCCCATTGCACCTTAGGCTTTCTTTTTTGAGTAAAACCTTAGCCTTTGTTCTGATCATTGGTCTGGATGTTGGGATTCCTGGTGGATGGTCTAGCAGTCCATTGCCTTCTCGGCCCATCCAACTCCTGAACTAGACCATCGTCTCTCCTGTTCTCCGATGTTTGTTTCCCGGGAAGAATCATGTGATTCCGCGCTTGTTCATCAAGTCCCAGGTCAGGTGAGCCAAAGCCGAACGATGCGCTCGTGTTTAGTCATGTCTTGTGTCCGTCCCTTGGGACTTGATGGACGAACGGGAATCAATGCCCGTGCCGGCCGTGCTCGCGTCGCCCCAACAACCGACTTTGATCATCCTCCAGTACTATACTACAATTGTGGAGCCGTAAACAGTTCTTTTCAACAAAAAACGTCCTTACTACAACTCCAGGTCTATTATTTTCGATCACGATGGGACTGAGCCGACGTTACTAATTGGGACATTGGTCTGGCCAATAATTTCAGGGTTAATGATCTTTTGGGTCAGCTTAGCAAGAAAATTGTGTCAGTGGAGCCGGTCACCGTCGACCCAACGGGACAAGCGGGTCGACCCAAAATTAGTAGATTATATGAAGTTTGCAGATGTGTTTGCAAGGTGGTTATTCTAGTGTGCTTATATGACGTTTTCATAATATTGACCCGAAATTGCTTTTGTTTGGGAGTTGCATATCTTATGATGTAAAATGGTACAGCCGAAATGGAACTGCATATGTCCTTTCTTCTTCCAATAAAATAAATTCTAAACACCTCACTTACTAAAAATCCCTATTGCTAAATGATGCTATCCGAAAAAACTAATGTTCTCATGTAAATGCTTTTTTTAATAGCTCACCACTCATGCTTAAGGGTGTAAATGCTCCTTTTGTTCTTGTGCAATCTAATATTAAAATAATTGGACCATATTGCCCAATGATACATGAGGCCACTCAATATTGGACCACTAGGCCCGCTCTATGTCTCTGAACAAAACAGAGGGGTTGGCAGGGACCAGTACCGCATCAAAGAGGGCCGGCCCATTCCCATCCTGAACTTTTGAGTTGTGCAAGCGAAACCACCAATGGCATCTCTAACATTAACCCTGTTTTATAACTCCGTTAAGGTTCATTTGATTCAAGTAAATTTCATAGGATTTTGAAGGATTTAGATCATTTGGAATATTTTCTACGATGGCCGATTTCTATGATTGAAATCCTTAGTTTTTTTCACAATATTTATTTGCACTAAATTTTTCATAAAGAAGATTTCCGTCCACTCAATTCATTTGGTAGAATTCTGTAACATCCCAAATTTTCAATTTGGAATGTTATACATAGATCATTCATGCATATTATATTTTATTGCATTTCCGTTCCGCAATCCTCGAAATCCTAAGCAACTCAAGGACCCTCGGAGCGAGTTGGGGATTTTCCGGTTTCCATATTTGATTTTTATCAAATAATGAAATGAGGATTTTCGATTTTGATTATTTTTCTCTCCGAAAAATATTTCATAATAAAATATATGAGAGGAGATAATATGACATCTCCAAAATAATTGAAATATTGGAGGAAAAATATTAAAATCATTATTTTATTTCATTTGGATTTTATTTGCATTAGAAAAATTGCACGTTTTCAAAATTTCATTTTAGGGCCAAGAAAATGTCATCTCGTTCTAAATATTTTATTTAGACGGAGAAAATTTGTTTTGGCATCTTTAGGTTTTTATTTTTATTGTATAGGATTTATTTTCTGTTCGGCGGAATTATTAAAAAAAAACTTCCAGCCGACTAGGCCGAAACCCAGCCGGGCCAACCCACTCCCCGCGCGCGTGCCGTCTCCCACCCGGAGACCGAGCCGCCGCCGCCTCAGAAGAGGAGTCCGGCCGGGACTCCTCCTCGCCGCCGCCTTGGCCCCTCCTCCAAGCCGCGCCGCCCCCCTTTATATACTCCCCCCGATCCCCCCGCCACCACCACACCACCACCGCTGCCGAGCCCTGCCCCGAGCCGCGCCCCGCCGCCCGCGCCTCGCCGCCGCCGCTGCAGCCGCGCCGCGCTGCCGCTTCGTCGCGCCGCGCCGCCGTCGCCTCGCCGCCCGCAAGCCACCGCCCCGCCGCCCAAGCCCCGCCTCGCCGGAGGTACCGCGCCGATCCGCCGCCGCCGGGTTTTTTTAAGAAACCGATTCGGTTTTTTGAAAACCCTAGTACGTTTTTTAGATCGGTTCGCCGGTTTTTTTCTGGTTCCTCTATTTAGCGGACGTTCGTCCGTACGTTCGTTTTAACGAACGGTTTTCGCTCACTAGTTACAGATAAGGAACACTCGTTCGTTAGTGTGTTCGTCAGTTTCTTTTATCGAATTTTTCAGCGATTATTCTTGATCGTGATTTCTGATCCGATTTTCGTTTCTGTTTATCTTTTCGCTCGTTAGTCGGAATCAGGCGATTCAAGCGCCTAGATCTTCGTCTCAAGACCCTCTTTCCGCTTAACCAACTTGAACCAGTTTTTACTACTATAAAAATTTGACCTTAGTTCAGATTAGTAAAAGGATCTTGTTTCTTTCGCCGTTTGAGTTTCGTTGCTCCGTTTGGTTTGATTCTTTTTGCACACCGGAGTTCTTAAGTTGAACTTTTTGTTCAATCTCTCTTATTTGAGTTTTGCCCGTGCATCTTTGCTTGTTGCTTATGTATGCTATTATTTGCTTGCGATAGAATTCCCGGAGTGCGAAGCGTGTTATTTGCAGTCTCTAGGTTTCGCGGATCGTCAGCAAGGCAAGTAACACATTGATCATACTCTTACCATACCCAGTTTTTATGCATTAGTTTCAATCCTCAAACATTGCATGATTAGGATGTCATTAACATGTGGGTTGGGAAGTAGTTGTTGAGGTAGAACCTATTGCCCTGTTATATTCAAGGGAAAACTTTGTTTTTGCCACTCTAGTTTTTGCCAACTTTGCTTATGCCACTCTAGAATTTGACATCTCACTTTTTCCACTCTTAGCTTTTGACAATACATCACAAATGCCATTCCATGGCAAAAACAATAATTTCTCATTTCACTTTTGCCACTCTTAGCTTTTGACATGTATCACAATTGCCACTCTAAATTTTTTGCTTTTGCCATGGAATGGCAAAAGTGATATATTGTCAATATCTAAGAGTGGCAAAAGTGAAATGTCAAATTCTAGAGTGGCTTAAGCAAAGTTGGCAAAAACTAGAGTGGCAAAAACAAAGTTTTCCCTCCCTATATTCAAATCCTTGGGAGTTACTTCTACGCGTTGCTTATATTGCTATGCTATGCTCGTAGACGTGGTTTGGGTGAGTGAAATCCATGACAGATGTGAGATTGTTAATTAATGGTTCAACTTAAGGTGGCAACTTCAATTTACATCTGGGTGGACTGAGGCACCTGGAGTACCCAGTGTTGCTTGTATTTTTTGGAAATCCCGGGGTTCCGTGTGATTTTGCTATGGACCGCCACCCAGGCTCAAAGGGAACCGAGATGATTCATGCTAGAAACTTCCGTGTGCAGCCACAATCTATTATGGGCTCTAGCATAGTTGAGTAAGTTTCGTGAAGCTCTTGAAGAGGTAGATCAACAGGTAGTGGGTTTGTAGGTTTGGTATGGTCTACCCGGAGTAGAGAGTTAAAGTTTCTGAAAGACTGTGTCTCGGTCATCCGTTTCTCAAACACCATGTAGTGCGAGAAATCCAGCGGAGGCGATCGAGTCTTGTGGGGAAAAGTGCGCAAACCTCTGCAGAGTGTACAAACTAATCATGGCTAGCCGTGTCCCCGGTTATGGACAATCTTGAGTATCTAGTACTTGGAGTATCTTAAGTATCTCATCACTCTTAATTAATATTGCCGGGTTGTTAATTACTTTAATTGCCTTCTCAATGATGTTTCAACTACCATGATAGTTAAATAAAACTTATTCCTTTGTTGTAGGAAAAAATTGGCTTTTCGCAAACACTATAACCATAGAGCTTTCCACTAGCCAAATATGCATGTAGTGATAGCATTATTCTGTTCTTGCTCTACTGTGTTACTTTGCCAGCATATTCCATGTGCTGACCCGTTTTCGGGCTGCAACGTATTATGTTGCAAACTTTTCAGACGAGGAGTAAGGTTCGTTAGGTCATTGCCGTGCAGCTCAGTTATGCCGTTGGAGTTGATGGACTCACTTTATATTCCAAGCCTTCCGCTGTTATCGTATTAGATGGCCTTAAGCCATATTTATTGTAATGAGTTCTCTTTTGAGACATTCGATGTAATAAGTGTGTGATTGCTACTCTGTTATAAATCCTTCGAGTACTGTGTGTGTCAGCATTACCGATCCAGGGATGACACAGAAGCGCAGAGACTTGACCGTTTGAGGTCGGGTCACTACAAATTCCTTTTGCTTTTTTATGTGCTAACAAACACTCTTTCATCCAGATTCTCATAGTTTTGCAATTCTGTAGGATACAAGAGGGCATGCCACTTTATTCATGCATTCCGAGAATCATGTGAATAAAAGAGACCCTCAGTATCTTCCCAAACTTTACCCCCACCCCACCCCACAAAAAAAACAAAAGGTGCCCAAACAAGTAATTTCAAATGCAACTATCGGCTCAATTTATACTAAACAATGCCACATTAATATACTTTAGTGCTTAATTATGCATAACAATATCACATTAACACCATTTGGTGCTTAATTATAACATTGCTACATTAAATATCAAAATACTTCAATTAAACTAACAACAACGTAAGTAGCACAGATTAAGAGCTACAACGAGATAAAACTTACCAGTCCTCGTCGGAGGAGAGGTAGATCACCAGCGCCTTGCAGAAGCCCGGCGCCTCGGCATTGTGGGTGCCCTGTCGTGGCACCAGTGCATCACTGGAGTTATCGACGGCAAGCTCGGCGAAGAGCGCTCCTCCCCAATTATTGCTCCTCCATGGCCAAAGCATAGAGTTCTCGGCCACCTCACTTTGACCATCGATGGACCTCACGAACACGAGAGGTGCTCCCACATCACTCGGTGTCGGTCCACTCCACCACGAGCTGCTCCTCTGCTGCTCCGTGCTCCTCCTCCGCCTCCTCCTCAACGAGTGCCTATCGCACTCCCTCTACGCCACATCCCACCACAAGATGCGGACTTCACCAGCATCACCACCTTGTTCGTTTCCTATCCCTCCATGTTGTCGGACTCCTCCTTGTCGTCTTCCCTTGTGCTAGCATCCTCCGATGACTCCTCAATGACCGACGCGAGCTATGCCTCCTCGTCTCGTTGTTGCCATCAGACCTATGACTAGACTAGCTCGTTAATCAAAGATGGTTATGTTTCCTAACCATGAGCAAAGAGTTGTTATTTGATTAACGAGGTCACATCATTAGTTGAATGATCTGATTGACATGACCCATTCCATTAGCTTAGCACCCGATCGTTTAGTATGTTGCTATTGCTTTCTTCATGACTTATACATGTTCCTATGACTATGAGATTATGCAACTCCCGTTTGCCGGAGGAACACTTTGGGTGCTACCAAACGTCACAACGTAACTGGGTGATTATAAAGGAGTACTACAGGTGTCTCCAATGGTAGATGTTGGGTTGGCGTATTTCGAGAATAGGATTTGTCACTCCGATTGTCGGAGAGGTATCTCTGGGCCCTCTCGGTAATGCACATCACATAAGCCTTGTAAGCATTGCAGCTAATGAGTTAGTTGCGGGATGGTGTATTACGGAACGAGTAAATAGACTTGCCAGTAACGAGATTGAACTAGGTATTGGATACCGACGATCGAATCTCGGGCAAGTAACATACCGATGACAAAGGGAACAACATATGTTGTTATGCGGTCTGACCGATAAAGATCTTCGTAGAATATGTAGGAGCCAATATGGGCATCCAGGTCCCGCTATTGGTTATTGACCGGAGATGTGTCTCGGTCATGTCTACATTGTTCTCGAACCGTAGGGTCCGCACGCTTAACGTTACGATGACAGTTATTATGAGTTTATGCATTTTGATGTACCGAAGGTTGTTCGGAGTCCCGGATGTGATCACGGACATGATGAGGAGTCTCGAAATAGTCGAGACATAAAGATTGATATATTGGAAGCCTATATTTGGATATCGGAAGTGTTCCGGGTGAAATCGGGAGTTTACCGGATTACCGGGAGGTTACCGGAACCCCCCGGGAGCCATATGGGCCTTATTGGGCTTTAGTGGAAAGGTGAAAGGGGCTTCCCATGATGGGCTGCACACCTCCCCCCCTCCCCTAGTCCTATTAGGACTAGGAGAGGTGGCCGGCCACCTCTCTCTCTCTTTCCCCCTTGGGAATCCTATTTGGAATAGGATTGGGGGGGGGGGAGTCCTACTCCCGGTAGGAGTAGGACTCCTCCTGCGCCTCCATAGGGCTGGCCGCACCCCTCCCCCTTGGCTCCTTTATATATGGAGGCAGGGGGCACCTCTAGACACACAAGTTGATCATTGAGATCGTTCCTTAGCCGTGTGCGGTGCCCCCTGCCACCATATTCCACCTCGATCATATCGTTGTAGTGCTTAGGCGAAGCCCTGCGTCGGTAGAACATCAAGATCGTCACCACGCCGTCGTGCTGACGGAACTCCTCCCCAAAGCTTTGCTGGATCGGAGCCTGGGGATTGTCATCGAGCTGTACGTGTGCTAAGAACTCGGAGGTGCCGGAGTAACGGTACTTGGATCGGTCGGATCGGGAAGAAGACGTACGACTACTTCCTCTACGTTGTGTGATCGCTTCCGCAGTCGGTCTGCGTTGGTACGTAGAAAACACTCTCCCCTCTCATTGCTGTGCATCACCATGATCTTGCGTGCGCGTAGGAAATTTTTGAAATTACTGCGTTCCCCAACAGTGGCATCCGAGCCTAGGTTTTATGGTTTGATGTTATTTGCACGAGTAGAACACAAGTGAGTTGTGGGCGATATAAGTCATACTGCCTACCAGCATGTCATACTTTGGTTCAGCGGTATTGTTGGACGAGACGACCCGGACCAACATTACGCTTACGCGAGACCGGTTCCCTCGACGTGCTTTGCACATAGATGGCTTGCGGGTGACTGTCTCTCCAACTTTAGTTGAACCGAGTGTGGCTACGCCCGGTCCTTGAGAAGGTTAAAATGGAGTCTATTTGACAAACTATCGTTGTGGTTTTGATGCGTAGGTGAGATTGGTTCTTGCTTAAAGCCCGTAGCAGCCACGTAAAACTTGCAACAACAAAGTAGAGGACGTCTAACTTGTTTTTGCAGGGCATGTTGTGATGTGATATGGTCAAGGCATGATGCTAAATTTTATTGTACGAGACGATCATGTTTTGTAACCGAGTTATCGGCAACTGGCAGGAGCCATATGGTTGTCGCTTTATTGTATGCAATGCAATCGCGATGTAATGCTTTACTTTATTACTAAGCGGTAGTGATAGTCGTGGAAGCATAAGATTGGCGAGACGACAACGATGCTACGATGGAGATTAAGGTGTCGCGCCGGTGACGATGGTGATCATGATGGTGCTTCGGAGATGGAGATCACAAGCACAAGATGATTATGATGGCCATATCATATCACTTATATTGATTGCATGTGATGTTTATCTTTTTATGCATCTTATCTTGCTTTGATTGACGGTAGCATTATAAGATGATCTCTCACTAAATTATCAAGAAGTGTTCTCCCTGAGTATGCACCGTTGCCAAAGTTCATCGTGCCCAGACACCACGTGATGATCGGGTGTGATAAGCTCTACGTCCATCTACAACGGGTGCAAGCCAGTTTTGCACACGCAGAATACTCAGGTTAAACTTGACGAGCCTAGCATATGCAGATATGGCCTCGGAACACGGAGACCGAAAGGTCGAGCGTGAATCATATAGTAGATATGATCAACATAACGATGTTCACCATTGAAAACTACTCCATCTCACGTGATGATCGGTTATGGTTTAGTTGATTTGGATCACGTAATCACTTAGAGGATTAGAGGGATGTCTATCTAAGTGGGAGTTCTTAAGTAATTTGATTAATTGAACTTAAACTTATCATGAACTTAGTACCTGATAGTATCTTGCTTGTTTGTGTTGATTGTAGATAGATGGCTCGTGCTGTTGTTCCGTTGAATTTTAATGTGTTCCTTGAGAAAGCAAAGTTGAAAGATGATGGTAGCAGTTACACGGACTGGGTCCGTAACTTGAGAATTATCCTCATTTCTGCACAGAAGAATTACGTCCTGGAAGCACCGCTGGGTGCCAGGCCTGCTGCTGGAGCAACACCAGATGTTATGAACGTCTGGCAGAGCAAAGCTGATGACTACTCGATAGTTCAGTGTGCCATGCTTTACGGCTTAGAATCGGGACTTCAACGACGTTTTGAACGTCATGGAGCATATGAGATGTTCCAGGAGTTGAAGTTAATATTTCAAGCAAATGCCCGGATTGAGAGATATGAAGTCTCCAATAAGTTCTATAGCTGCAAGATGGAGGAGAACAGTTCTGTCAGTGAGCATATACTCAAAATGTCTGGGTATAACAATCACTTGATTCAGATGGGAGTTAATCTTCCAGATGATTGCGTCATTGACAGAATTCTCCAATCACTGCCACCAAGCTACAAGAGCTTCGTGATGAACTATAATATGCAAGGGATGAACAAGACTATTCTCGAGCTCTTCGCAATGCTGAAAGCTGCGGAGGTAGAAATCAAAAAGGAGCATCAAGTGTTGATGGTTAACAAGACCACTAGTTTCAAGAAAAAGGGCAAAGGGAAGAAGAAGGGGAACTTCAAGAAGAACGGCAAGCAAGTTGCTGCTCAGGAGAAGAAACCCAAGTCTGGACCTAAGCCTAAAACTGAGTGCTTCTACTGCAAGCAGATTGGTCACTGGAAGCGGAACTGCCCCAAGTATTTGGCGGATAAGAAGGATGGCAAGGTGAACAAAGGTATATGTGATATACATGTTATTGATGTGTACCTTACTAGAGCTCGCAGTAGCACCTGGGTATTTGATACTGGTTCTGTTGCTAATATTTGCAACTCGAAACAGGGACTACGGATTAAGCGAACACTGGCAAAGGACGAGGTGACGATGCGCGTGGGAAACGGTTCCAAAGTCGATGTGATCGCGGTCGGCACGCTACCTCTACATCTACCTTCGGGATTAATATTAGACCTAAATAATTGTTATTTGGTGCCAGCGTTAAGCATGAACATTATATCTGGATCTTGTTTGATGCGAGACGGTTATTCATTTAAATCAGAGAATAATGGTTGTTCTATTTATATGAGTAATATCTTTTATGGTCATGCACCTTTGAAGAGTGGTCTATTCTTGATGAATCTCGATAGTAGTAACACACATATTCATAATGTTGAAGCCAAAATATGCAGAGTTGATAATGAAAGTGCAACTTATTTGTGGCACTGCCGTTTGGGTCATATCGGTATAAAGCGCATGAAGAAACTCCATACTGATGGACTTTTGGAACCACTTGATTATGAATCACTTGGTACTTGCGAACCGTGCCTTATGGGCAAGATGACTAAAACACCGTTCTCCGGTACTATGGAGAGAGCAACAGATTTGTTGGAGATCATACATACCGATGTATGTGGTCCGATGAATATTGAGGCTCGTGGCGGATATCGTTATTTTCTCACCTTCATAGATGATTTAAGCAGATATGGGTATATTTACTTAATGAAACACAAGTCTGAAACATTTGAAAAGTTCAAAGAATTTCAGAGTGAAGTTGAAAATCATCGTAACAAGAAAATAAAGTTTCTACGATCTGATCGTGGAGGAGAATATTTGAGTTACGAGTTTGGTGTACATTTGAAAAATTGTGGAATAGTTTCGCAACTCACGCCACCCGGAACACCACAGCGTAATGGTGTGTCCGAACGTCGTAATCGTACTTTACTAGATATGGTGCGATCTATGATGTCTCTTACTGATTTACCGCTATCGTTTTGGGGATACGCTCTAGAGACGGCCGCATTCACATTAAATAGGGCACCATCAAAATCCGTTGAGACGACGCCTTATGAACTGTGGTTTGGCAAGAAACCAAAGTTGCCGTTTCTTAAAGTTTGGGGCTGTGATGCTTATGTGAAAAAGCTTCAACCTGATAAGCTCGAACCCAAATCGGAGAAATGTGTCTTCATAGGATACCCAAAGGAGACTGTTGGGTACACCTTCTATCACAGATCCGAAGGCAAGACATTCGTTGCTAAGAATGGATCCTTTCTAGAGAAGGAGTTTCTCTCGAAAGAAGTGAGTGGGAGGAAAGTAGAACTTGACGAGGTAACTGTACCTGCTCCCTTGTTGGAAAGTAGTACATCACAAAAAACTGTTTCTGCGACACCTACACCAATAAGTGAGGAAGTTAATGATCATGATCATGAAACTTCAGAACAAGATGCTACTGAGCCTCGTAGATCAACCAGAGTGAGATCCGCACCAGAGTGGTACGGTAATCCAGTTCTGGAAATCATGCTACTAGATCATGATGAACCTACGAACTATGAAGAAGCGATGGTGAGCCCAGATTCCGCAAAGTGGCTTGAAGCCATGAAATCTGAGATGGGATCCATGTATGAGAACAAAGTATGGACTTTGGTTGACTTGCCTGATGATCGGCAAGCAATTGAGAATAAATGGATTTTCAAGAAGAAGACTGACGCTGATGGTAATGTTACTGTCTACAAAGCTCGACTTGTCGCAAAAGGTTTTCGACAAGTTCAAGGAGTTGACTACGATGAGACCTTCTCACCCGTAGCGATGCTTAAGTCTGTCAGAATCATGTTAGCAATTGCCGCATTTTATGATTATGAAATTTGGCAGATGGATGTCAAAACTGCATTCCTGAATGGATTTCTGGAAGAAGAGTTGTATATGATGCAACCGGAAGGTTTTGTCGATCCAAAGGGAGCTAACAAAGTGTGCAAGCTCCAGCAATCCATTTATGGACTGGTGCAAGCCTCTCGGAGTTGGAATAAACGCTTTGATAGTGTGATCAAAGCATTTGGTTTTATACAGACTTTCGGAGAAGCCTGTATTTACAAGAAAGTGAGTGGGAGCTCTGTAGCATTTCTGATATTATATGTGGATGACATATTACTGATTGGAAATGATATAGAATTTCTGGATAGCATCAAGGGATACTTGAATAAGAGTTTTTCAATGAAAGACCACGGTGAAGCTGCTTACATATTGGGCATAAAGATCTATAGAGATAGATCAAGACGCTTAATTGGGCTTTCACAAAGCACATACCTTGACAAGATTTTGAAGAAATTCAAAATGGATCAAGCAAAGAAAGGGTTCTTGCCTGTGTTACAAGGTGTGAAGTTGAGTCAGACTCAATGCCCGACCACTGCAGAAGATAGAGAGAAAATGAAAGATGTTCCCTATGCTTCAGCCATAGGCTCTATCATGTATGCAATGCTGTGTACCAGACCTAATGTGTGCCTTGCTATAAGTTTAGCAGGGAGGTACCAAAGTAATCTAGGAGTGGATCACTGGACAGCGGTCAAGAACATCCTGAAATACCTGAAAAGGACTAAGGATATGTTTCTCGTATATGGAGGTGACAAAGAGCTCACCGTAAGAGGTTACGTTGATGCAAGCTTTAACACTGATCCGGACGATTCTAAATCGCAAACCGGATACGTGTTTACATTAAACGGTGGAGCTGTCAGTTGGTGCAGTTCTAAACAAAGCATCGTAGCGGGATCTACATGTGAAGCGGAGTACATAGCTGCTTCGGAAGCAGCGAAAGAAGGAGTCTGGATGAAGGAGTTCATATCCGATCTAGGTGTCATACCTAGTGCATCGGGTCCAATGAAAATCTTTTGTGACAATACTGGTGCAATTGCCTTGGCAAAGGAATCCAGATTTCACAAAAGGACCAAGCACATCAAGAGACGCTTCAATTCCATCCGGGATCTAGTCCAGGTGGGAGACATAGAGATTTGCAAGATACATACGGATCTGAATGTTGCAGACCCGTTGACTAAGCCTCTTCCACGAGCAAAACATGATCAGCACCAAGGCTCCATGGGTGTTAGAATCATTACTGTGTAATCTAGATTATTGACTCTAGTGCAAGTGGGAGACTGAAGGAAATATGCCCTAGAGGCAATAATAAAGTTATTATTTATTTCCTCATATCATGATAAATGTTTATTGTTCATGCTAGAATTGTATTAACCGGAAACATAATACATGTGTGAATACATAGACAAACAGAGTGTCACTAGTATGCCTCTACTAGACTAGCTCATTAATCAAAGATGGTTATGTTTCCTAACCATGAGCAAAGAGTTGTTATTTGATTAACGAGGTCACATCATTAGTTGAATGATCTGATTGACATGACCCATTCGCACCCGATCGTTTAGTATGTTGCTATTGCTTTCTTCATGACTTATACATGTTCCTATGACTATGAGATTATGCAACTCCCGTTTGCCGGAGGAACACTTTGGGTGCTACCAAACGTCACAACGTAACTGGGTGATTATAAAGGAGTACTACAGGTGTCTCCAATGGTAGATGTTGGGTTGGCGTATTTTGAGAATAGGATTTGTCACTCCGATTGTCGGAGAGGTATCTCTGGGCCCTATCGGTAATGCACATCACATAAGCCTTGCAAGCATTGCAGCTAATGAGTTAGTTGCGGGATGATGTATTACGGAACGAGTAAAGAGACTTGCCAGTAACGAGATTGAACTAGGTATTGGATACCGACGATCGAATCTCGGGCAAGTAACATACCGATGACAAAGGGAACAACGTATGTTGTTATGCGGTCTGACCGATAAAGATCTTCGTAGAATATGTAGGAGCCAATATGGGCATCCAGGTCCCGCTATTGGTTATTGACCGGAGATGTGTCTCGGTCATGTCTACATTGTTCTCGAACCGTAGGGTCCGCACGCTTAACGTTACGATGACAGTTATTATGAGTTTATGCATTTTGATGTACCAAAGGTTGTTCGGAGTCCCGGATGTGATCACGGACATGACGAGGAGTCTCGAAATAGTCGAGACATAAAGATTGATATATTGGAAGCCTATATTTGGATATCGGAAGTGTTCCAGGTGAAATCGGGATTTTACCGGATTACCGGGAGGTTACCGGAACCCCCCGGGAGCCATATGGGCCTTATTGGGCTTTAGTGGAAAGGTGAAAGGGGCTGCCCATGATGGGCTGTGCACCTCCCCCCTCCCCTAGTCCTACTAGGACTAGGAGAGGTGGCCGGCCACCTCTCTCTCTCTTTCCCCCTTGGGAATCCTATTTGGAATAGGATTGGGGGGGGAGTCCTACTCCCGGTAGGAGTAGGACTCCTCCTGCGCCTCCATAGGGCTGGCCGCACCCCTCCCCCTTGGCTCCTTTATATATGGAGGCAGGGGGCACCTCTAGACACACAAGTTGATCATTGAGATCGTTCCTTAGCCGTGTGCGGTGCCCCCTGCCACCATATTCCACCTCGATCATATCGTTGTAGTGCTTAGGCGAAGCCCTGCGTCGGTAGAACATCAAGATCGTCACCACGCCGTCGTGCTGACGGAACTCCTCCCCAAAGCTTTGCTGGATCAGAGCCCGGGGATTGTCATCGAGCTGTACGTGTGCTAAGAACTCGGAGGTGCCGGAGTAACGGTACTTGGATCGGTCGGATCGGGAAGAAGACGTACGACTACTTCCTCTACGTTGTGTGATCGCTTCCGCAGTCGGTCTGCATTGGTACGTAGACAACACTCTCCCCTCTCGTTGCTGTGCATCACCATGATCTTGCGTGTGCGTAGGAAATTTTTGAAATTACTGCGTTCCCCAACAGCTAGCGGGTGTCTGTCTCCCCCACTTTAGTCGGATCGGATTCGATGAAGAGGGTCCTTATGAAGGGTAAATAGAAATTGGCATATCACATTGTGGTTTTGGCGTAGGTAAGAAACGTTCTTGCTAGAAACCTATAACAGCCACGTAAAAACTTGCAACAACAATTAGAGGACGTCTAACTTGTTTTTGCAGCATATGCTGTGTGATGTGATATGGCCAAAAGGATGTGATGAATGATATATGTGATGTATGAGATTGATCATGTTCTTGTAATAGGAATCACGACTTGCATGTCGATGAGTATAACAACCGGCAGGAGCCATAGGAGTTGTCTTAATTTATTTATGACATGCGTGTCAACTTATACGTCATGTAATTACTTTACTTTATTGCTAACCGTTAGCTATAGTAGTAGAAGTAATAGTTGACGAGACAACTTCATTAAGACACGATGATGGAGATCATGGTGTCATGCCGGTGACGATGATGATCATGGCACCCCGAAGATGGAGATCAAAAGGAGCAAAATGATATTGGCCATATCATGTCACTATTTGATTGCATGTGATGTTTATCATGTTTAAATCTTATTTGCTTAGAACGACGGTAGCATAAATAAGATGATCCCTCGCAATAATTTCAAGAAAGTTTTCTCCCTAACTGTGCACAGTTGCTAAGGTCCGTTGTCCCGAAGCACCACGTGATGATCGGGTGTGATAGGTTCTAACGTTCGCATACAACGGGTGTAAGCCAGATTTACACACGCAAAACACTTAGGTTGACTTGACGAGCCTAGCATGTACAGACATGGCCTCGGAACACGGAAGACCGAAAGGTCGAACATGAGTCGTATAGAAGATACAATCAACATGAAGATGTTCACCGATGATGACTAGTCCGTCTCACGTGATGATCGGACACGGCCTAGTTGAATTGGATCATGTATCACTTAGATGACTAGAGGGATGTCTATCTGAGTGGGAGTTCATTAAATAATTTGATTAGATGAACTTAATTATCATGAACTTAGTCTAAAATCTTTACAATATGTCTTGTAGATCAAATGGCCCACGCTAATGTTGTCCTCAACTTCAACGCGTTCCAGAGAAAACCAAGCTGAAAGACGATGGTAGCAACTATACAGACTGGGTCCAGAACTTGAGGATCATCCTCATAGCTGCCAAAAAAGCATATGTCCTTGAAGCACCGCTAGGTGAAGCACCACCCCCAGCAAACCAAGACGTTATGAATGCTTGGCAGTCCCGTGTTGATGATTACTCCCTGGTTCAGTGCGGCATGCTTTACAACTTAGAACCGGGGCTCGAGAAGCGTTTTGAGCAACATGAAGCATATGAGATGTTCCAAGAACTGAAAATGGTTTTCCAAGCTCATGCCCGGGTCGAGAGATATGAAGTCTCCGACAAGTTCTACAGTTGTAAGATGGAGGAGAATAGTTTCGTCAGCGAGCACATACTCAAAATGTCTGGGTTGCACAACCACTTGTCTCAGCTGGGAGTTAATCTCCCGGATGATGCGGTCGTTGACAGAATCCTTCAGTCGCTCCCACCTAGCTACAAGAGCTTTGTGATGAACTTCAATATGCAGGGGATGGAAAAGACCATTCCTGAGGTATATTCAATGCTGAAATCAGCGGAGGTGGAAATCAAAAAGGAACATCAAGTGTTGATGGTGAATAAAACCACTAAGTTCAAGAAAGGCAAGGGTAAAAAGAAATTCAAGAAGGACGGCAAGGGAGTTGCCGCGCCCGGTAAGCAAGCTGCCGGGAAGAAGCCAAAGAATGGACCCAAGCCCGAGACTGAGTGTTTTTATTGCAAGGGAAGTGGTCACTGGAAGCGGAACTGCCCCAAGTACTTAGCGGACAAGAAGGCCGGCAACACCAAAGGTATATGTGATATACATGTTATTGATGTGTACCTTACCAGTACTCGTAGTAGCTCCTGGGTATTTGATACCGGTGCGGTTGCTCATATTTGTAACTCAAAACAGGGCTGCGGAATAAGCGGAGACTGGCAAAGGACGAGGTGACGATGCGCGTCGGGAATGGTTCCAAGGTCGATGTGATCGCCGTCGGCACGCTACCTCTACATTTACCTACGAGATTAGTTTTAAACCTCAATAATTGTTATTTAGTGCCAGCTTTGAGCATGAACATTGTATCAGGATCTCGTTTAATACGAGATGGATACTCATTTATATCCGAGAATAATGGTTGTTCTATTTATATGAGAGATATGTTTTATGGTCATGCCCCGCTGGTCAATGGTTTATTCTTATTTAATCTCGAATGTGATGTTACACATATTCATAGTGTGAATACCAAAAGATGTAAGGTTGATAATGATAGTCCCAAATACTTGTGGCACTGTCGCCTTGGTCACATTGGTGTCAAACGCATGAAGAAACTCCATGCAAATGGACTTTTGGAGTCTCTTGATTATGAATGATTTGACACGTGCGAACCATGCCTCATGGGAAAAATGACCAAGACTCCGTTCTCCGGAACAATGGAGCGAGCAACCGACTTATTGGAAATCATACATACTGATGTGTACGGTCCAATGAGTGTTGAGGCTCGCGGTGGCTATCGTTATGTTCTCACCCTCACTGATGACTTGAGTAGATATGGGTATGTCTACTTAATGAAACACAAGTCTGAGACCTTTGAAAAGTTCAAAGAATTCCAGAGTGAGGTTGAGAATCAACATGACAGGAAAATCAAGTTCTTATGATCAGATCGTGGGGGAGAATATCTGAGTCACGAATTTGGCACGCACTTAAGGAAAAGTGGAATAGTTTCACAACTCACGCCGCCTGGAACACCTCAGCGTAATGGTGTGTCCGAACGTCGTAATCACACTCTATTGGATATGGTGCGATCTATGATGTCTCTTACCGATCTACCGCTGTCATTTTGGGGCTATGCTTTAGAGACTGCTGCATTCACTTTAAATATGGCTCCATCGAAATCCGTTGAGACGACACTGTATGAATTATGGTTTGGGAAGAAACCTAAGCTGTCGTTTCTAAAAGTTTGGGGATGCGATGCTTATGTGAAAAAACTTCAACCTGAAAAGCTCGAACCCAAATCGGAAAAATGCGTCTTCATAGGATACCCTAAAGAAACTATTGGGTATACCTTCTACCTCAGATCCGAAGTCAAGATCTTTGTTGCCAAGAATGGATCCTTCCTAGAGAAAGAGTTTCTCTCGAAAGAAGTAAGTGGGAGAAAAGTAGAACTTGATGAAGTATTGCCTCTTGAACCGGAGAGTGGCGCAGCTCAAGAAAATGTTCCTGAGGTGCCTGCACCGACTAGAGAGGAAGTTAATGATGATGATCATGAAACTTCAGATCAAGTTGCTACTGAACTTCGTAGGTCCACAAGGACACGTTCCGCACCAGAGTGGTACGGCAACCCTGTCCTGGAAATCATGTTGTTGGACAATGGTGAACCTTCGAACTATGAAGAAGCGATGGCGGGCCCAGATTCCGACAAATGGGTGGAAGCCATGAAATCCGAGATAGGATCCATGTATGAAAACGAAGTATGGACTTTGACTGACTTGCCCGTTGATCGGCGAGCCTTAGAAAATAAACGAATCTTTAAGAAGAAGACATACGCGGATGGTAATGTGACCATCTATAAGGCTCGGCTTGTCGCTAAGGGTTATCGACAAGTTCAAGGGGTTGACTACGATGAGACTTTCTCACCCGTAGCGAAGCTGAAGTCCGTCCAAATCATGTTAGCAATTGCCGCATTCTATGATTATGAGATATGGCAAATGGACGTCAAAACGACATTCCTTAATGGTTTCCTTAAGGAAGAATTGTATATGATGCAGCCGGAAGGTTTTGTCGATCCTAAGAATGCTGACAAGGTGTGCAAGCTCCAACGCTCAATCTATGGGCTGGTGCAAGCATCTCGGAGTTGGAACATTCGATTTGATGAGATGATCAAAGCGTTTGGGTTTACGCAGACTTATGGAGAAGCATGTGTTTAGAAGAAAGTGAGTGGGAGCTCTGTAGCATTTCTCATATTATATGTGGATGACATACTATTGATGGGAAATGATATAGAATTCTTGGAAAGCATAAAGGCCTACTTGAACAAGTGTTTTTCAATGAAGGATCTTGGAGAAGCTGCTTATATATTAGGCATCAGGATCTATAGAGATAAATCGAGACGCCTCATTGGTCTTTCACAGAGTACATACCTTGACAAGATATTGAAGAAGTTCAATATGGATCAGTCCAAGAAGGGATTTTTGCCTGCGTTGCAAGGTACAAATTGAGCACGGCTCAATGCCCGACCACGGCAGAAGATAGAGAAAAGATGAGTGTCGTCCCCTATGCCTCAGCCATAGGGTCTATTATGTATGCCATGCTGTGTACCAGACCTGATGTAAACCTTGCCATAAGTTTGGTAGGAAGGTACCAAAGTAATCCCGGCATGGAACACTGGACAGCGGTCAAGAATATCCTGAAGTACCTGAAAAGGACTAAGGATATGTTTCTCGTTTATGGAGGTGACGAAGAGCTCGTCGTAAAGGGTTACGTCGATGATAGCTTCGACACAGATCTGGATGACTCTAAGTTACAAACCGGATACGTGTATATCTTGAATGGTGGGGCAGTTAGCTGGTGCAGTTGCAAGCAAAGCGTCGTGGCGGGATCTATATGTGAAGCGGATTCCATGGCAGCCTCGGAGGCAGCACAAGAAGCAATCTGGGTGAAGGAGTTCATTACTGACCTAGGAGTTATTCCCAATGCATCGGGCCCGATGACTCTCTTTTGTGACAACACTGGAGCTATTGCCCTTGCCAAGGAGCCCAGGTTTCACAGGAAGACCAGGCATATCAAGCGTCGCTTCAACTTCATTCGTGAAAATGTTCAAAATGGAGACATAGATATTTGTAAAGTGCATACGGATCTGAATGTCGCAGATCCGTTGACTAAACCTCTCCCTCAAGCAAAACATGATCAACACCAGAACTCTATGGGTGTTCGATTCATCACAATGTAACTAGATTATTGACTCTAGTGCAAGTGGGAGACTGTTGGAAATATGCCCTAGAGGCAATAATAAAATGGTTATTATTATATTTCCTTGTTCATGATAATTGTCTATTGTTCATGCTATAATTGTGTTATCCGGAAATCGTAATACATGTGTGAATACATAGACCACAACATGTCCCTAGTGAGCCTCTAGTTGACTAGCTCGTTGATCAATAGATGGTTACGATTTCCTAACCATGGACATTGGATGCCATTGATAACGGGATCACATCATTAGGAGAATGATGTGATGGACAAGACTCAATCCTAAGCATAGCACAAGATAGTGTAGTTCGTCTACTAGAGCTTTTCTAAGTGTCAAGTATCATTTCCTTAGACCATGAGATCGTGCAACTCCTGGATACCGTAGGAGTGCTTTGGGTGTACCAAACATCACAACGTAACTGGGTGGCTATAAAGGTGCACTACAGGTATCTCCGAAAGTGTCTGTTGGGTTGGCATGAATCGAGACTGGGATTTGTCACTCCGTATGACGGAGAGGTATCTCTGGGCCCACTCGGTAATGCATCATCATAATGAGC
Organism: Triticum urartu; assembly: GCF_056163025.1. NCBI lineage: Eukaryota > Viridiplantae > Streptophyta > Magnoliopsida > Poales > Poaceae > Triticum > Triticum urartu. The sequence goes on from NC_141874.1 coordinate 726,954,156, forward strand.
TCAGTGTGACTAAGTAGTTGGTCATGGGATCATGCATTACGGAACGAGTAAAGTTACTTGCCGGTAACGAGATTGAACGAGGTATTGGGATACCGACGATCAAATCTCGGGCAAGTAACGTACCGATTGACAAAAGGAATTGTATACGGGATTGCTTGAATCCTCGACATCGTGGTTCATCCGATGAGATCATCGTGGAACATGTGGGAGCCAACATGGGTATCCAGATCCCGCTGTTGGTTATTGGCCGAAGAGTTGTCTCGGTCATGTCTGCATGGTTCCCGAACCCGTAGGGTCTACACACTTAAGGTTCGATGACACTAGGGTTATTAGGAAGACTTGTATGTGATTACCGAATATTGTTCGGAGTCCCGGGTGAGATCCTGGACGTCATGAGAGTTCCGGAATGGTCCGGAGGTGAAGATTTATATGTAGGAAGTTGTCATACAGTCACTGGAAAGGTTCGGGGGCATATCGGTATTGTACCGGGGCCACCGGAGGGGTTCCGGGGGTCCACCGGGAGGGGACACCTCTCTCGGAGGGCCTAATGGGCTGTAGAGGAAAGGGAACCAGCCCTACATGGGCTGGGCGCATCCCCCCTTGGGCCCATGCGCCTAGGGTTGGGGGGTGGAAACCCTAAGGGGGGCGCCCCCTTGCTTGGGGGGCAAGCCCCCTCCCCTTGGCCACCGCCCCCCTCTAGATCTCATCTAGAGGGGACCGCCCCCCTTCCTTCTTCCCCAATAAATAGAGGGGCAAGGGGAGGGCTGCACACAACATCCAAGGCGCAGCCCCTCCCCTCCCCAACACCTCTCCTCCTCCGCAAGAGCTTGGCGAAGCCCTGCCGGAGTACTGCTGCTCCACCACCACCACGCCGTCGTGCTGCTGTTGGAGCCCTCTTCCTCAACCTCTCCCTCCTCCTTGCTGGATCAAGGCGCGGGAGACGTCCTCGCTCCGTATGTGTGTTGAACGCGGAGGTGCCGTCCGTTCGACGCTAGGATCTTCGGTGATTTGGATCACGACGAGTACGACTCCATCAACCCCGTTCTCTTGAACGCTTCCGCTCGCGATGTACAAGGGTATGTAGATGCACTCCTCTCCCTCTCGTTGCTAGATGATTCCATAGATTGATCTTGGTGATGAGTAGAAAATTTTAAATTTATGTTACGATCCCCAACAGTCTTCAAGGTTCCGAACCTCCTAGTGTTTTATCTGTCTGGATGAAGCTCCAGTGTGGATTCCTACTGTCGTCATAGCGCAACAATGTTTGGATTTTTCATCACGCGTGCATGATTGCGAGATTTAGTGTTATGTGCTTCAGATCGATTCAAGGGTTCAACTGTGATAACTTTGGCTCCACGCATTACTCATTAGGGGCACGTGTACGAAAACTTTCTGGTTGTCGTCGACAAGGCCAGTCCAGCTTGGATAGAGGAACGACAACATCAACTTGTTTTCGCTTGGTAATAGTCGTCCGGTGGTCCATAGATTTCGATTTAAGCTCTATTGTTTTGGAATGCTTTATACTTACAGTGAACTTTAAATAGATATGTGCCTAATTCTCCATACCCCTTTGTCTTTTCTCCTCTCCGTCTCTCTCCCTAAGAGAAAATGCGGCTAGGGTTCCTGCCTCCCGTCGACAGCGTCACTGATCTGTCTCGTCTCTTGTGTCCTAAGGGACACAGGGGCGCGATGGATCCCGACCCTTGCCAACAGGAGGGCTCCATTTTAGGTGTTTCTTTGAGTTTTGTTAGGCTTTCTGTCCTGCTCACAAAGGCGAGACGGTGGCAACTTGTAATACCCCGGATGTAATTTACCTTATCTATATTCCAACTCTTGCCGTTTCTGGCACTAAGTTATGTTATATCACCGTTGTCGGGTTTTTGTCTCCGTGTGCTTTTGTCTTTGTCATGCATCTCATATCATGTCATCATGTGCATTGCATTTGCATATGTGTTCGTCTCATGAATACGAGCATTTTCCCCGTTGTCCGTTTTGCATTCCGGCGCTCCTATGTCACCCAGTGCCCCTTTCTACCTCTTTTCGTGTGTGGGGGTTAAACATTTTTGGATTGGACCGAGACTTGTCATGCGGCCTTGGTTTACTACCGGTAGACCGCTTGTCAAGTTTCGTGCCATTTGGACTTCGTTTGATACTCCAACGGTTAACCGAGGGACCGAAAAGGCCTCGTGTGTGTTGCAGCCCAACACCCTTCCAAAGTGGCCCAAAACCCACCAAAACCTCTTCCATCATCTAGAGTGTTCGATCACGATTGCGTGGTTGCAAACCGCACCTCATTTGGAGCTTCCTAGCTCCTCCTACCTCTATAAATAGGCCTCCCTCTCGAAATCCCAGGTCTTCTCCCCCCCGAAACCCTAAAATCCCCTCGCGCGCCGCCGGACATTGTCCGATCCGGCCAGATGCACTGCCGCCACCCAGTCGCCATCCGCCACGTGTCCCAGCCCGCGTCCCGCCGCCGCTCTCTCCACCGCCGGCCCGGGAGGCACGAATCGGGCCCCCGAGGCCCATCCGCCGCCAGCGCGCATCGAGCCGCCGCCCGGTTTCTCCTTCGCCGACGCCGGTGTTGACCGCCTGCTCCGCCCCGCCGCCTCGATGCCGGCGCGCCGCCGCACCACACCGGCGCCGCCCCACCTCGCCGGTGCCACCCCGACCTCGACGCCGGCGAGCCGCCCTTCGCCGTGCTTCGCCTCGCCACCCCGGCGAACCTCCTCCACCGCGGCCTCCGGCCTCCCTCACAGCTCCGGCGTCATCCCCGTCTCCGGCGAACCTCGGGAGGTGTGTACGTGCTACAGTAACAGCCTGGCCGGATCTCAGATCTGAAATCTCCCGGTTGACTTTTGCCCCAAAACCCTAATTTTCTTGCATACTTTGACATGCCATAAGTTTGCATCCGTAGCTCTGATTCATACGTATAGCATATCAAAATGTTCGTCTTGACAAGTACATCATTTCCTCTCATTGCATCATTTTCATTTGAGCTTATATTGATGCCCGAAATGCTGTTTGAAGAGGGCTATGTGAGGAATATGTCAGATCTGTTTCAGCAAATGGCCTTTTGTCATTTTTGCCATGATTAATGTGTGCATGCTATGATCCCGAGCTCTACATGTGTTTTGTAGAATGTCATGCCATCTTTACAGGGGTGTATGCCATATATTTTTGTGATCTTTGGGGTGACTAGCACAAGCATGCAAAGTAGCTTACTCAATGATGCTGATTTCAGGGACTTAGAATTTCACCAAGTCCTTGTCCTATTTTTACTTTTATGCCATATGTTCATGTTGTTTCCTAGTGATCTGTGCCTCTTTTGAGGATGATCAGTAAGGATTTTTTGTTAATATTGTTGTGCTCTATCCATCCATGTCTTTGTTTGAGATTATGGAGCACCCTAGCTTGAGTCAGTCGAGCTCTACTTTTGCTATAAATTGTTCCTGGCAGATTGTTGACATGTTTAGCAATTTTGCCAAGCTTGTTGTTGTTGATCCGTGCATGCTATGTTGTTGTTCTTGCCATGTCTAGCTTCTATGCCATGTCTTCTTTATGGGTGTATGCTTAGTTTGTCATGCCATTCTCTGTAGTGAGTGCATCGAGCTCGTAAACATGCCTACTTGTTAATCTGTTTACATGCTCCAGTTTTTCACAAAGTCTGAATTTGTTTATATTTTTGCTACGTTCACATGCTTGCAATTGTATTTTCTGATCCCTTTTGGCTCAAGTTCACTAAGGTACTTTTATTATATGCTTACATATCTTCATGCCATGCCTTGCTTTGCCATGATATGTTCCTGTAGCATGTAGTTTTCATGCTCTAAAGATTGCTTCCTGATGATAAATTCCTGACTTGTGTTAATTTCACTAAGTCCGAAACCTGTTATCATTTGCACTTTTGCCATGCTTGTTTGAACCTGTTAATGGATGAATTAGCCGAAGCTCAGTGTTCATCTTTTGTTAAGAATCATGAGTGGATCCCTGCCATGCATTTTTTTTTTGCAATTTTTGAGTGTTGTAGCATATTTATCTTGATGCATTTAGGAGGCTACTTGCTGTTAATCGCAGACCGGTACCATATTTGTTTTGCTTGCCATTTCCAAACCGTGCATCCGATTTCGGTGATCTTTATATCGATTTCGACCAAAATCAACTCACCTTTCCAGTGGCACTCTTGGATTTCCAACTTGAGGCCAGGTTAAATCATTCCTTTGCAAATCTTGCATATGCATCACATACCGCATCCCGCATATCATACCATGTTTGCATCATGTTGCTTGAGCATTGTGCGTGGTTGATTGTTCTCCCTTTGCTTGTTGTCTTGGTTGGGTAGAGCTGGGAGACGAGTTCGTGAACGAGGAGCCCGTTGAGTTCGCTTACGAGGATCAAGGCAACTCTGAGAACTTTGCAGGCAAGATGACCATACCCTCGAAATCACTTCTATCTTTGCTTGCTAGATGCTCGCTCTTTTGCTATGCCTATGCTACTATACCTACCACTTGCTTATCATGCCTCCCAAATTGCCATGTCAAACCTCTAACCCACCATGTCCTAGCAAACCGTTGTTTGGCTATGTTACCGCTTTGCTCAGCCCCTCTTATAGCGTTGCTAGTTGCAGGTGAAGATTGGAGACCGTTCCTTGTTGGAACATGTTTATTTGTTGGGATATCATAATATTATCTTGTTTATCTTAATGCACCTATATACTTGGTAAAGGGTGGAAGGCTCGGCCTTATGCCTAGTGTTTTGTTCCACTCTTGCCGCCCTAGTTTCCGTCATATCGGTGTTATGTTCCCGGATTTTGCGTTCCTTACACGGTTGGGTTATAATGGGAACCCCTTGACAGTTCGCCTTGAATAAAACTCCTCCAGCAATGCCCAACCTTGGTTTTACCATTTGCCACCTAGCCTCTTTTCCCTTGGGTTTCCGGAGCCCAAGGGTCATCTTTATTTAAACCCCCCTGGGCCAGTGCTCCTCTGAGTGTTGGTCCGACTGAGCTGCCTGCGGGGCCACCTCAGGGAAACTTGAGGGTTGGTTTTACTCGTAGCTAGTCTCATCTGAGTGTGCCCTGAGAACGAGATATGTGCAGCTCCTATCGGGATTTGTCGGCACATTCGGGCGGTGTTGCTGGACTTTTTTTTACCTTTGTCGAGGAGATCTTGTAACCGGGATGCCGAGTCTGATCGGATTGTCTTGAGAGAAGGAATATTCTTCGTTGACCGTGAGAGCTTGCGATGGGCTAAGTTGGGACTCCCCTATAGGGTTTTGAACTTTCGAAAGCCGTGCCCGCGGTTATGGGCAGATGGGAATTTGTTAATGTCCGGTTGTAGATAACCTGAAACTTAACTTAATTAAAATGCACCAATCGCGTGTGTAACCGTGATGGTCTCTTCTCGGCGGAGTCGGGAAAGTGAACACGGTGTTGGAGTAATGCTTGACGTTGGTTGTTCTAGGATCACTTCTTGATCATAGTTGTTCGACCGTGCTTTTGCCTTCTCTTGTCGCTCTTTTTTCGAATATGTTAGCCACCATACATGCTAGTCGCTTGCTGCAGCTCCACATCATACATTTGCCTTACCTTTAAGCTTAAATAATCTTGATCGCGAGGGTGTGAGATTGCTGAGTCCCTGTGACTCACAGATTACATCCAAAACCAGACGCAGGGACCGATGATACCGCTCCAGACGATGCGCTTGAGCTCAAGTGGGAGTTCGATAAAGACTCTCGTCGTTACTACGTGTCCTTCCCAGATGATCAGTAGTGGGGCCCAGTTGGGGCGATCAGGGACTTTGTCGCATTTGGGGGTTGATCTTTATTTTGGTACCGTAGTCAGACCCTTAGTGTATTGGATGAATGTAATGACTTATTTATGTATTTGTGTGACGTGGCGAGTGTAAGCCAACTATGTACCTTTCCCCTTTATTTATTTACATGGGTTGTTGTGAAGATTACCTCACTTGCGACATTGCTTTCAATGCGGTTATGCCTCTAAGTCGTGCTTCGACACATAGGAGATATAGCCGCATCGAGGGCGTTACAAGTTGGTATCAGAGCCTTCCCCGACCTTAGGAGCCCCCTGCTTGATCGAATCGTTGGCGTTGTTGAGTCTAGAAAAATGTTTTGAGTCATCTAGGATTATATATATTGGAGAGTTAGGAATTCTTTTTACTCTTCAGTCCCTTCATCGCTCTGGTGAGGCATCATGATGTAGTGTTTTGACTCTTCTCTGCTCAAATTTCACTATTTTTTTAGGATCACGCGGGTATCTTGGAATCGTTCCGATGGTTTTGTGACGAGAACATTGTTCTTGGTGCCTTCTGACATTTAGGGGTTGTGGCAGTGTCCCGGGGAGTTGAGCTCCGAGGTGTTGTCGTCATAATTTTATCATTGCATTTCTAGAATACCTGAGTTCGCCGACATCGAAAATCTCTTTTATGCAGTTGTTGGTGAGATAACCTCGACGCCACCCAGTACTGGGGCGGGAGTTCGGAAGTATTGCCATAACTCGTATAACAGATGCTTTTCGAAGGTTGAGGTAAATTATTTCCGAAGGTTTACTGGTTATGTGTTGAAGGATGGATACAGCTGGATGTAGGATTTGCTAGCTTTAGGTGAGATATTATGCTTCCCCTGTATCCCCAACACCTGATTGCATAACCGGAAAGATCCGGGAGTTTCATAGGTGGGAATTCTTGTAGCTCCAGTTCTTCTTCCCCGGATATTTGGTTTAGGATTGGGTAATCCTCACCAAGTATTTGTTCTTGTCCGTACCTTGTTATTTTTCTTCTACCTCTATCTAAGTGGCTTCTCAATTTATGGAAATGCGACCATTTCAATTGGAATGCATTCATTCATTTTGTTCGAATGTGAAGACTATATGTTGCAATTTCAACCCGTTTGATTCAGCTTCAATATTTGTCTATCAATATGCTAACAGATGTCACCCTCTTCAGGATGGCTCCTCCTAAGGGCAACAATCAGAATCAGAATCAGGATCCGCCACCACCACCTCCACCTCTGGAGGCATGGCAAGCTGTGATGGCCGCTACCAATGCAAACACGCAGCTGATCATGCAAATTCTGCAAGAGCGCAACCAAGGCCATGGCAATAATCAGAATCAGTTTGCTACACTCAACCAGTTCCTTGATAACCAGCCAAAGACCTTCAGCAACTGTGTCGAGGCTTCAAACGCTGATGATTGGCTCGTGGACATATGCAAGCATTTCGAGTGCAGTAACGTCAGGCCTGAGGACTTTGTCAAGTTTTCCTCGTTCCAACTCAAAGACCAAGCTGCAGAATGGTTTCAGCAATACAAAGATTCTAGAGGAGGCCGTGTGATTACCTGGGATGAATTCTGTCAAGACTTCAGAGCTCATCACATTCCTCAGAGCATTGTTGAAAGCAAGCGCGAGGAATTCCGCAACCTGAAGCAAGGCACTATGTCTGTTTACCAGTACAACATCATGTTCCAGAGGCTCGCTCGTTTCACCAAGCAGGACGTCCCTGACAAGAAGAGCATGATATACCAGTTCAGGGGTGGTCTCTGAGAAGAACTCCAGCTAGCTCTCGTCCTTTTTGAGCCGAAGAAGTACGATGAGTTTTACAACATGGCAATGAAGCAAGAGGCTGCCCAACTGAAGTGCGATGCTTCCAAGAAGCGAGTCAGAGATGCAACTCCTTCTTCCTCAACTCAAGTGGCTAAACAACAAAAGTATTGGCTGCCTCCTCTTCCGTTCCGTCAGCCTTATCAGCAGAAGAGCAAAGGTGGCAGTGGATCTTCCCACCCACCCAACCCAGGCTTCCAGAACAAGACTTTGTCTCAAGCTCCAAGATCAAATGCTCCGTATCATCGTCCGCTCTCGGAGGTCACGTGCAACAAGTGCCAACAGAAGGGTCACTATGCCAACAAATGCTTCAATCAGAGGCTTCTTCCTCCTCCTCCTCCTCCTGTGAGATCTGCCAGCACCACAGTGGTCAAGCATAACCCCAAGCACGCCAAGGTCAACATGATGAATGCAGCTCAGGCAGAGGACTCGTCAGATGTCATCATGGGTAACCTTCCTGTTAACGATATTCTAGGAAAAGTTCTTTTTGACTCTGGTGCATCGCATTCTTTCATGTCATTCCCATTTGCATCGGAGAACAATTTTGGCACTAAGGCATTACCTAAAGCATTGCAAGTTGTTTCTCCGGCTAAGCGTCTGAGTTCTAGCATGATGGTTCCAGATATTTCTATCATGATGGGTGATTTCAAGTTTCTGGCTTCTCCAATGCTCCTTGGAGACTCGGATATTGATCTTATTCTTGAAATGGATTGGCTTTCTAAGCACAAGGCTCAGCTTGATTGTGCCGCCAGGAAGATTCAATTGACTCATTCGTCTGAGGATGTAATCGTCTTTGCCGCTCGGGATAATACCATCCGTCTATTTTCTCTCAACAAGAAGGGTGAACTGGATGCCATTTCTCAAATTCCAGTCATTTGCGAATATCAAGACGTCTTTCTAGAAGAGCTTCCAGGAATGCCTCCGCACCGGCCAGTTGAATTCGTCATCGATCTTGAGCCTGGCACGGAACCTGTTTGCAAACGTCCTTACAAGCTTGGACTTGAAGAGTTGAAGGAGCTGAAGAAGCAACTCGATATTCAAGAGCGAATGGGTCTCATCCGGCCTAGTTCTTCTCCATGGGGTTGTGGAGTTCTTTTTGTGAAGAAGAAGGATGGAACGGACCGACTTTGTGTCGACTATCGTCCATTGAACAAGAAGACTATAAAGAACAAGTACCCACTTCCCAACATCAATGAGCTGTTTGAACAACTCAAAGGTGCTCAAGTGTTCTCCAAGCTTGATCTCCATATGGGCTATCACCAGATTCGAATTCGTGAGCAAGATATCCCCAAGACAGCTTTCAGAACAAGCTATGGTTTATATGAATACACTGTCATGTCTTTGGCCTCGTCAACGCTCCGCCAACTTTCTCTCGCATGATGAACTTCATCTTCAACGCCTACACAAATGACTTCGTCTTGGTCTACCTCGATGACATTTTGGTCTTTTCCAAGAATAAGGAAGATCATGCCAAGCACTTGCGTTTGGTGCTCGATAAGCTCAGAGAACATCAGTTCTATGTCAAGTTTTCAAAGTGCGAGTTTTGGCTCGATGAGGTTCTCTACCTTGGGCATATCATCTCTGCCAAGGGCATAGCGGTGAATCCTGAGAAGGTGTCTGCAATTGTGAATTGGGAACCACCTCAGAACGTGAAGCAACTCCGCAGCTTCCTTGGTCTCGCAAGCTATTGTCGAAGGTTCGTTGAGAACTTTTCAAAGATCGCGAAGCCTCTTTCCAACCTTCTCCAGAAGCATGTGAAGTATGTCTGGTCTCCTGAATGTGACATCGCTTTCAACACCCTGAAAGAGAAGTTAGTCACTGCTCCAGTTTTGACTCCTCCTGATGAATCCAAACCATTCGAGGTCTTTTGTGATGCTTCCCTTCAAGGTCTTGGTGCAGTGTTGATGCAAGAGAAGAAAGTTGTGGCTTATACCTCTCGCCAGTTGAAGCCCAACGAGAATAACTACCCCACTCATGACCTAGAGTTGGTGGCAGTTGTGCATGCTCTTTTGACTTGGAGACATCTCTTATTGGGAAGAAAAGTGGACATCTTCACTGACCACAAGAGTCTCAAGTACATCTTCACTCAGCCTAACCTCAACCTCAGGCAGACTCGTTGGGTCGAAATGATTCAAGATTATAATCCGAGTATCGAATATACTCCGGGCAAGGCCAATGTAATTGCTGACGCATTGAGCAGGAAGGCTTACTGCAACAGTTTGATTCTCAAGCCTTACCAACCCGAGCTTTCTGAAGCTTTCCACAAACTCAATCTGCAAGTTGTTCCTCAAGGATTTCTGGCCAACCTTCAAGTCTCTCCTACTTTGGAAGATCAGATTTGCGAGGCTCAACTTCTTGATGCTATGGTGAAGAAGGTGAAGATTGGGATTGCCAAGAGTCAACCCAAGGACAAGTGATATCGCCTTGATGACAAGGATACTCTCTTCTTCGAGGATCGCATTGTTGTGCCTAAAGGTGACCTTCGTAAAGTCATTGTGAACGAGGCTCACAATTCACTCCTCTCTATCCACCCTGGAAGTACAAAGATGTACCATGACCTCAAGCAGTCGTATTGGTGGACTTGAATGAAGCGCGAGATTGCTCAGTTCGTGAATGAATGTGATGTCTGCAGAAGAGTGAAGGCAGAACACCAACGACCAGCTGGTCTCCTCCAACCTCTTGCCATTCCAGAATGGAAGTTTGACCACATTGAGATGGACTTCGTGACTGGATTTCCAAAGTCCAAGCGTGGCAATGATGCTATCTTCATTGTCATCGACAAACTCACTAAAGTGGCTCACTTTCTTCCTATCAAAGAATCTATCACAGCAGCTCAATTGGCAGAGCTATATACCTCTCGGATTGTCTCTCTGCACGGCATTCCGCAATTGATATCTTCAGATCGTGGCAGCATCTTCACCTTGAAGTTTTGGGATTCTTTTCAGAAGGCCATGGGCACCAACATCCATTTCAGCACAGCTTTTCATCCTCAAACTAGTGGCCAAGTCGAGCGTGTCAATCAGATTCTTGAAGATATGCTCAGGGCTTGCGTTATCTCTTTCGGTATGAAGTGGGAAGATTGTCTTCCATATGCCGAGTTTTCCTACAACAACAGCTTCCAAGCGAGTTCGGGCAAGGCCCCATTTGAAATTCTCTATGGCAGAACATGCCGTACTCCTCTTAACTGGTCAGAGACTGGTGAACGTCAACTTCTTGGAAATGACTTGATCACGGAGGCAGAAGAGATGTGCAAAGTCATTCGTGATAACCTCAAAGCCGCGCAATCGCGCCAGAAGAGCTACTATGATAGTAAGCATCGTGATTTGGCTTTCGAGATCGGAGACCATATTTACCTCCGCGTCTCTCCAATGAAAGGTACTCGTCACTTCGGTATCAAAGGGAAGCTTGCCCCTAGATACGTGGGTCCTTTCAAAATCGTCAACAAGAGAGGCGATCTCGCCTATCAACTTGAGCTTCCTTCCAACTTTGCAAACGTGCACGACGTGTTCCATGTCTCTCAACTCCGCAAGTGCTTCAAGACACCTGACCGCACCGTCAACTTCGAAGACATTGATCTCCAAGAAGACCTGTCTTATTGTGAGCACCCCGTTGCTATTCTTGAAGAAACTAAGCGCAAGACTCGCAACAAGTCAATCAAATTCCTGAAAGTCAAGTGGTCACATCATTCCGACCGTGAAGCCACCTGGGAACGCGAGGATCACCTCAATTCTGAGTACCCGGAGTTTTTTTCCAGTCCTAGATCTCGGGACGAGATCCTTTCGTAGTGGTGGAGTGTTGTAACACCCCGGATGTAATTTACCTTATCTACATTCCAACTCTTGCCGTTTCTGGCACTAAGTTATGTTATTTCATCATTGTCGGGTTTTTGTCTCCGTGTGCTTTTGTCTTTTTCATGCATCTCATATAATGTCATCATGTGCATTGCATTTTCATACGTGGTCGTCTCATGCATCCGAGCATTTTCCCCGTTGTCCGTTTTGCATTCCGGCGCTCCTATGTCACCCGGTGCCCCTTTCTATCTCTTTTCATGTGTGGGGATTAAACATTTTTGGATTGGACCGAGACTTGTCATGCGGCCTTGGTTTACTACCGGTAGAACGCCTGTCAAGTTTCTGCCATTTGGACTTCGTTTGATCCTCCAACGGTTAACCGAGGGACCGAAAAGGCCTCGTGTGTGTTGCAGCCCAACACCCTTCCAAAGTGGCCCAAAACCCACCAAAACCTCCTCCATCATCTAGAGCGTTCAATCACGATTGTGTGGATGTAAACCGCACCTCATTTGGAGCTTCCTAGCTCCTCCTACCTCTATAAATAGGCCTCCCTCTCGAAATCCCGGGTCTTCTCCCCCCGAAACCCTAAAATCCCCTCGCGCGCCGCTGGACATTGTTCGATCCGGCCGGACGCACCGCCGCCACCCAGTCGCCGTCCGCCACGTGTCCCAGCCCGCGTACCTCCGCCGCTCTCTCCGCCGCCGGCCCGGGAGGCCCGAATCGGGCCCCCGAGGCCCATTCGCCGCCAGCGCACACCGAGCCGCCGCCCGGTTTCTCCTCCGCCGACATCGGCGTTGACCGCCTTCTCCGCCCTGCCACCTCGACACCGGCGCGCCACCTCACCGCACCGGAACCGCCCCACCTCGCCGGTGCCACCCCGACCTTGACGCCGGCGAGCCGCCCTCCGCCGTGCTTCGCCTCGCCACCCCGGCGAACCTCCTCCACCGCGGCCTCCGGCCTCCCTCGCAGCTCCGGCGTCATCCCCGTCTCCAGCGAACCTCGGGAGGCGTGTACATGCTACAGTAACAGCCCGGCCGGATCTCAGATCTGAAATCTCCTGGTTGACTTTTGCCCCAAAACCCTAATTTTCTTGCATACTTTGAGATGCCATAACTCTGCATCCGTAGCTCCGATTCGTACGTGTAGCATATCAAAATGTTCGTCTCGACGAGTACATCATTTCCTATCATTGCATCATTTTCATTTGAGCTCATCTTGATGCCCGAAATGCTGTTGGAAGAGGGCTATGTGAGGAATATGTCAGATCTGTTTCAGCAAATGGCCTTTTGTCATTTTTGCCATGATTAATGTGTGCATGCTATTGTCCTGAGCTCTACATGTGTTTTGTAGAATGCCATGCCATCTTTAAAGGGGTGTATGCCATGTATTTTTGTGATCTTTGTGGTGACTAGCACAAGCATGCAAAGTAGCTTACTCAATGATGCTGATTTCAGGGACTTAGAATTTCACTAAGTCCTTGTCCTATTTTTACTTTTATGCATATGTTCATGTTGTTTCCTAGTGATCCGTACCTCTTTTGAGGATGATCAGTAAGGATATTTTGTTAATATTGTTGTGCTTTATCCATCCATGTCTTTGTTTGCAATTATGGAGCACACTAGCTTGAGTCAATCGAGCTCTACTTTTGCTATAAATTGTTCCTGGCAGATTGTTGACATGTTTAGCAATTTTGCCAAGCTTGTTGTTGATCCGTGCATGCTATGTTGTTGTTATTGCCATGTATAGCTTCTATGCCATGTCTTCTTGATGGGTATATGCTTAGTTTGTCATGCCATGCTCTGTAGTGAGTGCATCGAGCTCGTAAACATGCTACTTGTTAATCTGTTTACATGCTCCAGTTTTTCACTAACTCTGAATCTGTTTATATTTTTGCTACGTTCACATGCTTACAATTGTATTTTCTGATCCCTTTTGGCTCAAGGTCACTAAGGGACTTTTTTTATATGCTTAGAATAGCTTCATGCTATGCCTTGCTTTGCCATGATATGTTCCTGTAGCATGTAGTTTTCATGCTCTAAAGATTGCTTCCTGATGATAAATTCCTGACTTGTGTTAATTTCATTAAGTCCGAAACCTGTTATCATTTGCACTTTTGCCATGCTTGTTTGAACCTGTTAATGGATGAATTAGCCGAAGCTCAGTGTTCATCTTTTGTTAAGAATCATGAGTGGATCCCTGCCATGCATTTTGTTGCTATGTTTGAGTGCTATAGCATATTTATCTTGATGCATTTAGGAGGCTACTTGCTGTTAATCGCAGACCGGTTCCATATTTGTTTTGCTTGCCATTTCCAAACTGTGCATCCGATTCCGGTGATCTTTATATCGATTTTGACCGAAATCAACTCACCTTTCCAGTGGCACTTTTGGATTTCCAAGTTGAGGCCAGATTCAATCATTTCTTTGCAAATCTTGCATATGCATCACATACCGCATCCCGCATATCATACCATGTTTGCATCATGTTGCTTGAGCATTGCACGTGGTTGATTGTTCTCCCTTTGCTTGTTTTCTTGCTTGGGTAGATCTGGGAGACGAGTTCATGAACGAGGAGTCCGTTGAGTCCGCTTACGAGGATCAAGGCAACTCTGAGAACTTTGCAGGCAAGATGACCATACCCTCGAAATCACTTCTATCTTTGCTTGCTAGATGCTCGCTCTTTTGCTATGCCTATGCTATGATACCTACCACTTTCTTATCATGTCAAAACTCTAACCCACCATGTCCTAGCAAACCGTTGTTTGGCTATGTTATCGCTTTGCTCAGCCCCTCTTATAGCGTTGCTAGTTGCAGGTGAAGATTGGAGATCGTTCCCTGTTGGAACATATTTATTTGTTGGGATATCATAATATTATCTTGTTTATCTTAATGCACCTATATACTTGGTAAAGGGTGGAAGGCTCGGCCTTATTCCTAGTGTTTTGTTCCACTCTTGCCGCCCTAGTTTCCGTCATATCGGTGTTATGTTCCCAGATTTTGCGTTCCTTACACGGTTGGGTTCTAATGGGAACCCCTTGACAGTTCGCCTTGAATAAAACTCCTCCAGCAATGCCCAACCTTGGTTTTACCATTTGCCACCTAGTCTCTTTTCCCTTGGGTTTCCGGAGTCCAAGGGTCATCTTTATTTAAACCCCCTGGGCCAGTGCTCCTCTGAGTGTTGGTCCGACTGAGCTGCCTGCGGGGCCACCTCGGGGAAACTTGAGGGTTGGTTTTACTCGTAGCTAGTCTCATCTGAGTGTGCCCTGAGAACGAGATATGTGCAGCTCCTATCGGGATTTGTCGGCACATTCGGGCGGTGTTGCTGGACTTTTTTTTACCTTTGTCGAGGATGTCTTGTAACCGGGATGCCGAGTCTGATCGGATTGTCTTGAGAGAAGGAATATTCTTCGTTGACCGTGAGAGCTTGCGATGGGCTAAGTTGGGACTCCCCTGTAGGGTTTTGAACTTTCGAAAGCCGTGCCCGCGGTTATGGGCAGATGGGAATTTGTTAATGTCCGGTTGTAGATAAACTGAAACTTAACTTAATTAAAATGCACCAACCGCGTGTGTAACCGTGATGGTCTCTTCTCGGCGGAGTCGGGAAAGTGAACACGGTGTTGGAGTAATGCTTGACGTTGGTTGTTCTAGGATCACTTCTTGATCATAGTTGTTCAACCGTGCTTTTGCCTTCTCTTGTCGCTCTTTTTTCGAATATGTTAGCCACCATACATGCTAGTCGCTTGCTGCAGCTCCACATCATACATTTGCCTTATCTTTAAGCTTAAATAATCTTGATCGCGAGGGTGTGAGATTGCTGAGTCCCTGTGACTCACAGATTACATCCAAAACCAGACGCAGGGACCGATGATACCGCTCCAGACGATGCGCTTGAGCTCAAGTGGGAGTTCGATAAAGACTCTCGTCGTTACTACGTGTCCTTCCCAGATGATCAGTAGTGGGGCCCAGTTGGGGCGATCAGGGACTTTGTCGCATTTGGGGGTTGATCTTTATTTTGGTATCGTAGTCGGACCCTGAGTGTATTGGATGAATGTAATGACTTATTTATGTATTTGTGTGACGTGGCGAGTGTAAGCCAACTATGTACATTTTCCCTTTATTTATTTACATGGGTTGTTGTGAAGATTACCTCACTTGCGACATTGCTTTTAATGTGGTTATACCTCTAAGTCGTGCTTCGACACGTAGGAGATATAGCCGCATCGAGGGCGTTACACAACTCCCTGAAGACGGATTCAGTTGGTAGTAGTCTTTGCTAGATTTGCTTGGATCCGGTCTTCATTTGTGTATGTTCGTGTGTCTTCAAGTTTGATCCTTTCGATTTACGCTTCTCTTCGACTGTCTATAAGACCTTAGCATCATGACTCTCCGACTGTCTACTACAACAAATTTTGTTCGACTCCGATGAGGAAGGGGCGATGACGGCGGCACGTCTTTGACTCGCTTCAGTGCTTGTATTCGCCGCTAAATGGTCTATAGATCTGGATTTTTTTATATAATTTCGGATATTTGTTGTACTGTCATGATTGAACATGAATAGATCAGAAGTTTCCTGCAGGAAGGAAAAAAAAATCTGTCTGTAAAAAGAAACAGTCATGTTGAACTCGCCGCTACTTCAAAGTCCCTTCTCTCGAGCCACGCCTGCTTCGAACCGTGCACAGTTTCAAAATGGAGTACGTAAAAACTGTTCTACTAGTGCTAGCGTGATGGTTACGGGAGCTCTCGGGCAAAAGACACCAAGCAGTCCGTCCGTCGTGTCAGCCGTATATCCCGCGCCGCCGAGCTGATGGAGCAATATCACCTGCCGATCGATGGGCTCGCTTGATACTCAATACGCGGTCGGTGGCTCGATCGGCGGGCGCGCGCACGACGCTGCATGCCGTGGACGGCGTTGGCATTGGCCGGCCAGACACGCGCTCCGAGGCCCCGTCCGCGCCCCACCCCATGCCATGCCAGTAGGCCAACGCGGGCGCACCGGCACCGATCGGAATACCATATCGTGCGGCCGGTGCCGCGCCGTCGTATGCACGTACTACGCCGCGCCGTGCCCCGTGCACCCGGGCGCGTGGTCGTTGGTTGCGATGTGTTAGGATAACCTGCTAATCATGTGCGCGCCCACGTCGAGACAATGCAGATAGTGAGATGGATCATGCATCATGTACCACCAAATACTACGACCCACCAAATTAAGTACCCGTCCCTAGAGGCTTAGGTACCACGTACCATGGGATCGGTCGAGATGATTAGCCGAGAGCAACGGTTCGTCTGTCCAGGCCAGACGGCCGGGCTACTCCAGATCTCTGCCGGAGGGCTAGATTCTGATTTGTCGGTCTTCCTTTTTTTCTTGACCATTGACCTGGCCGGGAACAAAACGTCCTGTGCCATGTTCAAAGGGACCTCCCTCTTTGTCTCTCTAGGGTCTACAGCACCTGCAGGGGGGGGCTCGTTTTTTGGTTTCGTCCTTGGCTCAGGAGGGTGTGTACCTGCATGCATGCATGCATGCAGTCCCAAACAACAGATGCGCCATGATTGTCGAGCGTGTGTCGTCTAATGGCAGGTAGATTCGTACGTACATACTCCAACAGCACGGTCTCAACCAGTGCGATCCTCGATTTGATCATCTTAACAGACACAAAACAGAAGTGGTTGAAGTATAGCTTGCCGTGATTTTGAGAAGCTAGGGTGTTTCACCACAAATGTATGCTAAAGGCCTATTCTTCATTTTGATTTTATTAACTCAGAATGTAGCATCAAGTGGATACAAAGCATAATGAGTGATATCCGGCCCCTGCATAGCTAAGATGGTCTCTGTGTAGATAAGATGCACACAACCTTAAACGAACAGTCTAACAAAGTATATGTAAAAAAAGATAAATTGGCAACAGTAAATCCATATGAGTCCTAAACTATGCCAATGTCGACGGAGGAGGTGGACCGATCCGAAGATTACGTTGCCACCCATGTTGGGTAAAAACCTCCTTGGTCACCCGCTCCAACCACATACACACTGCCTTGAACAGTGATTGATACTCCATTCGTTGTAGCGTAGACCACATACGAAGCCAATGCGTACAACGATAAATAACCTGCATAGGAGAAGATGTCATGCCATTAGAAACACAACCGTTTCTACATAGCCAAAGCGACCATAATAAGGCTGACGCTCCCACCCATATTAGCGTACTAAAAGTATTTGGTATACCATCAAGCCAGTGGCCATATATACTAGCAACACTTGTGGGCGGATACAAGTTGGACGCTATTTGAATGACTGACTATATAGAACACGCAAACTTGCATTGAAAAAAGAGATGTTTAAACACTTATTCATCTTAATATCATTCTAGAGAAGAGGCCAAACTCTGGGTTATTGCGGACGCAAAAAGCCAGGGCATATTATTTTCCGTGGGTGATTGTCATGCCATGATTGTGGGCACTTTGTAAAACTGTATTATCTTCTTATTTAATTGACGAGACAAATCTTATATGTCTCCATTTCAATAAGAAAAAATATATAGCTTGCCCAAGTAGGAAAACTGCCAAGGTCTGATTCTCTGCAAGAGATGCATGTACGTAACCAGTTCACATCTCAGATAGAGCATTTCCAGCCGCACCCCCAACAGGCCCTTTTCAGACGTTTTTGCTGCGCCGGCGCCGAAAAAACAGCTCAGTCGCGTCCCCAGAAGCCCATTTTTCGCCGCTTCGGGGCGAAACTGGTACCGGCGGAGCCAGACCGAACCCGGCGCCCTGGGGGACGCCTGGGGCGCCGGCACAAGCGAAAAGGGCGCGTGAGTCCGCCCTATCGGCGAGTCGAGCGCCTCTTCCCGCCGTTTTTTTCCGCCTTCCCCCCACTTCCCTCCCATTCTCTCCATTCCTGCCGCTTCTCCCTCCCGCTCGCCTCCCAGCCAGCCGCCATGCCACCGAAGAAGTATGTCGCCCCCCGCGCCGTGGCAATCGCAACCGCCTCCATTGCCCAGCCGAAGCATAGGAAGCTGAGGGCGCCGCCGTCCAAGCCACCGGGCATGACAAACGTCGAGTGGAGGGAGAAAGTTCAGCGATGGGAGGCTGTAACCGCCGACCGGCGGAACAGGGCGATCGCCAAAAAGGCCCGTGACAACGCGGCGCGGGCGGCTGCGGCTTCGGCGGACCAAGCCGAGGCCGAGGCAACTCGCACGTGGGTGGTGAATCCGCCCGGCAGACACGCCCAGTACGCGCCATGGGGCCAGCAAGGCGTCGGCTCTCCGTCGCCACATCCATGGGGATGCGCGCCCTCGCCGGGCTATGCCGACGGGGACGCGCACGGTGGGTTCAACCCCAACGTCACCTTCCCCCATGAACACCCGGCCTAGCGCACGCCCTCGCCCGCCTTCGCCGGCGTGCAGTACCCTCCATACAACTACTCGCCGCCTGCCTACGCGTCCTCCCCGACGCCCCCTCTCCGCCGTGGCGCGCTGCCCTTCTTGCACCTCGGCGACACCGACGAGATCGAGGCCGGCATGGACGACATCATCGCGACAGGCTCGACCGCAGCCGCCGCGTCTCCTGGATTCGTCACCTTGGACGACACGGTGGATCTCAGCGGCGACATGGACGGCGAGCTCGACTACGTCTACGGCGAGGATGAGCAAGAGGAGGAGGACGAAGAGGAGGAGGAGGAGGAGCCGGCGACTGTTCCGGCGAGGGGGCGCAAGAAGAAGAAGCGGGCGGCCAGGTTCGGCGAGCCACGCATCAAGTGGGCGTCCAAGGAGGAGGAATGCCTCGCCGAAGCATGGAAAGTCGTCTGCCTCGACCCGACCACCGGCACGAACCAAAGCATCGAGACGTACTAGGAGCGGATCAAGGCCGAGTTCGACGAGCGCAAGCTCGTCGACCCCTACTTCAAAGGCGTCTACATGCAGCGCGGGGCGATGGCGATGGCGAACCATTGAGGGCATATCCAGGGGGCGTGCAACAAATGGCATGGGATCGTCGAGGAGGTCGCGGCTCACCGGGAGAGCGACGCCAACGTTGAGGATCAGGTATGACACGCCGGTCTCCCGCCTCTCTTCGCCGTGTGCGCCCGCCAACTGTTTGTTCTTCCGCGCAGTTGCTGCACATGTTCGCCTTGTATCGGCAGGGCAACAACGACGCCGAATTCAAGTACCTCCACGTCTACAAGCACATTGACATGTGCGAGAAGTGGGCAGAAGTCCGGCGCACCCTCGACAAGGCCAAGGAGACTTACAAGCCTGACGCACCGACTCCGGGCGCGTCAGAAGGGCGGCCGGACGGCAACAAATGTGCCAAGAAGGGGAAACACACCGACACGACCACCGCTCGTGTGCAGGAGTCCATCGAGCACTGCCTCGCCGACGCGCAGGCCCGGGCCGCCCTTCGTGAAGAGAAGACCGAGGCGCGGTGGTCGGCGTTGATATCGAGCAGCGCCGTCAAACTCGACCTACTCCGGACCAACGTCGCCGCGAAGAAGAGAAACACCGGCCTGGCTTTCCTGCTGGGCGGGGCGGATATACTCTAGAGCAACGACGAGGCGGTCAAGGCATGGTACTTGGCGGAGCGTGGCCTTATCCTGAACCAGCTTCCCTCGACGACGCCGCCCACGCTGATGCCCACGCTGACGACGCCGCCAAGCCCGAGCGATGATGCCGCCGAGACTCCCCGCAGCACAGAAGCCACGCCGATGCTGCCAAGCACGGAGACCCCACCAAGCCAGCGTCGGCGGAAGCCGACCTCGCCGTCTGATGCGCACGCGCGTCCTTTCTGCTTTTTGTACGCCAGACTTTTTATTCAATCGCCGAACTTGTGGCCGCTTGATTGCCGGATTTGTGACGTCTATTTTGTGAGCGGAAATGACTATGTTTGAATTTGCCGCGGATAGAGGACGGCACCTGGAGGGCGTGGCTGGGAGGTAGGTCATCCATGGGCCAATCTAGCGCCGGTTCGTCCCCAAGCCGCTCTTTTTCAGCGCCCTGGAGGGCTCAACAGCTGGGGATGCTCTTAGCCACCAGCAACCGAACGGATGGAAACCGAACAGATGAAAGAGAAACGTAGCATGTGCGCGCGTGCAGCCGAGTAGTAGACGCTTTGAGAAACCGATGCAGCCGGCTCACGTATGTGTCAATGTGTGTCGGCATTCTTGCAGGAGTTATGTGAAATTGCGGCAGCCATGTCGTCACCTATACTGTTGTGCTGTGGCCATTAGGTCACCATTCTTGGAAAGATCCAGACTACCTGTAACGAGGCGCTAGCTGCTGTTGGGGTGCATTCAACACACAGCGTACGCTCCCCTTTGTCGTCCCGGCGACCACGAAACATGTTGACTCCAATCATTTCCAAATTGTCCATCACTATGCGCGCATAGCGTGGGTTGGAGAAAACATTACAGAAATCCTATTCCCATGTGCTACTTCTACAAAGGGTTTCATACTGTGCGAGAGAGAATAACTACCTCGAGGAAATTGTTGAGATAACCACCATTTATTAAACTACCTGGAGTAGTACGTTAGATCTACGTGAACCGATTGTGTATAGAATAGCTTTGCTCAAAACATTTAGATGATACATGGCCGAGAGAGCGGATCCAAATTCAGTGGACCGGTTAATGTAGCGCCAATCATTATTACAAGTGATTTCTGGTGTGTGTGTGTGTGTGTGAGAGAGAGAGAGAGAGAGAGAGTAGATTTTGCCCGGACTCACTCTGAACTGCATGACATGCCCACACTGATCATCCAAATGCGAAGAGAGAGAGAGAGAGAGAGAGAAAGAGTAGATTTTGTCCCGTCCCTTTCCCCAAGCTCTAGTGCCTTTTTTTTTTCCTTTTGAGGTTTCATTCGGTTTTCCCTGATTAAACGAGAATGTTAGGTTTTTGGGTCCAGTTTTTTTTATAAACTAGATCAACTCTCTTCTTCTTAATAAAATGCAGCCCCCCCCCCCTCCCCCCTCGCACGAGGTTTCTCAAAAAAATGGAGATCTGACCCACATAACATTTGTTAGGATATACAACATTGCCTAAAACACTCCAAGATGGTATTAGGAAATTATGTCAGCTACACGAGGATTTTCAAAGTTGGATAACAAAAGTGTTAGGGACTGCACATGAATTTTACTCATTACACACCACCTAGGCGGTGAGTCCTCCCCCAAATCTGGGACAATTTCTTGCGTTGTTGATATATATTGTCACGGTATGTTCATGATATATGGTCCTTTTCTTCATCCAAAATTATGCTTGCTATACAGTATTCGAAGGGGGTGGCCTCTCTTTTATTTAAAAAAGAAAATAAAAACATGGTTGCTCATATTATACACCACTTTCTTCGTCCTGGTGATTAGGAAAGATGCTGAATCCAATCATTTGGAGATTGTTCATCACTATGCACATATAACGAAGGCTAGAGAAAACAATTAGATGATACATGGGCGAGCAAGCATATCCAAATTCAGTGGACTGGACCAGTTGATGTAGCGTCAATCATCATCACAAGTGATTTATCATTAAGAAAAGAGAGAGTAATTTTTGCTCATCCACGTCTAGTTGCATGACATGTCCACATTGGCCATCCAATTGGTAAAATGGCAATTTGACCCACATAACAGTTTTTAGGAACTTAGGATGTACTCCATCTGTAAACTTATATAAGATCATTTAGATCACTACTTTGGTGGTCTAAATGATCTTATAAAAGTTTACAGAGGGATTACAATATTGACCAAAACATGCCATGTTGGCATTTTAGCAAATTTGCTGAGCTAAGCTATACGAGCATTTTCAAAGTTGGGTAACAAAAGTAAGTGCAAAACGCCAATGGTTAGGGACTGCGAGTGAAATTTACTCATTACACACCAGCTAGGCTTGTGAGTCCTTTCCCCAATTTGGACAATTTCTTGCCTTATTGATAGAGATTCTCACATTATGTTCACAGTATATGCTCATTTCGTTCACCAGAAGCATAGTTGCTCATACTACACACTCCCTTCTTCGTCCTCGTGATAACGAAAGATGTTGACTCCAATCATTTGGTGATTGTTCATCACTATACATATATAACGAAGGCTCGAGAAAACATTTAGATGATACATGTGCAAGCAACCTTATCCGAATTAAGTGTAATGGACCGGTTGGTGTAGCGTCAATCATCATCACAAGTGATTTCTCGTAAAAAAAAAGAGAGTAGATTATGCTCGTCCTCTCGCCAATTGCATGGCATGCTCACATTGGTCACCCAACTCTACAAATGGTGATCTTGCCCACATAACTTATGTTAGGATGAACAATATTGTCTAAAAAACGAGATACCACTTTACCAAGTTCGATGAGCAACAGAGCATTTATAAACTTGGATAAAAAAGGCAAGTGCAAGACATCACTGATTAGTGACTATGAATGAATTAAACTCATTACACACTACCTAGGAGCGTTTCTCCTTTCCCCAATTTGGGACAGTTTCATGCCTTAATAATAGATCTTGTCGTGGTATGCTCATGGTGTATGGTCCTTCCGTTCATCAGAAGCAGTCAGGTTGCTCACATTCATCAGAAGCGGTAAGGTTGCTCACATTCTAGGCTCTCTTCTTCATCCCGACAATCACAAAAGATGTTGACTCCAATCATTTTGAGATTGTCCATCACTATACACGCATATGGAAGGATGAAGAAAACATGTACATGATACAAGACAGATTGAACGTATACCAATTTGGTGGACCATTCGATGTAGAGCCTATCATTATAAGTGAATCACATAACAAGAAATGTGACTAAGTTTTAGTCGTTCACTCGACTACTCAACATGTTCACTTTTATCATCAGACATTGATAGTGACATCTAAATATGTGCAATAATATCTAAGTTAAACATGCAATGCCAGACCCACACACAAAATACATGCCATCTTGCAATAAAAGTCAGCGCAACTCCTCGGTTTAAAGACTACCAGCCAATTGTACTCATCACACCACCTAGGTCTTCCCCTAATTCGCCTTGGAAGTGTTTTTTTAACATAAAATCTACGTTTGCTAGACCTCACCATGTTGTGTTATGTTGAAAGTAGTATGGCCGCTCAAAGTATACACCCCCCTTCTTCGTCCCGACAATCACAAAATATGTAGATTACAATCATTTCAACATTGTCCATCACTATACACGTATAGCGAAGGATGAAGAAACCATTTACAGGATAAAGACCGAGCGAGCATATCCAAATGTGGTGGACCAGTTGATGTAGAGCCAATCATCACAACTGATTTCTCAATTATCATAAATAAAAGGGAGAGTAAGTTCTAGTCGTTCTAGCCCGTTCTAGCTGAGCTTACACAACATGCTCACTTTGGTCGTCCAGCTACGGAAATGGCCATCTACTCAAATAAATTTGGAAAGGATGTCCAATAATATCTAAACTGGTTCAACTTTACATCATAATTTTTTGACCCGAGAGGCGAGTGAAATCAACTAGCTAAAATAGTCAACAAAACAAAAAGTAAAAAGTAAAACTAAAAAATTTACTCTGTAACACAACAACCATTAGCACACTAGAAAACACAAAGTTTCATTCAACCAAAGAATTAAATAGGAAAAATGGCATGAAAATTATGGAAAGCATATTCAGTAACACAAAAAATAATTTGCACATTACAAAAGCACAAGTTGTTTATCTAGAAAAATGTGCCACTGGTGTATATATAAAGTGCAAATGATCAAAATATAGTTCATGGGACGCATCCCAGAAACTCCATACAACTAAGGGAAGTTCCAGACGTTGCAAAAGAAGAACACCTATGATAATTAAGTCTTACAAGTTCGACATAAAGTGAAAATATGAAACATAGGGCGCGTTTGGCTCCTGTGGCAGTTGCACTTTTTTTGGAACGTGTTTGGTTACCAACAAAACCCAACGTGCAGCAGTCCCCCACAGCGTAAATTGCACTGATATGAGTCTACATGTGAGGAAACGACTGATTTGAGTGTTACTCCTGGCCAAGGCTGAGGGCTGCTTTGAGTTTCATGCAGGCTTGTTTCTCTCCATGGCACAGGCAACCAAACAGCCGGGACTTGGCCCTGAGCGTGCGTGGTTACCTTGCTAGCGACCAAACACGCGCATAACATAGGTAAAAACAGAATAGAGATGACAAAGATCCTCAATGAAGAAGCAATTTAGCTGAAGATGCTCAGGCAGCAAAGGTAGCAACCAGTAGATGCCATTTGAAATGGCAAAACATGTAGAGGTCCAGTATATCCACACTGCTTCTACTACAACCGGTCAGTGCATGATTGGGGGATTTTTTTTTGAAAGTACGATGAATTTTATAGAAAATTCGGAAACTATACGTCCTAATATATAAAAATCAAAACTATAACCCCGTCGGTCTCCTGTTGGCCGAAAAAGGTTTTTTCAGCGCACCGTTGGCCGAAGTGAGCTCTTCAGCCTCTTGTTAGCCAAAGAGTGGCCAGTTGGGCCGAAGATAGCAGCTTCGGCTTACTGCTGGCCGAAGAGTGGTCTTCGGCCCTGTGTAGACCGAAGAGTGTGGTCTTCGGCTTCGTGAAGGCCGAAGAGTGCCGGAGCTGTACGCCTCGCTGCAGCTGCATGTACGCTGGTTGGCAGGCTTGCTGCCATATGCATGCAGCAGCCTCTGCTCGTGGATATGGACTCATCTCATATGCATGCTGCTGCACGTACATGTCGTTCCATCCATTGATCTCACATGGCATTATCTAATCACGCGCAGCTGGCCGTTGGTGCTACTGTATTATCTAATCACCTGCAGCATATAGTACGCGGCTATAAGAGCAACTCCAACCGGCCGACCTAAATCGTCCACGCGTATTTGTTTCGGTTGAAGCGCGTACCCAAACCCAAACCGCGACCGACTAAGCCAACCACGATCTCTAAATTGTTAACGTTTTCAGTTTACAAGGCTATGTAGACACCACTCTTTTCTTGTAGATGTGCATCTCCTAGATTGATCTTGATAATCGGGCCAGCACAAGCTGCTCACGGCAGAGCAGCGGCGGATGGCGGCGTACGCGGCCGACTCTCCCAATTGGGAGGTCTGGTCCTGCTAGCGTTGGGTGCATGCGTCGATCCAAACGTCCTGCCAGCGTTGAGTGCATGCGTCGACCCAAACGAAAAATCGAACACATGCGCTCGCTCGGCCGATCCAAACGGCCACTTTTTATCCGTTTGGATCGGCAGGTAGGAGTTGCTCTAACACACACTACTAGTACCGACCATGCACTTGCACAATAATCCTGCACTGCTACTAGTATACGTAGATAGTATATCCACATGCAAAGCACTATTACTAGTCTACATAGATAGTACATGCACACGCGGTACCGTCTCCATCACCAGATGAACAGGCACGTGGTAGACGTACAAACTTTGCATGCCATGTGAGATCGATGGATGGGTGGATGGAACGACAGGTCAATTCCAACGAGTCTGTAACTGCAGCGAGGCGAGCGTCTGGGACATGCATTAGTACATGCGATTAGATAATCAGTAGCACCAAGCCACCAACGGCCAGCTACGCCTGATTAGATAATGCCATATAAGATCGATGGATGGAACGACAAGGTACGTGCAGCTGCATGCATGTGAGATTGAGTCAATATCCACGAGTAAAGGCTGCTGCATGCATATGGCAGCAAGCCAGCCAGCGTACGTGCAGCTGTAGCGAGGCAAAGGGCCTGGATGGCTCCGGCACTCTTCGGCCTTTATGAAGCCGAAGATCACTTTTCGGTCAACAGTAAGCCGAAGTTACTATTTTCGGCCCAGCTGACCACTTTTTGGTCGACTGGAGGCTAAAAGCTCATTTCGGCCAACAGTAGGCCGAAAAGGCCTTTTTCGGCCCGCGAGAGGCCGACGGGATCATAGTTTTGATTTTTAAACATTAGAGTGTATAGTTTTCGAATTTGCTATAAAATTCGTCATAGTTTAAAAAAAAATCGACAATTGGGCGCATCATAAGGACGGATCCAATGTTGGTAGATTTCTATAAGGCCTCGTTTGACAGGAGAGGTTTTGCAGCCCCAGAGTGGAGAGGGATCTGAGAGAATTTTGTTAATCCCTCTCTTCCACCCAATCCCCTCAATTCCCCACTAATCTCTCCCCCTCATAAACCCCTCTATTTGGTTAAACCTCCTACAACAGCAGCAGCATAGCAAGCGTCCAGTTCCCTGGGTGCCTTGGGGGGTTTTCTGTACTACATATATTGAGGGGGATTCGTGGAGATATGAGAGGATTGGCTTGCTCAATCCCTACGTGTTAAATGGGTTGACAAGGATTTCTGGGGATTTTGAACCCTACGAGGATATTCCCCTCCAAGCCTCCCCAAACCTCCTCCACCAAAGGCCTAATGAAAACTGTTGCCCCGTACAGTCCAAATGATTATGTACTACTAATACAAGTTTGCTCGACCATCCCTGCGAGGAGGCAGATGGTTAGCCAGCCAATGGCCATGGCGTGAGCCTGTTGGAAAAGCTTGTTAATTGGGCAGGACCAGGATGGCCTACGTGGAGTTGAGTTCATGGCGCCGTGCAGTGACCAATCGGCATCTTGGAGTGTGTTTTCTATACTGGCCCTCCTTCAGGCTCCAGTCCTTCTCCCCCACACCACACAAAGCTTGGGACAACCCTACACGAATCTTCCAGCGTCCCTAGATGTTCCCTGCACGAACGAGTTGAGTAGGCAAATGATATGCAAACAGTCTTTGAACTCCTGCACCCATGGCTCTAATACAGAAGCACACGGACATATTTTCAAGTAAGGCTATGTTTGTTGGTTAGTACATTGTTTAGAGAGCTGCTATACACACGATGAAATTACAGCCGCATGCGTGCACGATCACATGTGGCAGCGCCAGCAGCGCGCGTACATGCAGGAGGCAATTGTTTTTGCTGTTTGCTGATGCATGCACAGTGTTATCGTTCACAGATCGTGCAGTTTGTGTCGTGTGTAAAGCCATTCTGCACTGTTTAAGAACACATTTGCAAGGAAGGCACTGTTTAACAATTCATATCTGTTTTATTTTTTCGGTTTTGCCAATCCTAAATGGACTTAGACTTTCTCAAATTCCGGTCGGTTTAGAACAAGGGCGCTGCTATGCGTCGGCCGGCAGATCATCCGCCGCCTCACGAGCCGTCAGATCTGATGTATTGAGCGGTCGGGCATCACCTTCTGCCATTGCAGCACAACTCGTGTTGCCAAAAATTTCTGCAACGCGGGTCATGTTGCAGAAAATTATGCAACATAAGTCAAGTTGCAGAATTGTTTTTTGCAATAGAGGACTTATGACAATTTTTTTGTAAGAGAGGTCTTGCTGCAATTTATTTTTTTAATGATAGAGATGTCATTACAGTTTAGCCTCTTTTGGTTCATAGGTTAGGATTATCATAGGAATAGGAATCTTGTAGGAAATGAGATGACATGTATCTCTAATCCTATGAGTAGGAATAGGAAATAAGATGTCATTTGGTTGACACCAAAGGAATTTTTTCATTGAGTCCAGGCTCTTTTTTATTTTTTCCTATGAAATGTGGAGGATAGGAACCAATCCTATGTAGGAATAGGAATCCATTCCTATGAACCAAAGGGCTCTAAAGGAAAAAATCCTATAAGAATCCTATCCTCTAGAATTCCTATGAAATTCCTCTAAACCAAAGGAGGCCTAATTATTTTGCAACAAAGGTACTGCTACAACTATTTTTGCAACAGAGACATTGTTGCAAAAACCGATAGCAAACAGTAATCAACAAGCAGCGATCAATCCGCAGGTTGAAGCCAAGCGTTTTCGTTAGGACAATACATCTTCTTTTGGTACAATGCAACTTGTATTTTTCTATATTTTCACCGAACTAAGATTCATTTTCCGAGTCAGTTGTGACTGAAAAAAAAACGCAATCGACATAGACATAGATACACCGTAAAATCCAATTTGCATTCACAAACCAAGCCTTGTCCGTCGATATATATGATTATATATATAGTAGTTATTAATTAATCTGTGATTATGCACTAGGAGACACCGATGATCGCTTAATCTATATATCCAGGACGATGCCCGTGCATGTGTGCTCGGCATGCATCATGCAGATCTAGAGAAACCTCCACACTCCCCCATGTGTAAACCAAACCCGCCGCACACAGTGCAGACAAAATCCAGAGGCCACACAAGTTAATTAATACGTACTTTGCTACCAGCAGAACCAATAAACAAGCATTTACTGGATCGATCTCGTACGTCCTATGGCCCAAGCGCACCCCCAATTGATCCTGCCGTCTACTCCCGCTATAGTATACTCACCTCGGCTGCGAGAACACTACTCCTTCGTTCCAAAATAGATGACTCAACTTTGTACTAGTTGAGTCATCTACTCCCTTCATCTCATAATATAAAAACGTTTTTGACACTAGTGTAGTGTTAAAAACGTTTTTATATTTTAAGACAGAGGAAGTATTTTGGAACGGAGGGAGTACCACTCAGTACCACTGGTAGTAGAGTGGTGATGCCGCTCTCCATGGCTCACCATGTCGTCTCTCCCTGTCACGCATTTACAGCCCTCGCTCTCTTCCTAACTAGCTCCCTCCTCATCCTCCTACCACCTGCTAAGCTAAGCTAGTTAGCTTCCTCCCCTCTCTCATCCATCCTCGCTCTGCTAGCTGCTTCTCGGACCGGCAGCGCCCGCTATATATAGCTCTCGCCTCGGCTGCTCCAGAGAGCAAGCAACAAGCTAGCAGCTACACTCACCCAACCGTTAGCCTGATACTAGCTAGCAAAGCCATATCTCCTTCTGCAAGCTGTGTTTGGGCACTCTCAGGTCACAATTACAGCTTGATACGTACATACATACCGCGAGGGTGGAGTGAAAGCGATCGAGCATGTCGTCGAGCAGCCGGAGATCACGCACGCGGCGCTCCGGGAGCTCGCCGTCTATCTCGGAGGAGCAGATCTCCGAGCTGCTGTCCAAGCTGCAGGCGGCGCTCCCGGAGTCCCAAGCTCGCAATGGCGCTCACAGGGTAAATACTACCTACCCAAAGTGGTAGTGGCTGCTTTAGTAGCTGCTTTTCCATGAATAGTCAGCTGATCGCGACGCGTGAGTGCAGTGTGCAACCGTGCATGGCCGGAGTCACTGATGTGAGTTAGCTTTCGTGCTGTTTCAGGGGTCGGCGGCGAGGGTGCTGCAGGAGACGTGCAGCTACATCCGGAGCCTGCACCGGGAGGTGGATGAACTGAGCGAGACGCTCGCCGCGCTGCTTGCCTCCGATGCCGTTACCGCCGAGCAGGCCGCTGTCATCAGGAGCCTCCTCATGTGACCCTCCCACCGCCCTCCCATCCTCGCGGCGCACACGTACGTCTACCAAGCTCTCCGGCGGCCCATGTGAGCATGCCCGTGAGCGAGTACCTTCGTTGTGAGCCCAATTCCTAAGGTAAAAAATTCCGACTCTGTTAACCCAAGTCCACCCCCTAAGACTATGCAATGTTTTATACAAAATTGCATCAAAGGTGGTGCGCCCAGATACCATTTCAGCTAAGCAGTCTGCATTTGTTTCAGGACGTTTGATAACGGATGATATTGTTGTGGCTTCTGGGTGCTTGCACTTTATGAAGCGAAACAGAGCTGTTAAGTGTTGTCATTGTGCCCTTAAGCTTCATGTGATGAAGGCTTATGGCAGGGTTGAATGGGACTACTTTGAGGGCAATTATGCTCAAATTAGGATTTTCTGAGCGTTGGGCGAACATTGTAATGAGTCTTGTCAACTTGGTCTCGTACTCAGTTTTGTTCAATGGTAAGAAACTTGAAGAAAACAAACGATCCAGAGGATCCGACAGGGAGATCCAATTTCCCTTTTCCTATTCTTTTTTTGGCAGAGGGCCTTTTGTCCCTCCTTAAATCCAGAGTTCAGCCGTCTTAGATTGGTGTGATCCAAGTAGCGCCATTGGCATCATCTGTTAACCATCTTTTATTTGCAGATGACAGTTTATTGTTCTTAAAGTCTAATGGTGTTCGGACGAGCGTCAACCAGTTGGATGTTTATTTCTAGGCTTCTGGCCAGCATATATTAATTCTAGCAAATCTTCTACCCTATCAATAAAGGATGCACAACCACTACCAAAAAGGAAATTAAGATTTTGCTAAATGTCGAAACAAAGAGTCTCAATGAAAAGTACCTAGGTATGCCTTTTGATGTAGGTGCTTAGAAAAATGAGGCTTTCAAATACTTAAAGGACAGACTGTGGAGCAACATGAAAGAACAGACTAGGAAAAAAAAATCAACATTGTAAGCAAGGTCCCGGAGCCGGATGCTGAAACACAAAAGCACAATGTGAACTGATTCTGAGAGCATCTCTCGTACATTCCCCAAAAGTTAAATATGAAAAAGGGTATCTCCAATGTGACCCTCAAAATGCCCTCAAATGTTCAGACCGAATTGTCCGGACACATTTTGCCATCCGACGTTGTAATCCATCAATCCGCGGATGCGTCTAGGTATCCGAAATCCCGCAAATCGAACGTAAACCAAGGGGAAGCTTTGCGGGTATCCAGACCACTACCCTGTACGCATCTGACACCCCGGTCCCACCAAAACCTCTCCCATGCAAGTGCCCTCTCTCAAGAGAATGGACCTTCGCTCCCCACGCTGCATTCATGCCGGCCCAGAGCGGACACAGCCGTTCAGCCGGCATGAAGCGACATGCCGGCCGAGAGCGATGCCCGTGCGACGTCTGGGTCACCGCACCGAACGGGACGGGATGACTCTCTACCACATCAAACCGGCTGCCGACATTAAACATGTGTGGCAGCTAAGAAACCCACTCCCGCGCCCGCATTTATACATCAACATCGGTTGTCCTGGCCTTGTTATTTATATGTGTCCACGTACATCATGATCCACACTACATCACCTCTGCCATGACTATGAGCTCTAGAGCGATGCGGGAGAGCCGCTCGACTGAGAAGAAGCCTGAGTTGGCCGGCCTTGCGGCCGAGTGACAGGACCATCGGGCACGACGGATAGCGGCTGGCTTGCCGGAGGTCAACAACGATGACTAGACGATGCAGCAGGCCACGAACGATGATCCGGCGCCGCCGTCCGTGTCAGTCCATGCCGGATTCACCATGTAGCAGGCGTAGGAGCACTTAAAGACCGTCATGGAGGAAGAGTTGCCGGCGTCGCCGGTGTTGACATTCCCACAAGCAGAGGAGAACCAATGCTATAACCTTTAGCTCCTCGATGAGCACCAGCTCACGGAGGGATAAATCGCCGGCGAGCAGGCGAACGACATTGCGCCCCGGCCATGGTCATAGAGGATCCGGGCTTGTTGGATGAACAGTAGGGCGCTGTGCTAGTCAATGCGCATCGGCTGCATCGTTCATTGCGAGCGATGGCGGTTGCGCGTCCTGCAGGCGTAGGCTGACACCCCGTTCCCCGAGATCGACATGGAGGCGAAAAAAGGTGGCTTGACAAAGATGACGAGTGGACAACTGTTCGACAACACGGATGAGACCCGAGGGCCACCACGTAAGAGGTCTGAAGCAGAAATCCATCAGATGTTAACGAATTGAAATGATTGCCGAAGTCAGGAAAGGAGAGAAAGAAGGCAGAGGAGAAAATACTACGGTCTGAGATTTGGATTTCTCAGCTCTTTGCGGTGGTCAGGGGAAGCTTCGCGCTTCATCGCTGTCGGTGGCGATACCCGCGGGTGTCACCCCCCTCGCACTCACGGTGAAAACCTTCGCCTACTTTGCCTGGTGCGCTGGTGGCGGTGCTTGGTGTCGTTGAGTGAGTGGATATCGGCTGTAGCGGTGTATCTCATGCGCTTCTCCTCGGTGCCATGTTGGTGGCATATGTTGCTGCATTTTTTCTTTCTTTGTTGTAGCTTCAAAGGGCTTTCATTTGTTTATAAAGGTCACCGGGGCCGAAAAGCCCGCCTAAACACTTTCAATAACAGGTCAAACGGCTAATCAGTAATACGAGAAATTTTGCCGGTATGAAGAGAGGTGGTGGGGTTACAAACGTGATTCTAAGAACTTCGTGATCACTATGTATCGGTTCGGCCGTTTGCTTTATTTGTGTATAAGTTGGGCGGAAACATACTGAAACTCACAAACTTGTCGTGGAACACACTGTGATCTGACTGATTGTATTTTGGGAGAATGTTTTTTTCCTGCAAGAATTCACGCGGACAGCCGCACGTGAAGCGAGAGCCGACAGCACCTACCTACGCAGGGCCACACGACTATACCGACACAATCACATTGACCAGCAGTACGTGCCAACCAAACTATGTACTTTCTCCGTTCGAAATTACTTGTCTTGAAAATGAATATATCTAAAATTAAAATACGTCTAGATACATCCTTTTTTGCGACAAGTAATTCCGAACGAAGAAAGTACAACGTAGCTTAGCTTCACGTACGCGCGCGGCCGCTGGCACGTCGGGCTCCCTCCCGCAAGAAAGGCCGGCCATTTCTGCTTGTTGCAGATCGTCGTGCGCGTGTATACGCCAATGGTTGGTGGCGGCGCTCGGTCCGGCGAACTGTGCGCGGGGGCGCCCCACGGGTGGGACGCGACGTTCGGCGCTCTCACCGGGATATGACCGCGTCGACGATCTCGTTTCCCTGTACACGGAGGCGTACCCGCAACGACCGGCCGGGGCTGCGGCCCCGTGCGTACTTGCGTGCGTTTGTATTTCCTTCGTCCGAAAATACTCGTTGAGATGACGAGTATTTTTAGACGAAGGGAGTAAACTTATAAGTAGCCCGCTCGCGTTCCGTGGACGGGCGTGCGGCTGGCCTCCCGTCCCGTAGAGCGCGTGCGTACACGTACTACAGTGGTGCGTAGCCCCAGTTACTGTGGCGTACGCGTGCGTTTGAGAAATGCGGTCCGTGCGCCCGGTGGCCCGTACGCGTACCTGGTTGCCCGAGTGTCGACTGTTGGCTTGCCATGCCGCCGGTGTCCGCCCCACACTATTTGCGAATCGACATACAGTTAGTAGCTTGCAAATAAGCATTTTTTCCGTGTGAACCCACCCTTTGTCCTGCCACATTGAACGTTTTGCTGCCATAGAGTGATGTGTCGACACTTCGTCATGAATCAGGATCAAAGCTAGCTCCATTGTGCGTAGGGACTGCTCGTACGCGCGCTCGCACGCTTTCATCTGTTGATACAGATCACAGTACAACAACACACAAAATAAGCGCGAACATCAGCTTGTATGCAGGGACCAACATGAGAGTTAGAGCAGTTCACTCTAGCTAGCTACTCTACTTAATTTGCACACGCCCAAAATAGTGGTATGAAGAGAATCAAGTGCACGCGTGTGGGGTGGACCATCGATCATCTGGTACGGGCTGCCTAATGACAAGTGGTCACGCACCGTTCCTCGCTAGCCACAGTGCTTCGTCTTGTCCCATGCTAATTAGCCCTCGGGTAACAGTAATTGGCGGCGTCATACGTATCTTGCGATTGAATGGATGCGATTGTACAACGTACATTACGTGCTTGGCTTCTTGACACGCAGTGAAGTGTCAGCAGTGTTCTTCCTGCCTAACCTTGTAGTATTTGCTATACATATCTGTTCTGCGTCCAACACTGACGCACGTAGGTCACGCGTTGATATTCACGAGCGAAAAGCAAAACATTTTGGACGTCAGCCCATAGCACAAATAGTGTACATGGCACATTACTTAGCGGCTTGGGCAAACGCTGGTCGTCGCAGTTCGGCTCTCTACGTTCTGCAGCAGTTCGGTATTCATGGATTTAGGCGTGTGATGATGTCGAACCTAGGTATATGCACGCGAGCAGCTGCCTCCGGCCATGTATGACATGGAACGTTTCAGATTTCAAACTCTCCTGACAAGGGTGTGTGTGCACCCGTTCGTGTGGCATTGTCTTTTCGAAGAGAGGCGGTGGCAAGCTGGCAACACACAACGACTTTGGTTTGGTGGTGCTCTTCAAAGTTCAAACACCGGAACTCGAGCGCCGGGGTGTAAACCCTAAGCCTGACCTTTGATGGTTGCACCAGGTGGTAAAGCGCTGGTTACGCGTTGTGTCCTTGTCGAAGATATTGGTTTCAAGTATGCTCAGACGTGCTCTTCAGGGTGAAAACTCAAGATCTAACTCTTTGTTGTTAGATCAAGATCTGACTCTTTGTTGGAAAAACTTCTGTTGCTTGGAGGTTTGAGAATCATATGCAGCTCACAGATTTATCTAAAAACAGACAGTTATAGAATCTTATAGTTTTCCTGGTTCTTAGCTGCATATGATAATAAAAAATAGTCGCCAAATTTACATATTAAACTAGATAATGCCCGGTGCGTTGCTACGGAATTGTTTAGCAATGAACTTATCAAAAATAAAATTAGAATATGAGAATAGCAGTACCACACCACATTGAACCTAAGGTAAATGAGGTTGGATGCATGTTATATTGTCTTGCGATATTCAAGTTCTTGCTGAAAAATAAAATAAAAATGAATGATGTGGATGACTTTCATGTTGTTTGATGATGTACAGGGTTTGCATGCCCTAGAAAGTGGAAAGTGAAAAGTTGAATGGTTGCATTGACGCTAGATGACGTGCATGTGGTGGAAAGTTAAAAGTTTATTGATTGCATGTGTTTGATGATGTGGATGGCTTGCATGCCCATTTAATTTTCTTAGAGTTATACGTCAGCATGTACATTTATAGGGTGGCATATGAGATGTGGTGAATAAGCTGCATGTTAAGATAAATAAGATAGTGTAAAGATGAACCTTTATATATCTAGATAGTATGTCAATGTTTAAAGCATCACTTGGCTGTGATAAGGGAGTACTGTTAGAAATAATCCAGCATGATTAACGTGAATGGATCACAAGCCTAGTCATAAGATCACCTAATTGCACAGATCAGAGACATGGATGGGGTCTTACCACCAATAGATGCAGCCATTGGTGTAGGCGATGCGAAGTCACGTGCCTGCTTGATGCAGGCTCCGGGCAGACGGTCGAGCCGGGTAGCGGCGTCCCTCCGAGCATGATCGGCACTGCCCCGAGACAGGGGTCACTGGTAGAAAAAGGGCCTATAGTCCCGGTTCGTAAGGGCCTTTAGTCCCGGTTCAGGAACCGGGACTAAAGTGTCGGTACTAATACCTCCACCCTTTAGTCCCGGTTCAATCCAGAACCGGGACTAAAGGCCCAACCGGGACCAAAGGGTCTCCTGACTGGGCTCTGCGCACTGCCCACGTGGAGGGCCTTTGGTCCCGGTTGATGGCACCAACCGGGACCAATAGGCATCCACGCGTCAGCACTTCTGTGGCTGGGGTTTTTGTTTTTTTTTTGAAAGGGGGGGGGTTGGGGGTTTTAGGGGGTTAATTTAGGTGTTTCATATATTATGTTAGCTAGTTATAATTAATAGAGAGAAGTGTCCTCTATTATGTGTGTGCTTGGTCGACGCTACGTACTATACATACGTATATAGAGAGGACTAGACACGCTAGCTAGCTAGTAAGCAAACGAAGGAAACAGAAGATCGTCATGAACATATATGCATATATACAGAGAGAAGTGATATCGACCACCTCTCCTTCTCCGAGAGATTGGTCGAACAACAAGTTCTCGTATATCTATCTGACACTACCGGCTACATATATACAGTAATTATCTCTTACAAATATAATCATACGGACTCAGGGTTAACATAGAATTCTCCGTCTTCAGGGATCACGTGGTCAAGAAAGAATGCCGCCAATTCCTCTTGAATTCCTCGCATGCGAGCTGGTGCTAGGAGTTCATCCCGCTTCCGAAACATCTAATTTAAAGAAGGGGGTCAATACATATATATATGAATGAATGAAACTCAACACAAATGATGGTAATAAAATAAAATTGTGAATGTTGTTATTTACGTACTTCATATTGTTCGTCAGTGTAGCCCCGCTCACAGGTCGTGTGGCGGATGGACTCGCAAACATAGTAACCACAGAAATCATTCCCTTGTTGCTGCCACAACCACTTTACAAGAAATAGAGGTTAATCAAACTGATAAGCAAGAATGCCAAATGGTATTGATGAAACTAGCGCTTGAATGACTAGTAGATGCGCTTAAAATGCTACTATAGCTAGTACTTACTTTTGAGTGTCTAAATTGCAGCTCCTTCGGCAGTCCCGGAGCTTTTCTGGTGAATTTTCTCCAAACCCTGCCGGACAAAGAAAACAATTACTTGATATATCAGGAAATGAACAAAGTTGCTGATATGGTGGATAATGATCGATTTAACTTACTTCTCGAGTATTTGAGTCATGTCTCCATAGTCCTTGGGATCTTTTCGTCTTGAGTCTAAGACGGTTACTAGTCCCTGCTCAAGCTTAATATGTAGGAGAATATAGTGGAAACTGCACACGCATGCATAACTCATCAATTACATTACTATAACCTTGACTAATATATAAGGGAAACCGAATACGCACAAGACAGTAACACTCACTTGAAGTTGTAAGGAAAGAGTATTATATCTTTGTTTTGATTTATTATCAACGATTCTAGCATGCTGGCCTCGGTTTCTGCGGCATGAAATTTAACCTGAGTTGCATCTATGAGATTTGTGTTAATGAACCCAATATCACCGACTTGTCTTTTCTTCAATTCGATGATCTTCAATCTGCATAATATAGTGAGGATGATTATAAATACATGCAATGAAAGAGCTAAGCTATATAGAGAAACTTAATGACAGAAGTAGTACTACTTACAGACAGTAGCAGGTGACAGTTGCTTTATCGAGGGCCAATTGATTGAAGAACTGATAGAACTCCTCAAATGGAACAGGCAACAGATCAATTCCAACGAGGTCATGCTCCGGTTTAACTCTCGCATACAAAGTACTCCTCCCCCCAGAGTCTCTGCAGATTTTCAAGTACCAATCATGCAATCTTCGCATCATCGTTGATAGAGATCTTTCATCTTTGACGAGAGGCTTCCCGTACTCGTATCTTTGTATCTGCACGTCCATGGGGTCATAATGTACTTCGTCGGGCAGGTAATCTGCAGGATTGCTATAACCGGGCACCATCCTCGGATCACTATCGACGTTGTGGCTAGGCACCTTGAGCGGGGGGCACGATTGCTTCGCTTGTTCGCCGAGCTGGGCAATTTGTTTCCCAGCTCGTCGTTGTTTCAGCCTTTGATCACTGACAGTACTTCCCGACCGCTCCGCTTCGGCAAATTCCTTTCCAATAATGCGGTCATAGTTTCCTTTCGGCGAATCAGACTTCGGTGGTTTTGTCAGGGCAGCCAGAGTGCGCTTCACTTTCACCCGATCTACCTTCTCCTCCGGAGGTGGATGTTTCTTTGCTTTCACCCCTTCAAAGAATTTCTTCACTTCTTCTCGCGCGATCTCGGCGTTCTCCTCCTGGGTCCTCTCGTATGGTAACTTCTCTGGAGTCTTCAGAGAAGGACCGAATCTGTATGTCCTCCCGCCTCTGGTTGTACTGCTAGACGCCGACCGAGCAGACGTAGCGGTTGTCTTCTTTACTTGCTTAAGCGGCGGAGGAGAAGGACTACGACGCGCCGGAGCAGCTGGAGCGGCGGCAGGTCTCTTCCGCCCTTGCTGACGAGGCGGAGAAGGAGGAGGCGGGCTGCTCGGGCGCGTCGGCGCAGGCGGAGAAGGAGGCGGAGTGCCGCCACGCGCCGGAGAAGGAGCCGGCCGAGGGCCCTGATCGTCACTCGCCGGAGGAGGAGGAGGCGGTGGAGGCGGAGTGCCCTGACTCGTCGGAGGAGGAGGCGGTGGAGGCGGAGTGCCCTGACTCGTCGTCGTCGTCGGAGGAGGCGGTGGCGTCCAGTTCGGAAGGTTGATGAGGTCCTTCCGCCATAGGCATGGAGTCTTCAGAGCAGACCCCAGCCGAGTCTCCCCTTCACCGGTAGGGTGGTCAAGCTGGAGGTCCTCAAATCCCTCCGTTATCTCATCCACCATCACCCTAGCATATCCTTCTGGAATCGGCCGGCAGTGAAAAGTTGCGCCGGGTTCAGTAGGATAAACAGAGCCAACAGCCGCCTTGACCTTCAAATTCATCCATTGCGTCATAAGGTGGCAATTTTGAGACTCCGTGATAGCATCCACGGGATAGCTGGCAGGAGCCGTCAAGGCATGCTCTAGCTGAAGCAGCTCGGTGGAAGCCACGCTGCTTCTGCGCTGAGATGGCGGGGTAGCTTCGGGGGAGGCTTCGGCAGTACGTTTGCTGCGATTTGCTTCTCGTTCCTCTATCGCGTCCACCCTTGCTTGCAGCGCCTGCATTTGGGTCTGCTGCACTTTTTTCCTCCTCTCATGGGATTTGTAACCGCCTGCGTCCGGAAACCCAACCTTGCACGGAACGGAGCCTGGCGTGCCTCGTGTCCGTCCAGGGTGCTCAGGATTCCCGAGGGCCATTGTGAGCTCGTCGTTCTCTCTGTCTGGAAAGAACGTCCCTTCCTGCGCTGCTTCGATATACTGCTTAAGCTTACTGACTGGTATGTCCATTTGATCGTTCGTCCAAATGCACTTCCCTGTTTCAGGGTCCAGGGTTCCGCCAGCCCCGAAGAACCAAGTCCGACAATGGTCTGGCCAGTTATTTGTCTCTGGTTCGATCCCTTTATGAACCAGATCATTCTCACTCTTGGACCACTTAGGCCGGGCTACGAGGTAGCCACCTGACCCCGTGCGATGGTGAAGCTTCTTCTTCGCAGCATTTTGCTTGTTTGTCGCCGACATCTTCTTACTCTTTTCTGATGTCTTGTGGGCCACAAATGCGGGCCACTGATCTCTGATCTTCTCATATCTGCCCTTGAATTCTGGTGTCTCATTTTTTTCGACAAACTTATTCAGCTCTTTCTTCCACCTCCTGAATAGTTCTGCCATCCTCTTCAGAGCAAAAGACTTGATTAATTTCTCTTTAACTGGGTTCTCTGGATTATCCTCAGGCGGTAGGGTGAAATTTGACTTCAGCTCAGTCCAAAGATCATTTTTCTGCATATCATTGACATAAGACACCTCAGGGTCTTCTGTAGCTGGCTTAAACCATTGCTGGATGCTTATCGGGATCTTGTCCCTAACCAGAACCCCGCACTGAGCAACAAATGCGCTCTTTGTCCGGAGGGGTTCAATAGGTTGGCCGTCGGGCGCGATTGCTATGATCTCAAACTTTTCATCCGAGCTCAACTTTTTCTTCGGGCCTCGTCTCTTTACCGAAGTTGTGCTCGATTCGGAGGGCTAGAAAAAAGAACAAAGACTTAATTAATATGTGTACATACCAAAACAATGAATGCATCAATCAGCTAGTCAGCATAGGCTTAACTAATATATATACCTGGCCGGACTCGGTTCGGTCACCGGAGCCGTCATCACGGTCTCCTTCTTGCACCGGCATTGGGTCACCGGAGCCGTCCTCATGTTCTTCTTCTTGCACCGGCATTAGGTCACCGTAGCCAGCTTGTTCACCCTGTCCTTCCAGACCATCGGTTTCGTTGAGAAACAACGAGATGGCATCACTTCCTTCTGCGATTATGTCCCTCAACAACGCTTCTTTTGTTGCTTCGTCTAGGGCGGTGTCCATAGTTTCTACAAATATTTACAACATGGCAATTATTATTCAAACATGATAGATGGATATATTAGTGCCAAACGTAGAACTAGCTAGCTACCTAATCATAGTAAGCTATCGGGAGGGGGTATATATCGACAACGACGACACTACATCTATGTCCCTCGACGACCCTCGTTCCCGATAAAAAAAAGAGGAAGAAGAAGAAAAATAAGAGGAGAAGAAAGAATAGAGGAGAAGATCTCCTCTATTCTTTCTTCTCCTCTTTTTTTCTTCTTCCTCTTCTTTTTTTATCCTCTTCTTCCTCTCATGTTCGATAGGATCGCCGAGGGGTCGGGAGGTTGCGTAGTGTCTCAGGATTCAAAAAAACCATGTCTTCATCATTAGGCGAAAGTAACATGTGCATGATGGTACGAAGCTCTTCAAAGTTTTTCTGGAACGGACTCCCAGATAGGATAATCCGCCTTTTGGTACAAAGTTCAGCAAGAGCCTTCCGAATATCGCTATTTGGAAGGCCTTTGCTGAATTGGTACCAAAAGACGGATTATTCTATCTGGGACTCCATTCCAAAACAACTTTGCAGAACTTCGTACCAACATGCCCTGGTTACTTCCGGCTAATGATGAAGGCATGGATTTCTTCAATACTTTGACACTAGGAAACCTCTCTCGACCCCTCGGCGATCCTCGACCCCTCGAACCCTCGACGACCCTGGAACCCTCGACCCCTAGATGACCCTCTTCTTCCTCTCATGTTCGAGAGGATCGCCGAGGGGTCGGGAGGTTGCCTAGTGTCAAAGGATTCAACAAAACCATGTCTTCATCATTAGGCGAAAGTAACATGTGCATGATGGTACGAAGCTCTTCAAAGTTGTTCTGGAACGGAGTCCCAGATAGGATAATTCGCTTTTTGGTACAAAGTTCAGCAAGAGCCTTCCGAATATCGCTATTTGGAAGGCCTTTGCTGAATTCGTACCAAAAAGCAGATTATTCTATCCGGGACTCCATTCCAGAATAACTTTGCAGAACTTCGTACCAACATGCCCTGGTTACTTCCGGCTAATGATGAAGGCATGGATTTCTTCAATACTTTGACACTAGGAAACCTCTCTCTAGTTCCGGCTAATAAGAAGAAGAAGAAGAAGAAGAAGAAGAAGAAGAAAAGAAGAAAAAAAAGAGGAGAAGAAGAAAGGAATAGTGGAGAAAAGAGAAAATAGAATATATTCTATTTTCTCTTCTTCTCCACTATTCCTTTCTTCTTCTCCTCTTCTTTTTCTTCTTTTTTCTTCTTCTTATTTATTTCTCCTCTTCTTTTCGGTAGAGGAAACCCTAAATAGCTAGCAAGTTTCGTGGGTGTGAGATACATGTGGCCTTCGGTGTCGGACACTACATCCACCTCTTCCTCTACCGCTCCTCGACCTCTCGACGACCCTCGTTCCCGATAAAATAAAGAGGAAGAAGAAGAAGAAAAAAGAAGAGAAGAAAGAATAGAGGAGAAGACTTCCTCTTCTTCCTCTCCTCTTCTTCTCCCTCTTCTTCCCCTTCTTCCTCGCCTCTCTCATGAATGTCCGACGTTCTCGACCCCCCCCCCACGTGTCGAAGAAAAAAAAGAAGAAAAAAAAGAGGAGAAAAAGAAAGGAATAGTGGAGAAGAAGAGAAAATAGAAAGTATTCTATTTTCTCTTCTTCTCCTCTATTCCTTTCTTCCTCTCCTCTTCTTTTTCTTCTTTTTTCTTCTTGTTATTTATTTCTCCTCGTCTTCCTCTCCCCTCTTCTTTTCCTTTCTTCCTCTTCTTATTTCCTTTTTCCTCTCATTCTTTTTCTTCTTCTTCCTTTCTTAAAAATACATGAAGTAGTATTGCTTGTTTTTTTAAAAATAATGATCAAATATAAATTTTAGAAAAAAGTAAAGGTTTTGCCTAATTCATTGTTCATATGAATATACAAACATTTGAACATATCATCATATATATTAACATACATTTTCTTTGCATATGCATATGAACATACATACATACATTTTTCTTTCATATGAACATACATACATACATTTTCTAAAAATCTGAACATACATACATATAAACATACATACATACATTTTCTAAAAATCTGAACATAAACATACATACATATGAACATACATACATACATATAAACATAACATACATACACAAAAAATTCTAAAAATCTGCCTAAAAAATCTAAAAATCTGCCTAAAAAAATTATATGAAAAAAAGCATACATCATCCATCCATCCATATAATGAACATATACATCATCCATATCCATCCATATAATCAACATATGCATATGAAAAAAAATTATATGAAAAGGATCGAGGGGACAGGGAGGAAAGGGGGTCGCCGGAGCCGGACCGAACGGGGAGGAGGGGCGGCGTCGAGGCAGGGGCGGCAGTGGGGGCGGGCGCCGGCGACGACTACAATGGTGGGGGCGGGCTGGGGCGCAGGGGCGCGGCCGTGCGTGCTCGGGGACGGGGCAGGGGCACGGGGCGGCGGCCGGCGTGGGCTCGGGCGCGAGGATGGCGGCGGCTGGCGGCGGCGACGGCGACGAGGAGCGCGCGAGCGGCGGCGACGGCGACGAGGAGCGCGCGAGCGATTTGGGCAGCCTGGCGGCGGGGGCAACTGGCGACGGGAGGCGAGGGAGATGTGAAATTTTCACAAGTCCTGGTTATATAGCAAGGTCATTGGTCCCGGTTCGTGGCACCAACCGTGACCAATGCCACCCTTTAGTCCCGGTTGGTGCCACCAACCGGGACCAAAGGCCGCCGCTTCCCGCCCTTTGGTCCCGGTTGGTGGCACCAACCGGGACTAAAGGGTGGCATTGGTCCCGGTTGGTGCCACAAACCGGGACCAATGCCCCCTTTAGTCCCGGTTGGAGCCACCAACCGGGACCAATGCCCTTGTGCTGCCCGCGCCCATAAGTTTAGTCCCACATCGCTAGTTGAGAGCGGCCGGCACTGGTTTATAAGGTCTGCTGCCTCTTCCCTCCCGAACTCCTCTGAATAGCAGGCCTATGGGCCTAATTTGACACTACTTTGCCTGTGGGCCTATTGGGCCTTCTGCGGGCCTGAATCCTGGCCCATGTAGGGTTTCTAGTCGTATTCAGGCCGTGGAGGCCCAGTAGGTGGCATTTTTTTTGGTTTTTTCTTTTTTATTTCTATATTTTTTTGGTTTTTTATTTTTTATTTCTACTTAAAACTAAATACTTACAGTTTTTTAGTGATTTCTTTTTGCTTTTAGGTCACAAAAATTATAAATTTTCTGTTAGTGCCATTAGTTTTAAATTTTAAATAGTTTAAATTTGAATTTTTAAAAATTTGTGTGAATCACTAGTTTATGAATAACATTACTATAAAATTAGAATTTTTTCTATTTATTTTTTATTTCTACTTAAAACTAAATACTTACAGTTTTTTAGTGATTTCTTTTTGCTTTTAGGTCACAAAAATTATAAACTTTCTGTTAGTGCCATTAGTTTTAAATTTTAAATAGTTTAAATTTGAATTTTTAAAAATTTGTGTGAATCACTAGTTTATGAATAACTTTACTATAAAATTAGAATTTTTTTCTTCTTTGCTATTTATTTTTATGAATCACTAGTTTGTGAATCACTAGTTTATTTCTATTTAAAATTAGAATAACTTTACTATTGATTTTAGGTCACACAAATTATATTCTTTTTGCTATTGAAGAATATTATAGTTTTATTTTAGTTGATCATAACATAATATTTTAATTGATTGTTTTTATTTTCATAAAAGTTTTGTAGTTCATTCTGTTTGCTATTAATTCATTCTTTGAGCTAAATGACTCTGAAATTGGAAAGCATTTCAAAATGAACTCTGAAAAGGTTGAAAGTTGGCATGGTATCATCATTTCACCCACATAGCATGTTCCAAAAAGTAGAGAGGGTTACGACAAAAACTTGATGCACTTCGTGTACAAAATGGACAATCACTTTCGAAGTATCAAAGTTTCGAACCATAAGACATGAAAGCATTTCAAATGAACTCTGAAAAAGTTGAAAGTTGGGATGGTATCATAATTTCACCCACATAGCATTTGCTTATTGCGGGAGAAAGTCTTCACTTTTTCTTTGCTTGTGTCATTTGCTTATTGCGCCGTAACCATGGATAATCTTCATTGTTTATCAGGATGCTTGGGTCAGCCTTGACATTGAAGGGAGGAATTTCATGAAACTTTTCATAATCTTCAGACATGTCTGTCTTGCCGTCCACTCCCAGGATGTCCCTTTTTCCTGAAAGAACTATGTGGCGCTTTGGCTCATCGTATGATGTATTCGCTTCCTTATCTTTTATTTTTCTCGGTTTGGTAGACATGTCCTTCACATAGATAACCTGTGCCACATCATTGGCTAGGACGAACGGT